>NW_027457904.1:17500-332544 GCF_050624435.1 Tenrec ecaudatus | reverse complement strand
CTAGCGGGCACTTGCTCTATTTACATACCCTAGCTGGCACTTGGACTATGTAGGTTACCTAGCGTGCCCTTGGACTATCTAGGTTAGCTAGCGGGCACTTGAACTATGTAGGTTAACTAGTGGGCCCTTAGACTATCTAGGTTAGCAAGCGGGCACTTGGACTATGTAGGTTAAAGAGCGGGTATTTAGACTATGTAGGTGCCCAGGAGGGCATTTGGACTATATAGATTACCTAGGGGGCACTTGGACATTGTAGGTTACATAGCAGGCACTTGGACTATCTAGGTTACCTAGCATGCACTTGAACTATCTACGTTACCTAGCGGGTACTTGGACAATCTAGGTTAACTAGCGGGCACTTGGACTATCTAGGTTAACTAACGGGCACTTGGACTATGTAAGTTCCCTTCGGGCACTTGGATTATGTAGGTTCCCTATCAGGCACTTGGACCATGTAGGTTACTAGCGGGCATTTGGACTATGTAGGTTACCTAACGGGCACTTGGACTATCTAGGTTATGTAACGGGCACTTGGACTATCTAGGTTACCTAGTGGGAACTTGGACTATGTAGGTTACCTATCGGGCACTTTGACTATCTTGGTTATTTAGCGGGCACTTGGACTATGTAGGTTAACTAGCGGACACTTGGACGAACTAGGTTAAGGAGCGGGTCCTTGGTCTATGTAGGTTACCTAGCGGGCACATGGACTATCTAGGTTAGCTAACAGGAACTTGTACTATCTAGGTTACCTAGAAGGCACTTTGACTATTTAGGTCACCTAGCGGGCACTTGGACTATCTAGGTTACCTAACGGGCACTTGGACTATGCAGGTAACCTAGCGAGCAGTTGGACTGTCTAGTTTACCTAGTGGCGACATGGATTTCTAGGTTAACGAACGGGCACTTGGACTATGTAGGTTGCCTAGCGGGCACTTGAACGATCTATGTTAGGTAACGGGCACTAGGACTATCTAGGTTACCTAGCGGGAACTAGGACTATGTAGGTAACCTAGCGGGCACTTGGACTATCTAGGTTTCTTAACGGGCACTTGGACGATCTAGGTTAACTAGCGGGCACTTGGACTATTTAGGTTAACTAGCGGGCACTTGGACTATCTAAGTTAACTAGCGGGCACTTGGGCGATGCAGGTTCCCTAGCGGGCACTTGGACTATCTAGGTTCCCTAAGGGGCACTTGGACTATGTGGGTTCCCTAGCGGGCACTTGGACTATGTAAGTCCCTTAGCGGGCACTTGGACTATGTTGGTTTCCTATCTGGCTCTTGGACTATGGTGGTTAACTAGCGGGCCCTTGGACTATGTAGGTTAACTAGCGGGCACTTAGACTATCTAGGTTACCTAGCGGGCACTTGGACTATGTACATACCCTAGCGGGCACTTGGACTATCTAAGTTACCTAGCGGGCACATGGACTATGTACGTCCCCTAGTGGGCACTTGGACTATCTAAGTTACTTAGCGGGCACTTGGACTATGTAGGTTAACTAGAGGGCACTGGGACTATGTAGGTTAACTAGCAGACACTTGGACGATCTAGGTTAACTAGTGGGCCCTTGCACTATGTAGGTTAACTAGCGGGTCCTTGTATTATGTAGGTTTACTAGCAGGCGCTTGGACTATCTAGGTTAACTAGCGGGCACTTGGACTATGTAGTTTCCCTAGCGGGCATTTGGACTATTTAGGTTACCTAGCGGGAAATTGGACTATGTAGGTTGCCTAGCGGGCACTTGGATTATGTAGGTCCCCTATCGGGCACTTGGACTATGTAGGTTAACTAGCGGGCACTTGGATTGTCAAGGTTACCTAGTGGGCACTTTGAAGATCTAGGTTAGCAAACGGGCACTTGGAATATGTAGGTTACCTAGCAGGCACTTGGACTGTCTAGGTTACTTAGCGGGCACTTGGACTATCTAGGTTAACGAACGGGCACTTGGACTATGTGGTTACCTAGCGGGCACTTGGACTATCTATGTTAGCTAACGGGCACTTGGACTATCTAAGTAACCTAGCGGGCACTTGGAATATGTAGGTTACCTAGCAGGCACTTGAACTGTCTAGGGTTCCTAGCGGGCACTTGGACTATCTAGGTTAACGAACGGGCACTTGGACTATGTGGTTACCTAGCGGGCACTTGGACTATCTCTGTTAGCTAACGGGCACTTGGACTATCTAAGTTGCCTAGCGGGCACTTGGACTATGTAGGTTCCCTAGCGGGCACTTGGACTCTGTATGTTCCCTAGCGGGCACTTGGACTATGTATGTTCCCTATGGACACTTGAACTATGTAAGTTAACTACCGCGCACTTGGACTATGTAGGTTAACAAGCGGGCCCTTGGACTATCTAGGTTACCTAGCGGGCACTTGGACTATGTAGATTAACTAGCGGCATTTGGACTATCTACGTTAACTAGCGGGCCCTGGGACTATGTAGATTCCCTAGCGGGCATTTGGACTATATAGATATACTAGCGGGCACTTAGACTTTGTAGGTTACCTAGCAGACACTTGGACTATCTTGGTTACCTAGCTGGCACTTGAACTATCTTCGTTACCTAACGGGCACTTGGACTATGTAGGTTCCCTAGCGGGCACTTGGATTATGTATGTTCCCTATCGGGCACTTGGACTATGTAGATTCCCTAGCGGGCACTTGGACTATGTAAGTCCCTTAGCGGGCACTTGGACTATGTTGGTTTCCTATCTGGCTCTTGGACTATGGTGGTTAACTAGCGGGCCCTTGGACTATGTAGGTTAACTAGCGGGCACTTGGACTATCTAGGTTAACTAGCGGGCATTTGGACTATTAGGGCCCCTAGCAAGCATTTGGATTATATTGGTAACCTAGCGGTCATTTGGACTATGTAGGTTAACGAACGGGCACTTGGACTATGTAGGTAACCTAGTGGTCACTTGAACTTTCTAGGTTACCTCGCGGGCACTTGGACTATGTAGGTTAACTAGCGGGCACTTGGACGATGTAGGTCAACTAGCAGGCCCTTGGACGATGTAGGTTAACTAGCGGTCCCTTGGACTATGTAGGTTAACTAGCGGGCCCTTGGACTATGTAGGTTACCTAGCGGGCACTTGTACGATCTAGGTTAACTAGCGGGTACTTGGACTTTGTAGGTTAACTAGCGGGCCCTTGCACTATGCGGATTAACTAGCGGCACTTGGACTATCTACATTAACTAGCGGGCCCTTGGACTATGTAGATTCCCTAGCGAGTACTTGGACAATGTATGTTCCAGCACGGGCACTTGGAATATGTAGGTTCCCTGGCAGGCACTTGGACTATGTAGGTTCCAGAGCGGGCACTTGGACTAACTAGATTCCCGAGCGGGCACTTGTACTATGTAGATTAACTAGCGGACACATGGACGATCTAGGTTAACTAGCGGGTACTTGGACTATGTAGGTTAACTAGCGGGCCCTTGAACTATGTAGATTCCCTAGCGGGCACTTGGACTATGTATGTTCCCTAGCGGGCACTTGGGCTGTGTATGTTCTCTATGGACACTTGAACTATGTAAGTTAACTACCAGGCACTTGGACTATGTAGGTTAACTAGCGGGCCCTTGGACTATCTAGGTTACCTAGCGGGCCCTTGGACTATGTAGATTAACTAGCGGCATTTGGACTATCTACGTTAACTAGCGGGCCCTTGGACTATGTAGATTGCCTAGCGGGCATTTGTACTATATAGATATACTAGCGGGCACTTAGACTTTGTAGGTTACCTAGCAGTCACTTGGACTATCTAGGTTACCTAGCTGGCACTTGAACTATCTTCGTTACCTAACGGGCACTTGGACTATGTAGGTTCCCTAGCGGGCACTTGGACTATGTAGGTTCCATATCGGGCACTTGGAGAATGTAGGTTAACTAGGGGGCACTAGGACTGTGTAGGTTTCCTAGCGGGCCCTTGGACTACCTAGGTTACCGAGCGGGCATTTGGACTATGTATGCTCCCTAGTGGTCATTTGGACTATATAGATCACCTAGCGGGCACTTAGACTTTGTAGGTTACCTAGCGGGCACTTAGACTATCTAGGTTACCTAGCTGGCACTTTAACTATCTTCGTTACCTAGCGGGTACTTGGAGTATGTAGGTTACCTACCGGGCTGTTGGACTATCTAGGTTACCTAGGGGGCACAGGGACTATCTAGGTTAACTAACGGGCACTTGGACTATGCAGGTTCCCTACGGGCCCATGGACTATTTAAGTTCCCTAGCGGGCACTTGGACTATGTGGATTCCCTAGCGGGCATTTGGACTATCTAGGTTACCTAACGGGCACTTGGACAATGTAGGTTCCCTAGCGGGCACATGGATTATGTAGGTTGCCTATCGAGCACTTGTACTATGTAGGTTAACTAGCGGGCATTTGGACTATGTAGGTTACCTAGCAGGCACTTGGACTTTGTAGGTTCCCTATCGGGCATTTTGACTATGTAGGTTACCTAGCGGGCCCTTGGACTATCTAGGTTACCTAGGGGGAACCTGGACTATGTAGGTTAACTAGTGGGCACTTGGACTACCTAGGTTACCTAGCAGGCACTTGGACTATCTAGGTTACCTAGCGGGCACTTGGACTATGTACGTTCCCTAGCGGGCACTTGGACTATCTATGGTACCTAGCGGACACTTGGACTATGTACGTTTCCTAGCGGGTACTTGGACTAGATAGGTTCCCTAGCGGGCACTTGGTCTATCTCTGTTAACTAGCGGGCACTTGGACTATCTAGGTTAACTAGCGAGCACTTGGACTATCTAGGTTAACTAGCGGGCATTTGGAATATATTGGTTACCTAGCGGTCATTTGGACTATGTAGGTTAACGAACGAGCACTTGGACTGTGTAAGTAACCTAGTGGTCACTTGAACTGTCTAGGTTACCTCGCCAGCACTTGGACTATGTAGGTTAACTAGCGGGCACTTGGACTATCTAGGTTAACTAGCAGGCCCTTGGACGATGTAGGTTAACTAGCGGGCCCTTGGACTATGTAGGTTAAATAGTGGGCCCTTGTACTATGTAGGTTACCTAGCGGGCACTTGGACGATCTAGGTTAACTTGCGGGTACTTGGACTATGTAGGTTAACTAGCAGGCCCTTGGACTATGTAGATTAACTAGCGGCACTTGGACTATCTACGTTAACTAGCGGGTCCTTGGACTATGTAGATTCCCTAGCGGGCACTTGGACTATGTATGATCCAGCGCGGGCACTTGGACTATATAGGTTCCCTAGCAGGCACTTGGATTATGTAGGTTCTAGAGCGGGCACTTGGACTAACTAGAATCCCGAGTGGGCTCTTGTACTATGTAGATTAACTAGCGGACACTTGGACGATCTAGGTTAACTAGTGGGTACTTGGACTAAGTAGGTTAACTAGCGGGCCCTTGAAGTATGTAGATTAACTAGCGGAACTTGGACTATCTACATTAACTAGCGGGCCCTTGGACTATGTAGATTCCCTAGCGGGCACTTGGACTATGTATGTTCCCTAGCGGGCACGTGGACTATGTATGTTCCCTATGGACACTTGAACTATGTAAGTTAACTACCGGGCACTTGGACTATGTAGTTTAACTAGCGGGCCCCTGGACTATCTAGGTTACCTAGCGGGCACTTGGACTATGTAGGTAACCTAGCGGGCACTTGGACAGTCTAGGTTACCTAGTGGGCACTTGGACTTCTAGGTTAACGAACGGGCACTTGGACTATGTATGTTGCATAGCGGGCAATTGGACTATCTAGGTTAGGTTATGGGCACTTGGACTATCTAGGTTACCTAGTGGGAACTAGGATTATGTAGGCTACCTAGCGGGCACTTGGACTATCTAGGTTACTTAACGGGCACTTGAACTGTCTAGGTTTCTTAGCGAGCACTTGGACGATCTAGGGTAACTAGAAGGCACTTGGACTATCTAGGTTAAGTAGCGTGCACTGGACTCTAGATTAACTAGCGGGCACTTGGATGATCAATGTTAACTAGCGGGCACTTGGACTATCTAGGTTACCTAACGGGCACTTGGACTAAGTACGTCCCCTGGTGGGCATTTGGACACTCTAGGTTATATAACGGGCACTAGGACTATCTAGGTTAACTAGCGGGGACTAGGACTATCAAAGTTAACAAGTGAGCCCTTGGACTATGTAGGCTAACTAGCGGCCCCTTGGACTATCTAGGTTACCTAGCGGACACTTGGACTATATAGGTTACCTAGCGGGCACTTGGACTATGTAGGTTACCTAGTGGGCACTTGGACTATCTAGGTTGACGAACGGGCACTTGGAATATGCAGGTAACCTAGCGGGCACTTGGACTGTCTAGGTTACCTAGCGGGCACTTGGACTTCTAGGTTAACGAACGGCCACTTGGACTATGTAGGTTGCTTAGCGGGCACTTGGACTATCTAGGTTAGGTAAGGGGCACTTTGAGTATCTATGTTACCTAGCGGGCACTTGGACTATCTAGGTTACCTAACGGGCACTTTGACTATCTAGGTTACATAGCGGGCACTTGGACTATGTAGGTTAACTAGCGAGCACTTGGACTATCTAGGTTAACTAGCGGACCTTGGACTACGTAGGTTAACTAGCGTGCACTTGGACTATCTAGTTTAACTAGCGGGCACTTGGATGCTCAATGTTAACTAGCGGTCACTTGGACTATCTAGGTTAGCTAACGGGCACTTGGACTAAGTACGTCCCCTAGTGGGCACTTGGACACTCTAGATTAACTAACGGGCAGTAGGACTATCTAGGTTAACTAGCGGACAATGGACTATCTAGGTTACCTAGCTGGCACTAAGACTATGAAGGTTCCCTAGCCGGCACTAGGATTATCTAGGTTACCTAGCGGGCACTTGGACTATGTAGGTTAACTAGAGGGCATTTGGACTATGTAGGTTACCTAGCAGGCACTTGGACTATATAGGTTCCCTATCGGGCACATGAAAATGTAGGTTAACAAGGGGGCACTAGGACTATGTAGGTTACCTAGCGGGCCCATAGACTATCTAGGTTACCTAGCGGGCATTTGGACTATATAGGCTCCCTAGCGTTTATTTGGACTATAAAGATTATTTAGCGGGCACTTAGACTTTGTAGGTTACCTAGCGGGTACTTGGACTATCTAGATTACCTAGCAGGCACTTGAACTATCTACATTACCTAGCATGTACTTGGAGTATGTAGGTTACCTACCGGGCTGTTGGACAATCTAGGTTACCTAGCGGTTACTTGGACTATCTAGGTTAACTAACGGGCACTTGGACTATGTAGGTTCCCTAGCGGGCACTTGGATTATGTAGGTTCCGTATCGGGCACTTGGACTATGTAGGTTAACTAGCGGGCATTTGGAACATGTTGGTTACCTAGCGGGCACTTGGACTATGTAGGTTCCCTATCGGGCACTTGGAGAATGTAGGTTAACTAGGGGATACTAGGACAATGTAGGTTACCTAGCGGGCCCTTGGACTATCTAGGTTACCTAGGGGGAACCTGGACTATGTAGGTTAACTAGTGGGCACTTGGACTATCTAGGTTACCTAGCAGGCACTTGGACTATGTACGTTCCCAAGCAGGTCCTTGGACTATCTACGTTACCTAGCGGGCACTTAGACTATGTACGTTTCCTAGCGGGAACTTGGAGTATGTACGTTTCCTAGCGGATACTTGGACTAGATAGGTTCCCTAGCGGGCACTTGGTCTATCTAGGTTAACTAGCGGGCACTTGGACTATCTAGGTTAACTAGCGGACATTTGGACTATTAGGGCCCCTAGCGGGCATTTGGATTATATTGGTTACCTAGCGGGCACTTGGACTATGTAGGTTAGGTAACGGGCACTTGGACTATCTAGGTTACCTAGCGGGAACTTGGTCTATGTAGGTTACCTAGCGGGCACTTGGACTATCTAGGTTACCTATCGGGCACTTGGACTATCTAGGTTCCTTAGTGGTCACTTGGAATATGTAGGTTACCTAGCGGGCCCTTGGACTATGTAGGTTACCTTGCGGGCACTTGGATGATCTAGGTTAACGAACGTGCACTTGGACTATGTAGGTAATCTAGAGGGCATTTGGACAGTCTAGGTTACCTAGCGGTCACTTGGACTATCTAGGTTAAGGAATGGGCACTTGGACTATGTAGGTTACCTAGCAGGCACTTGGACTATCTAGGTTAGCTAACAGGAACTTGGAATATCTAGGTTACCTAGCGGGCACTTGGATTATGTAGGTTACCTTGCGGGCACTTGGACTATCTAGGTTACCTAACGGGAACTTGGACTATGTAGGTTAACTAGCGGACTCTTGGACGATCTAGGTTAACTAGCGGGCACTTGGAATATCTAGGTTAACTAGCGGGCCCTTGGACTATATAGGTTATCTAGCGGGCACTTGGACTATCTAGGTAAACTAGCGGGTTCTGGACTATGTAGGTTAACTAGCGGGCACTTGGACAATGCAGGTTCCCTAGTGGGCACTTTGACTATGTAGGTTCCCTAGCGGGCACTTGGACTATATATGTTCCCTACGGGCACTTGGACTATCTAAGTTCCTTAACAGGCACTTGGAATATGTAGGTTCCCTATCGGGCACTTGGACTATGTAGGTTCCTCAGCGGGCACTTGGACTATGTAGGTTCCCTATCGGGCACTTGGACTATCTAGGTTAACTAGCGGGCACTTCGACGATCTAGGTTAACTAGCAGGCCCTGGGCTATGTAGGTTAACTAGCGGGCACTTGGACTATGTAGGTTAACTAGCAGGCACTTGAACTATCAGGTTAACCAGCGGTCACTTAGACTATGTAGGTAACCTAGCGGGAACTTGGACTGTCTAGGTTAACTAGAGGGCACTTGGACTATTTAGGTTAACTAGCGGGCACTTGGACTATCTAGGTTAAGTAGAGGACCTTGGACTATGTAGGTTAACTAGCGGGCACTTGGACTATCTAGATTAACTAGCGGGCACTTGGATGATGCAGGTTCCCTAGCGGGCACTTGGACTATCTAGGTTCCCTAACGGGCACTTGGACTATGTAGGTTCCCTAGCGGGCACTTAGACTATGTAAGTCCCTTAGCGGGCGCTTGGACTATATAGGTTCCCTATTGCGCACTTGGACTATGTAGGTTAAATTGCGGACCCTTGGACTATGTAGGTTAACTAGCGAGCACTTAGACTATCTAGGTTACCTAGCAGGCACTTGGACTATGTACGTCCCCTAGTGGGCACTTGGACTATCTAGGATAACTAACGGGCACTTGGACTATCTAGGTTAACGTACTGGCACTTGGACTATCTAGGTTACCTAGCGGGCACTTGGACTATGTAGGTTACCTAGCGGGCACTTGGACTATCTAGGTTACCTAACGGGCACTTGGACGATCTAGGTTAACTAGCAGGCCCTGGGCTATGTAGGTTAAATAGCGGGCACTTGGACTATGTACGTTCCCAAGCAGGCCCTTGGACTATCTACGTTACCTAGCGGGCACTTAGACTATGTATGTTACCTAGCGGGCACTTGGAGTATGTACGTTTCCTAGCGGGTACTTGGACTAGATAGGTTCCCTAGCGGGCACTTGGTCTATCTAGGTTAACTAGCGGGCACTTGGACTATCTAGGTTAACTAGCGGACATTTGGACTATTAGGGCCCCTAGCGGGCATTTGGATTATATTGGTTACCTAGCGGTCATTTGGACTATGTAGGTTAACGAACGGGCTTTTGGACTATGTAGGTAACCTAGTGGTCACTTGAACTGTCTAGGTTACCTAGCGGGCAATTGGACAATGTAGGTTAACTAGCGGGCACTTGGACTATGTACGTTTCCTAGCGGGTACTTGGACTAGATAGGTTCCCTAGCGGGCACTTGGTCTATCTAGGTTATATAGCGGGCACTTGGACTATCTAGGTTAACTAGCGAGCACTTGGACTATCTAGGTTAACTAGCGGGCATTTGGACTATTAGGGCCCCTAGCGGGCAATTGGACTATATTGGTTACCTAGCGGGCATTTGGACTATGTAGGTTAACCAAAGGGCACTTGGACTATGTAGGTAACCTAGAGGGCATTTGGACAGTCTAGGTTACCTAGCGGGCACTTGGACTATCTAGGTTAAGGAATGGGCACTTGGACTATGTAGGTTACCTAGCAGGCACTTGGACTATCTAGGTTAGCTAACAGGAACTTGGAATATCTAGGTTACCTAGCGGGCACTTGGATTATGGAGGTTACCTTGCGGGCACTTGGACTATCTAGGTTACCTAACGGGAACTTGGACTATGTAGGTTAACTAGCGGGCACTTGGACTATGTAGGTTAACTAGCGGGCACTTGGACTATGTAGGTTAACTAGCAGGCACTTGAACTATCAGGTTAACCAGCGGTCACTTAGACTATGTAGGTAACCTAGCGGGAACTTGGACTGTCTAGGTTAACTAGAGGGCACTTGGACTATGTAGGTTAACTAGCGGGCACTTGGACTATCTAGATTAACTAGCGGGCACTTGGATGATGCAGGTTCCCTAGGGGGCACTTGGACTATCTACGTTCCCTAACGGGCACTTGGACTATGTAGGTTCCCTAGCGGGCACTTAGACTATGTAAGTCCCTTAGCGGGCGCTTGGACTATGTAGGTTCCCTATTGCGCACTTGGACTATGTAGGTTAACTTGCGGACCCTTGGACTATGTAGGTTAACTAGCGAGCACTTAGACTATCTAGGTTACCTAGCAGGCACTTGGACTATGTACGTCCCCTAGTGGGCACTTGGACTATCTAGGATAACTAACGGGCACTTGGACTATCTAGGTTAACGTACTGGCACTTGGACTATCTAGGTTACCTAGCGGGCACTTGGACTATGTAGGTTACCTAGCGGGCACTTGGACTATCTAGGTTACCTAACGGGCACTTGGACTATGCAGGATACCTAGTGGGCCCTTGGACTATATAGGTTAACGAACGGGCACTTGGACTATGTAGGTTACCTAGCAGGCACTTGGACTGTCTAGGGTACTTAGCGGGCACTTGGACTATCTAGGTTAACATACGGGCACTTGGACTATCTAGGTTACCTAGTGGGCACTTGGACTATCTAGGTTACCTAACTGGCACTTGGACTATGTAGGTTGCCTAGCAGGCACTTGGATTATGTAGGTTCCCTATCGGGCACTTGGACTATGTAGGTTAACTAGCGGGCACTTTGACTGTCTAGGTTACCTATTGGGCATTTGGATTATCTACGTCAACGAACGGGCACTTGGATTATCTAGGTTAACGAACGGGCACTTGGACTATGTAGGTTACCTAGCCTCCACTTGGACTATCTAGGTTAGCTTACAGGCACTTGGACTATCTAGGTTACCTAGCGGGCACTTGTACTATCTAGGTTACCTAGCTGGCACTTTGACTATATAGGTCAACTAGCGGGCCTTTGGACTATCTAGGTTAGCCAACGGGCACTTAGATTATGTAGGTTAACTAGCGGGAACTTGGAATATGTAGGTTAAGTAGCGGACACTTGCACTATGAATGTTAACTAGCGGGCCCATGGACTATGTAGTTTTACTATCGGGCCCTTGGACTATCTAGGTTCCCTAACGGGCACTTGGACTATGTAGGTTCCCTAGCGGGCACTTAGACTATGTAAGTCCCTTAGCGGGCGCTTGGACTATGTAGGTTCCCTATTGCGCACTTGGACTATGTAGGTTAACTTGCGGACCCTTGGACTATGTAGGCTAACTAGCGAGCACTTAGACTATCTAGGTTACCTAGCAGGCACTTGGACTATGTACGTCCCCTAGTGGGCACTTGGACTATCTAGGATAACTAACGGGCACTTGGACTATCTAGGTTAACGTACTGGCACTTGGACTATCTAGGTTACCTAGCGGGCACTTGGACTATGTAGGTTACCTAGCGGGCACTTAGACTATCTAGGTTACCTAACGGGCACTTGGACTATGCAGGATACCTAGTGGGCCCTTGGACTATATAGGTTAACGAACGGGCACTTGGACTATGTAGGTTACCTAGCAGGCACTTGGACTGTCTAGGGTACTTAGCGGGCACTTGGACTATCTAGGTTAACATACGGGCACTTGGACTATCTAGGTTACCTAGCGGGCACTTGGACTATCTAGGTTACCTAAGGGGCACATGGACTATGCAGGATACCTAGTGGGAACTTGGACTGTCTAGGTTACCTAGCGGGCACTTTGACTATGTAGGTTTACTAGCGGGCACTTGGACTATCTAGGTTACCTAACGGGCACTTGGACTATCTAGGTTACCTAGCGGGCACTTGGACTCTAAAGGTTACCTTGCGGGCCCTTGGACAATGTAGGTTACCTAGCGGGCACTTGGACTATCTATGGTATTAACGGGCACTTGGACTATGTAGGTAACCTAGAGGGCACTTGGACAGTCTAGGTTACCTAGCGGGCACATGGACTTCTAGGTTAACGAACGGGCACTTGGACTATGTAGGTTAGGTAGCGGGCACTTGGACTATCTATGCTATTAACGGGCACTTGGACTATGTAGGTAACCTAGCGGGCACTTGGACAGTCTAGGTTACATAGCGGGCACTTTGACTATCTAGGTTAACGAACGGGCACTTGGGCTATCTAGGTTAGGTAACGGGCATTTGGACTATCTAGGTTACCTAGCGGGCACTTGGACTATGTAGGTTACCTAGCGGGCACTTAGACTATCTAGGTTACCTAACGGGCACTTGGATTATGCAGGATACCTAGTGGGCCCTTGGACTATATAGGTTAACGAACGGGCACTTGGACTATGTAGGTTACCTAGCAGGCACTTGGACTGTCTAGGGTACTTAGCGGGCACTTGGACTATCTAGGTTAACATACGGGCACTTGGACTATCTAGGTTACCTAGCGGGCACTTGGACTCTCTAGGTTACCTAACGGGCACTTGGACTATGCAGGATACCTAGTGGGAACTTGGACTGTCTAGGTTACCTAGCGGGCACTTTGACTATGTAGGTTAACTAGCGGGCACTTGGACTATCTAGGTTACCTAACGGGCACTTGGACTATCTAGGTTACATAGCGGGTACTTGGAGTATGTAGGTTACCTAGCGGGCCTTTGGACTATGTAGGTTACCTTGCGGGCACTTGGACTATCTAGGTAAACTAGCGGATTCTGGACTATGTAGATTAACTAGCGGGCATTTGGACAATGCAGGTTCCCTTGCGGGCACTTTGACTATGTAGGTTCCCTAGCGGGCACTTGGACTATATATGTTCCCTACGGGCCTTTGGACTATCTAAGTTCCCTAACAGGCACTTGGAATATGTAGGTTCCCTATCGGGCACTTGGATTATGTAAGGTCCCTAGCTGGCACTTGGACTATGTGGGTTTCCTGGCGGGCATTTGGACTATCTAGGTTACCTACCGGGCACTTGGACTCTATAGGTTCCCTAGCGGGCACTTGGAGTATATAGGTTCCCTATAAGCCACTTGGACTATGTAGGTTAACTAGAGGGCATTTGGACTATGTAGGTAACCTTGCGGGCACTTGGACTATGTAGGTTCCCTATCGGGAACTTGGAGAATGTAGGTTAACTAAGGGGCACTAGGACTATGTAGGTTACCTAGCGGGCCCTTGGACTATATAGATTACCTAGCTGGCACTTAGAATTTGTAGGTTAACTAGCTGGCACTTGGACTATCTAGGTTACCTAGCGGGCACTAGGACTATCTAGGTTAATAAAAGTCACTTGGAGTATGTAGGTTCCCTAGCGGGCCCTTGGACTATGTGGGTTCCCTAGCGGGCATTTGGACTATCTAGGTTACCTAACGGGCACTTGGACTATGTAGGTTCCCTAGCGGGCACTTGGATTATGTAGGTTCCCTAACGGGCACTTGGACTATGTAGGATAACTAGCGGGCATTTGGACTATGTAGGTTACCTAGCGGGCACTTGGACTATCTAGATTACCTAGGGGGAACCTGGACTATGGAGGTTAACTAGTGGGCACTGGGACTATCTAGGTAACCTAGCAGGCACTTGGATTATGTAGGTTAACTAGAGGGCACTTGTACTATCTAGGTTACCTAGCGGGCACTTGGGCTATGTACATTCCCTAGAAGGCACTTGGACTATCTACGTTACCTAGCGGGCACTTGGACTATGTACGTTACCTAGGGGGCACTTGGACTATGTACGTTTCCTAGCGGGTACTTGGACCATCTACGTTAACTAGCGGGCCCTTGGACTATGTAGGTTTCCTATGGGGCACTTGGACTAGATAGGTTCCCTAGGGGGAACTTGGTCTATCTAGGTTAACTAGCGGGCACTTGGAATATCTAGGTTAATAGCTGGTTCTTGGACTATGTAGGTTAACTAGCAGGCACTTGGACAATCTAGGTTAACTAGCGGGCACTTTGACTATGTAGGTTCCCTAGCGGGCACTTGGACTATATAGGTTCCCAAAGGGCAGTTGGACTATCTAGGTTCCCTAACGGGCACTTGGAATATGTCGGTTCCCTATCTGGCACTTAGTTTATGTAGGTTAACTAGCGGGCATTTGGATGATCAATGTTAACTAGCAGGCACTTGGACTATCTTGGTTAATTAGCGGGCACTTGTACAATGCAGGTTCCCTAGCGGGCACTTTGACTATGTAGGTTCCCTAGCGGGCACTTGGAGTATATAGGTTCCCTATGGGCACTTGGACTCTCTAGTTTCCCTAAAGGGCACTTGGATTATGTAGGTTCCCTAGCGGGCACTTGGACTATGCAGATTCCGTATCGGGCACTTGGACTATGTAGGTTATCTAGCAGGCCCTTGGACTCTCTAGGTTACCTGGCGAGCACTTGGACGATGCAGGTTCCCTAGTGGGCACTTGGGCTGTCCAGGTTCCCTAACGGGCACTTGGACTGTGTAGGCTCCATAGGGGGCACTTGGACTATATAGGTTCCCTATTGGGCACTTGGACTATGTAGGTTTGTATCAGGCATTGGGACTATGTAGGTTAACTACCGGGCACTTGGACATCTAGTTTATCTAGCGGGCACTTGCTCTATTTACATACCCTAGCTGGCACTTGGACTATGTAGGTTACCTAGCGTGCCCTTGGACTATCTAGGTTAGCTAGCGGGCACTTGAACTATGTAGGTTAACTAGTGGGCCCTTAGACTATCTAGGTTAGCAAGCGGGCACTTGGACTATGTAGGTTAAAGAGCGGGTATTTAGACTATGTAGGTGCCCAGGAGGGCATTTGGACTATATAGATTACCTAGGGGGCACTTGGACATTGTAGGTTACATAGCAGGCACTTGGACTATCTAGGTTACCTAGCATGCACTTGAACTATCTACGTTACCTAGCGGGTACTTGGACAATCTAGGTTAACTAGCGGGCACTTGGACTATCTAGGTTAACTAACGGGCACTTGGACTATGTAAGTTCCCTTCGGGCACTTGGATTATGTAGGTTCCCTATCAGGCACTTGGACCATGTAGGTTACTAGCGGGCATTTGGACTATGTAGGTTACCTAACGGGCACTTGGACTATCTAGGTTATGTAACGGGCACTTGGACTATCTAGGTTACCTAGTGGGAACTTGGACTATGTAGGTTACCTATCGGGCACTTTGACTATCTTGGTTATTTAGCGGGCACTTGGACTATGTAGGTTAACTAGCGGACACTTGGACGAACTAGGTTAAGGAGCGGGTCCTTGGTCTATGTAGGTTACCTAGCGGGCACATGGACTATCTAGGTTAGCTAACAGGAACTTGTACTATCTAGGTTACCTAGAAGGCACTTTGACTATTTAGGTCACCTAGCGGGCACTTGGACTATCTAGGTTACCTAACGGGCACTTGGACTATGCAGGTAACCTAGCGAGCAGTTGGACTGTCTAGTTTACCTAGTGGCGACATGGATTTCTAGGTTAACGAACGGGCACTTGGACTATGTAGGTTGCCTAGCGGGCACTTGAACGATCTATGTTAGGTAACGGGCACTAGGACTATCTAGGTTACCTAGCGGGAACTAGGACTATGTAGGTAACCTAGCGGGCACTTGGACTATCTAGGTTTCTTAACGGGCACTTGGACGATCTAGGTTAACTAGCGGGCACTTGGACTATTTAGGTTAACTAGCGGGCACTTGGACTATCTAAGTTAACTAGCGGGCACTTGGGCGATGCAGGTTCCCTAGCGGGCACTTGGACTATCTAGGTTCCCTAAGGGGCACTTGGACTATGTGGGTTCCCTAGCGGGCACTTGGACTATGTAAGTCCCTTAGCGGGCACTTGGACTATGTTGGTTTCCTATCTGGCTCTTGGACTATGGTGGTTAACTAGCGGGCCCTTGGACTATGTAGGTTAACTAGCGGGCACTTAGACTATCTAGGTTACCTAGCGGGCACTTGGACTATGTACATACCCTAGCGGGCACTTGGACTATCTAAGTTACCTAGCGGGCACATGGACTATGTACGTCCCCTAGTGGGCACTTGGACTATCTAAGTTACTTAGCGGGCACTTGGACTATGTAGGTTAACTAGAGGGCACTGGGACTATGTAGGTTAACTAGCAGACACTTGGACGATCTAGGTTAACTAGTGGGCCCTTGCACTATGTAGGTTAACTAGCGGGTCCTTGTATTATGTAGGTTTACTAGCAGGCGCTTGGACTATCTAGGTTAACTAGCGGGCACTTGGACTATGTAGTTTCCCTAGCGGGCATTTGGACTATTTAGGTTACCTAGCGGGAAATTGGACTATGTAGGTTGCCTAGCGGGCACTTGGATTATGTAGGTCCCCTATCGGGCACTTGGACTATGTAGGTTAACTAGCGGGCACTTGGATTGTCAAGGTTACCTAGTGGGCACTTTGAAGATCTAGGTTAGCAAACGGGCACTTGGAATATGTAGGTTACCTAGCAGGCACTTGGACTGTCTAGGTTACTTAGCGGGCACTTGGACTATCTAGGTTAACGAACGGGCACTTGGACTATGTGGTTACCTAGCGGGCACTTGGACTATCTATGTTAGCTAACGGGCACTTGGACTATCTAAGTAACCTAGCGGGCACTTGGAATATGTAGGTTACCTAGCAGGCACTTGAACTGTCTAGGGTTCCTAGCGGGCACTTGGACTATCTAGGTTAACGAACGGGCACTTGGACTATGTGGTTACCTAGCGGGCACTTGGACTATCTCTGTTAGCTAACGGGCACTTGGACTATCTAAGTTGCCTAGCGGGCACTTGGACTATGTAGGTTCCCTAGCGGGCACTTGGACTCTGTATGTTCCCTAGCGGGCACTTGGACTATGTATGTTCCCTATGGACACTTGAACTATGTAAGTTAACTACCGCGCACTTGGACTATGTAGGTTAACAAGCGGGCCCTTGGACTATCTAGGTTACCTAGCGGGCACTTGGACTATGTAGATTAACTAGCGGCATTTGGACTATCTACGTTAACTAGCGGGCCCTGGGACTATGTAGATTCCCTAGCGGGCATTTGGACTATATAGATATACTAGCGGGCACTTAGACTTTGTAGGTTACCTAGCAGACACTTGGACTATCTTGGTTACCTAGCTGGCACTTGAACTATCTTCGTTACCTAACGGGCACTTGGACTATGTAGGTTCCCTAGCGGGCACTTGGATTATGTATGTTCCCTATCGGGCACTTGGACTATGTAGATTCCCTAGCGGGCACTTGGACTATGTAAGTCCCTTAGCGGGCACTTGGACTATGTTGGTTTCCTATCTGGCTCTTGGACTATGGTGGTTAACTAGCGGGCCCTTGGACTATGTAGGTTAACTAGCGGGCACTTAGACTATCTAGGTTACCTAGCGGGCACTTGGACTATGTACATACCCTAGCGGGCACTTGGACTATCTAAGTTACCTAGCGGGCACATGGACTATGTACGTCCCCTAGTGGGCACTTGGACTATCTAAGTTACTTAGCGGGCACTTGGACTATGTAGGTTAACTAGAGGGCACTGGGACTATGTAGGTTAACTAGCAGACACTTGGACGATCTAGGTTAACTAGTGGGCCCTTGCACTATGTAGGTTAACTAGCGGGTCCTTGTATTATGTAGGTTTACTAGCAGGCACTTGGACTATCTAGGTTAACTAGCGGGCACTTGGACTATGTAGTTTCCCTAGCGGGCATTTGGACTATTTAGGTTACCTAGCGGGAAATTGAACTATGTAGGTTGCCTAGCGGGCACTTGGATTATGTAGGTCCCCTATCGGGCACTTGGACTATGTAGGTTAACTAGCGGGCACTTGGATTGTCAAGGTTACCTAGTGGGCACTTTGAAGATCTAGGTTAGCAAACGGGCACTTGGAATATGTAGGTTACCTAGCAGGCACTTGGACTGTCTAGGTTACTTAGCGGGCACTTGGACTATCTAGGTTAACGAACGGGCACTTGGACTATGTGGTTACCTAGCGGGCACTTGGACTATCTATGTTAGCTAACGGGCACTTGGACTATCTAAGTAACCTAGCGGGCACTTGGAATATGTAGGTTACCTAGCAGGCACTTGGACTGTCTAGGTTTCCTAGCGGGCACTTGGACTATCTAGGTTAACGAACGGGCACTTGGACTATGTGGTTACCTTGCGGGCACTTGGACTATCTCTGTTAGCTAACGGGCACTTGGACTATCTAAGTTGCCAGCGGGCACTTGGACTATGTAGGTTCCCTAGCGGGCACTTGGACTCTGTATGTTCCCTAGCGGGCACTTGGACTATGTATGTTCCCTATGGACACTTGAACTATGTAAGTTAACTACCGGGCACTTGGACTATGTAGGTTAACAAGCGGGCCCTTGGACTATCTAGGTTACCTAGCGGGCACTTGGACTATGTAGATTAACTAGCGGCATTTGGACTATCTACGTTAACTAGCGGGCCCTGGGACTATGTAGATTCCCTAGCGGGCATTTGGACTATATAGATATACTAGCGGGCACTTAGACTTTGTAGGTTACCTAGCAGACACTTGGACTATCTTGGTTACCTAGCTGGCACTTGAACTATCTTCGTTACCTAACGGGCACTTGGACTATGTAGGTTCCCTAGCGGGCATTTGGATTATGTATGTTCCCTATCGGGCACTTGGACTATGTAGGGTACCTAGCGGGCACTTGGACTATGAACTAGGGGGCACTAGGACTGTGTAGGTTTCCTAGCGGGCTCTTGGACTACCTAGGTTACCGAGCGGGCATTTGGACTATGTATGCTGCCTAGTGGTCATTTGGACTATATAGATTACCTAGCGGGCACTTAGACTTTGTAGGTTACCAAGCGGGCACTTAGACTATCTAGGTTACCTAGCTGGCACTTGAACTATCTTCGTTACCTAGCGGGTACTTGGAGTATGTAGGTTACCTACCGGGCTGTTGGACTATCTAGGTTACCTAGCGGGCACTGGGACTATCTAGGTTAACTAACAGGCACTTGGACTATGTAGGTTCCCTAGCGGGCCCATGGACTATTTAAGTTCCCTAGCGGGTACTTGGACTATGTGGATTCCCTAGCGGGCATTTGGACTATCTAGGTTACCTAACGGGCACTTGGACAATGTAGGTTCCCTAGCGGGCACTTGGATTATGTAGGTTGCCTATCGGGCACTTGTACTATGTAGGTTAACTAGCGGGCATTTGGACTATGTAGGTTACCTAGCAGGCACTTGGACTATGTAGGTTCCCTATCGGGCATTTTGACTATGTAGGTTACCTAGCGGGCCCTTGGACTATCTAGGTTACCTAGGGGGAACCTGGACTATGTAGGTTAACTAGTGGGCACTTGGACTACCTAGGTTACCTTGCAGGCACTTGGACTATCTAGGTTACCTAGCGGGCACTTGGACAATGTACGTTCCCTAGCGGGCATTTGGACTATCTATGTTACCTAGCGGGCACTTGGACTATCTAGGTTAAATAGTGAGCACTTGGACTATCTAGGTTAACTAGTGGGCATTTGGACTATTAGGGCCCCTAGCAAGCATTAGGACTATATTGGTTACCTAGCGGTCATTTGGACTATGTAGGTTAACGAACGGGCACTTGGACTATGTAGGTAACCTAGTGGTCACTTGAACTGTCTAGGTTACCTCGCGGGCCCTTGGACGATGTAGGTTAACTAGCAGGCCCTTGGACTATGTAGGTTAACTAGCGGGCCCTTGGACTATGTAGGTTACCTAGCGGGCACTTGGACGATCTAGGTTAACTTGCGGGTACTTGGACTATGTAGGTTAACTAGCACGCCCTTGGACTATGTAGATTAACTAGCGGCACTTGGACTATCTACGTTAACTAGCGGGCCCTTGGACTATGTAGATTCCCTAGCGGGCACTTGGACTATGTATGATCCAGCGCGGGCACTTGGACTATGTAGGTTCCCTAGCAGGCACTTGGACTATGTAGGTTCTAGAGCGGGCACTTGGACTAACTAGATTCCCGAGCGGGCTCTTGTACTATGTAGATTAACTAGCGGACACTTGGACGATCTAGGTTAACTAGTGGGTACTTGGACTATGTAGGTTAACTAGCGGGCCCTTGAAGTATGTAGATTAACTAGCGGAACTTGGACTATCTACATTAACTAGCGGGCACTTAGACTATGTAGATTCCCTAGCGGGCACTTGGACTATGTATGTTCCGTAGCGGGCACGTGGACTATGTATGTTCCCTATGGACACTTGAACTATGTAAGTTAACTACCAGGCACTTGGACTATGTAGGTTAACTAGCGGGCCCCTGGACTATCTAGGTTACCTAGAGGGCACTTGGACTATGTAGGTAACCTAGCGGACACTTGGACAGTCTAGGTTACCTAGCGGGCACTTGGACTTCTAGGTTAACGAACGGGCACTTGGACTATGTATGTTGCATAGCGGGCAATTGGACTATCTAGGTTAGGTAATGGGCACTTGGACTATCTAGGTTACCTAGTGGGAACTTGGACTATGTAGGTTACCTAGCGGGCACTTGGACTATCTAGGTTACTTAACGGGCACTTGAACTGTCTAGGTTTCTTAGCGAGCACTTGCACGATCTAGGGTAACTAGAAGGCACTTGGACTATCTAGGTTAACTAGCGTCCACTTGGACTATCTAGGTTAACTAGCGGGCACTTGGATGATCAATGTTAACTAGCGGGCACTTGGATTATCTAGGTTACCTAACGGGCACTTGGACTAAGTACGTCCCCTGGTGGGCACTTGGACACTCTATGTTATCTAACGGGCACTAGGACTATCTAGGTTAACTAGCGGAGACTAGGACTATCAAAGTTAACAAGTGAGCCCTTGGACTATGTAGGCTAACTAGCGGGCCCTTGGACTATCTAGGTTACCTAGCGGGCACTTGGACTACATAGGTTACCTAGCGGGCACTTGGACTATGTAGGTTACCTAGTGGGCACTTGGACTATCTAGGTTAACGAACGGGCACTTGGAATATGCAGGTAACCTAGCGGGCACTTGGACTGTCTAGGTTACCTAGCAGGCACTTGGACTTCTAGGTTAACGAACGGGCACTTGGACTATGTAGGTTGCTTAGCGGGCACTTGGACTGTCTAGGTTAGGTAAGTGGCACTTTGAGTATCTAGGTTACCTAGCGGGCACTTTGACTATCTAGGTTACATAGCGGGCACTTGGACTATGTAGGTTAACTAGCGAGCACTTGGACTATCTAGGTTAACTAGCGGACCTTGGACTACGTAGGTTAACTAGCGTGCACTTGGACTATCTAGTTTAACTAGCGGGCACCTGGATGCTCAATGTTAACTAGCGGTCACTTGGACTATCTAGGTTAGCTAACGGGCACTTGAACTAAGTACGTCCCCTAGTTGGCACTTGGACACTCTAGGTTAACTAACGGGCAGTAGGACTATCTAGGTTAACTAGCGAACACTTGGACTATCTAGGTTACCTAGCTGGCACTAAGACTATGAAGGTTCCCTAGCGGGCACTAGGATTATCTAGGTTACCTAGCGGGCACTTGGACTATGTAGGTTAACTAGAGGGCATTTGGACTATGTAGGTTACCTAGCAGGCACTTGGACTATATAGGTTCCCTATCGGGAACTTGGAAAATGTAGGTTAACTAGGGGGCACTAGGACTATGTAGGTTACCTAGCGGGCCCATAGACTATCTAGGTTACCTAGCTGGCATTTGGAATATATAGGCTCCCTAGCGTTTATTTGGACTATAAAGATTATTTAGCGGGCACTTAGACTTTGTAGGTTACCTAGCGGGTACTTGGACTATCTAGGTTACCTAGCATGCACTTGAACTATCTACGTTACCTAGCGTGTACTTGGAGTATGTAGGTTACCTACCGGGCTGTTGGACAATCTAGGTTACCTAGCGGGCACTTGGACTATCTAGGTTAACTAACGGGCACTTGGACTATGTAGGTTCCCTAGCGGGCACTTGGACTATGTAGGTTAACTAGCGGGCATTTGGAACATGTTGGTTACCTAGCGGGCACTTGGACTATGTAGGTTCCCTATCAGGCACCTGGAGAATGTAGGTTAACTAGGGGGCACAGGGACAATGTAGGTTACCTAGCGGGCCCTTGGACTATCTAGGTTACCTAGGGGGAACCTGGACTATGTAGGTTAACTAGTGGGCACTTGGACTATCTAGGTTACCTAGCAGGCACTTGGACTATGTACGTTCCCAAGCAGGCCCTTGGACTATCAACGTTACCTAGCGGGCACTTAGACTATGTACGTTACCTAGCGGGCACTTGGAGTATGTACGTTTCCTAGCGGGTACTTGGACTAGATAGGTTCCCTAGCAGGCACTTGGTCTATCTAGGTTACCTAGCGGGCACTTGGACTATGTAGGTTACCTAGTGGGCACTTGGACTATCTAGGTTACCTAACGGGCACTTGGACTATGCAGGATACCTAGTGGGCCCTTGGACTATATAGGTTAACGAACGGGCACTTGGACTATGTAGGTTAACTAGCAGGCACTTGCACTGTCTAAGTTACCTATCGGGCACTTGGACTATCTAGGATAACGTACGGGCACTTAGAATATCTAGGTTAACTAGCGGGCCCTTGCACTATGTAGGTTATCTAGCGGGCACTTGCACTATCTAGGTAAACTAGCGGGTTCTGGACTATGTAGGTTAACTAGCGGGCACGTGGACAATGCAGGTTCCCTAGTTGGCACTTTGACTATGTAGGTTCCCTAGCGGGCACTTGGACTATATAAGTTCCCTACGGGCACTTGGAATATCTAGGTTCCCTAACAGGCACTTGGAATATGTAGGTTCCCTATCAGGCACTTGGACTATGTAGGTTCCTCAGCGGGCATTTGGACTATGTAGGTTCCCTATCGGGCACTTGGACTATGTAGGTTCCTCAGCGGGCACTTGGACTACGTAGGTTAACTAGCGGGCACTTGGACAATCTAGGTTAACTAACAGGCCCTGGGCTATGTAGGTTAACTAGCGGGTACTTGAACTATGTAGGTTAAGTAGCAGGCACTTGAACTATCAGGTTAACTAGCGGTCACTTGGACTATGTAGGTAACCTAGCGGGAACTTGTACTGTCTAGGTTACCTAGTGGGCACGTGGACTATCTAGGATAACAAACGGGCACTTGGACTATGTACGTCCCCTAGCGGTCACTTGAATTATCTAGGTTGACAAGAGGGCACTTGGACTATGTATGTCCCCTAGCCGACACTTGGACTATCTAGGTTAAGTAGCGGACCATGGACTATGTAGGTTAACTAGCGGGCACTTGGATGATGCAGGTTCCCTAGCGGACACTTGGACTATCTAGGTTCCCTAACGGGCACTTGGACTACGTAGGTTCCCTAGCGGGCACTTAGACTATGTACGTCCCTTAGCGGGCACTTGGACTAGTTAGGTTCCCTATCGCGCACTTGGACTATGTAGGTTAACTTGCGGGCCCTTGGACTATGTAGGTTAACTAGCGGGCACTTAGACTATCTAGGTTACCTAGGGGGCACTTGGACTATGTACGTCCCCTACTGGGCACTTGGACTATCTAGGATAACTAACGGGCACTTAGACTATCTAGGTTAACATACGGGCACTTGGACTATGTAGGTTACCTAGCGGGCACTTGGACTATCTAGGTTACCTAACGGGCACTTGGACTATGCAGGATACCTAGTGGGCCCTTGGACTATATAGGTTAACGAACGGGCACTTGGACTATGTAGGTTATCTAGCAGGCACTTGTACTGTCTAGGTTACTTATCGGGCACTTGGACTATCTAGGTTAACGTACGGGCACTTGGAGTATCTAGGTTACCTAGCGGGCACTTAGACTATCTAGGTTACCTAGCGGGCACTTGGACTATGTACGTCCCCTAGTGGGCAATTGGACTATCTAGGAAACTAACGGGCACTAGGACTATCTAGATTAACTAGCGGGCACTTGGTGTATCTAGGTTACCTAGTGAGCACTTGGACTATGTAGGTAACTTAGCGGGCACTGGACAGTCTAGGGTACCTAGCGGGCACTTGGACAGTCTAGGGTAGCTAACAGGAAATTGGAATATCTAGGTTACCTTGCGGGCCCTTGGACTATGTAGGTTAACTAGCGGGCACTTGACTATCTAGGTTAAGTATCGGACCTTGGACTATGTAGGTTAACAAGCGGCCCCTTGGATTATGTAGGTTAACTAGCGGGCACTTGGACGATCTAGGTTAACTAGCGCGCACTTGGACTATCTTGGTTAACTAGCAGGCACTTTGACTATCTAGATAAACTACCGGGCAATTGGATGATGCAGGTTCCCTAGCGGGCACTTGGACTATCTAGGTTCCCTAACGAGCACTTGGACTATGTAGGTTCCTTAGTGGGCACTTGGACTATGTACGTCCCTTATCGGGCACTTGGACTATGTAGGTTAACTAGCGTGCCCTTGGACTATGTAGGTTAACTAGACGGCGCTTAGACTATCTAGGTTACCTAGCGGGCAGTTGGATTATGTACGTTCCCTAGCGGGCACTTGGACTATCTAGGTTAACTAGAGGGCCCTTGGTCTATCTAGGTTAACTAGCGGGCACTTGGACTATCGAGGTTAAGTAGCAGACCTTGGACTTTGTAGGTTAACAAGCGGGCCCTTGGACTATGAAGGTTAACTAGCGGGCACTTGGACGATCTAGGTTAACTAGCGGGCACTTGGACTATCTAGGTTAACTAAGGGCACTTGGACTATCTAGATTAACTACCGGGCACTTGGATGATGCAGGTTCCCTAGCGGGCACTTGGCTATCTAGGTTCCCTAACGGGCACTTTGACTATTTAGGTTCCCTAGCGGGCTCTGGGACTATATATGTTCCCTACGGGCGCTTGAACTATCTAGGTTCCCTAACAGGCACTTGGAATATGTAGGTTCCCTATCGGGCACTTGGACTATGTAGGTTCCTCAGCGGGCACTTGGACTATGTAGGTTCCCTATCGGGCACTTGGACTATGTAGGTTAACTAGCGGGCACTTGGACGATCAAGGTTAACTAGCGGGAACTTGGACTATCTAGGTTAACTATCGGGCACTTGGAGGATCTAGGTTAACTAGCGGGCACTGGTACAATGCAGGTTCCCTAGCGGGCACTTTGACTATGTAGGTTCCCTAACGGGCACTTGGACTATATAGGTTCCCTACGGGCACTTGGACTATCTAGGTTCCCTAACGGGCATTGGGACTATCTAGGTTAACTAGCAGGCCCTGGGCTATGTAGGTTAACCAGCGGTCACTTGGACTATGTAGGTAACCTAGCGGGAACGTGGACTGTCTAGGTTACCTAGTGGGCACTTGGACTATCTAGGATAACAAACGGGCACTTGGACTATGTACGACACCTAGCGGGCACTTGGACGATCTAGGTTAACTAGAGGGCCCTTGGACTATGTACGTCCCCTAGCGGGCACTGGGACTATCAAGGTTAACTAGAGGGCACTTGGAATATCTAGGTTAACTAGAGGGCACTTGGACTATGTAGGTTAACTAGCGGGCACTTGGACTATCTAGGTTAAGTAGCGGACCTTGGACTATGTAGGTTAACAAGCGGGCCCTTGGACTATGTAGGTTAACTAGCGGGCACTTAGACGATCTAGGTTAACTAGCGGGCACTTGGACTATCTAGGTTAACTAGCGGGCACTTGGACTATCTAGATTAACTAGCGGTCATTTGGATGATGCAGGTTCCCTAGCGGGCACTTGGACTATCTTGGTTCCCTAACGGGCACTTGGACTATGTAGGTTCCCTAGCGGGCACTTAGACTATGTACGTCCCTTAGCGGGCACTTGGACTATGTAGGTTCCCTATCGCGCACTTGGACTATGTAGGTTAACTTGCGGGCCCTTGGACTATGTAGGTTAACTAGCGGGCACTTAGACTATCTAGGTTACCTAGCGGGCACTTGGACTATGTACATACTCTAGCGGGCACTTGGACTATCTAGGTTACCTAGCGGGCACTTGGACTATGTACGTCCCCTAGTGGGCACTGGGACTATCTAGGATAACTAACGGGTACTAGGACTATCTAGGTTAACTAGCGGGCACTTGGTGTATCTAGGTTACCTAGCGGGCACTTGGAGTATGTAGGTAACCTAGCGGGCACTGGACAGTCTAGGGTACCTAGCGGGCAACTGGACTGTCTAGGTTAGCTAACAGGAAATTGGAATATCTAGGTTACCTTGCGGGCCCTTGGACTATGTAGGTTAACTAGCGGGCAATTGGACTATCTAGGTTAACTTGCGGGTACTTGGACTATGTAGTTTAACTAGCGGGCCCTTGGACTATGTAGGTTAACTAGCGGGCACTTGGATGATCAAGGTTAACTAGCGGGCACGTGGACTACCTAGGTTAACTAGCGGGCACTTGGACTATCTAGGTTAGCTAACGGGCACTTGGATTATCAAGGTTACCTAGCGGGCACTTGGACTATGTACGTCCCCTAGCGGGCACATGGACTATCTAGGTTAACAAGCGGGCACTTGGACTATCTAGGTTAAGTAGCGGACCTTGGACTATGTAGGTTAACAAGCGGGCCCTTGGACTATGTAGGTTAACTAGCGGGCACTTGGACGATCTAGGTTAACTAGCCGGCACATGGACGATCTAGATTAACTTGCGGGTTCTTGGACTATGTAGCTAACTAGCGGGCCCTTGGACTATGTAGGTTAACTAGCGGGCACTTGGACTACCTAGGTTAACTAGCGGGCACTTGGACTATCTAGGTTAACTAGCGGGCCCTTGGACTATGTAGGTTTAATAGCGGACACTTGGACGATCTTGGTTAACTAGCGGGCCCTTGCACTATGTAGGTTAACTATCGGGTACTTGGACAATCTAGGTTAACTTGCGAGCACTTGGACGTTACAGGTTAACTAGCGGGCACTTGTTTTAGCTAGGTTACCTAGTGGGCCCTAGAACTATATAGGTTAACTAGTTGACCCTTGGAATATCTAGGTTAGCTAACGGGCACTTGGACTATATAGGTTACTTAGCGGGCACTTGGACTATGTGGGTGCCCTAGTGGGCATTTGGACTATATAGATTACCTAGCAGGCACTTGGACTTTGTAGGTTACCTAGCGGGCACTTGGACTATGTAGGTTACCTAGCGGGCACTTGGACTATGTAGGTTAAGTAGCGGGCCCTTGGACTTGTAGCTTATCTAGCGGGCACTTGGACTGTGTAGGTTACCTAGCGGGCACTTGGACTATCTAGTTTACCTAGCGTGCGCTGGGACTATGTAGGTTACCTAGCAGGCACTTGGACAGTCTAGGTTAACTAGCGGGCACTTGGACTATCTAGATTAATGAATGGGCACTTGGACTATGTAGGTTACCAAGCGGGCACTTGGAGTATCTAAGTTAGCGAACAGGAACTTGAATATATCTAGGTTACCTAGCGGGCACTTGGAGTATATAGGTTACCTAGCGGGCACTTGGACTATCTATGTTACCTACCAGGAACATGGACTATGTAGGTTAACTGACGGACACTTGGACGATCTAGGTTAACGAACGGGCACTTGGACTATGTAGGTTAACTAGCGGGCACTTAGACTATCTAGGTTACCTAGCAGGCACTTGGACTATGTACATACCCTAGCGGGCACTTGGACTATCTAGGTTACCTAGGGGGCACTTGGACTGTGAACGTCCCCTAGTGGGCACTTGGACTCTCTAGGATAACTAACGTGCACTAGGACTATCCAGGTTAACTAGCGGGCACTTGGACTATCTAGGTTACCTAGCGGGCACTTGGACTATGTAGGTAACCTAGCGGGCACTGGACAATCTAGGGTACCTAGCGGGCACCTGGACTGTCTAGGTGAGCTAACAGGAAATTGGAATATCTAGGTTACCTTGCGTGCCCTTGGACTATGTAGGTTAACTAGCGGGCACTTGGACTATCTAGGTTAACTTGCGGGTTCTTGGTCTATGTAGCTTAACTAGCGGGCCCTTGGGCTATGTAGGTTAACTAGCGGGCACTTTGACTATCTAGGTTAACTAGCGGGCACTTGGACTATCTAGGTTAGCTAACGGGCACTTGGACTATCTAGGTTACCTAGCGGGCACTTGGACTATGTACGTCCCTTAGCGGGCACTTGGACTATCTAGGTTAACTAGAGGGCACTTGGACTATCTAGGTTAAGTAGCGGACCTTGGACTATGTAGGTTAACTAGCGGGCCCTTGGACTATGTAGATTAACTAGCGTGCACTTGAACGATCTAGGTTATCTACCGGGCACTTGGACTATCTAGGTTAACTAGCGGGCACATGGACTATCTAGATTAACTACTGGGCACTTGGATGATGCAGGTTCCCTAGTGGGCACTTGGACTATCTAGGTTCCCTAACGGCACTTGGACTATGTAGGTTCCTTAGCGGGCACGTGGACTATGTAGGTTAACTAGCGTGCCCTTGGACTATGTAGGTTAACTAGCTGGCACTTTGACTATCTAGGTTACCTAGCGGGCATTTGGACTATGTACATACCCTAGTGGGCACTTGGACTATCTAGGTTACCTAGCGGGCACTTGTAATATGTACGTCCCCTAGTGGGCACTAGGACTAACTACGATAACTAACGGGCACTAGGAATATCTAGGTAACGTAGCGGGCACTTGGACTATGTACGTGCCCTAGTGGGCACTTGGACTATCTAGGATAATTAACGGGCACTCGGACTATCTAGGTTAACTAGCGGGCACTTGGTCTATCTAGGTCAACTAGCGGGCCCTGGACTATGTAGGTTTAATAGCGGACACTTGGACGATCTAGGTTAACTAGCGGGCCCTTGCACTATGTAGGTTAACTATCGGGTACTTGGACAATCTAGGTTAACTAGCGGGCACTTGGACGATATAGGATAACTAGAGGGCACTTGGATTAGCTAGGTTACCTAGTGGGCGCTTGAACTATGTAGGTTTACTAGTTGACCCTTGGACTATCTAGGTTAGCTAACGGGCACTTGGACTATATAGGTTACTTAGCGGGCATTTGGACTATGTGGGTGCCCTAGTGGGCATTTGGACTATATAGATTACCTAGCAGGCACTTGGACTTTGTAGGTTACCTAGCGGGCACTTGGACTATGTAGGTTACCTAGCGGGCACTTGGACTATGTAGGTTAAGTAGCGGGCCCTTGGACTTGTAGCTTACCTAGCGGGCACTTGGACTGTGTAGGTTACCTAGCGGGCACTTGGACTATCTAGGTTAGCGAACGGGGACTTGGACTATCTAGGTTACCTAGCGGGCACTTGAACTATGTAGGTTACCTAGAGGGCACTTGGACTACCTAGGTTGGTTAACGGGGACTTGGACTTTGTATGTTTCCTAGCAGGCACTTGGACTGTCTAGGTTACCTAGCGGTCACTTGGACTATCTAGGTTAACAAACGGGCACTTGGACTATGTAGGTTACCTAGCAGGCACTTGGACTATGTATGTTAGCTAACGGGCACTTGGACTATGTATGTTAGCTAATGGGCACTTGGACTATGTAGGTTACCTAGCGGGCACTTGGACTATCTAGGTTACGTAGCGGGCACTTGGACTATGTAGGTGAACTAGAGGACATTAGGATGGTCTAGATTAACTAGTGGGCCCTTGGACTATGTAGGTTTACTAGCGGGCACTTGGACAATCTAGGTTAACTAGCGGGCACTTGTACGATCTAGGTTAACTAGCCGCCACTTGGACTATCAAGGTTAACTAGCGAGTCCTTGGACTATGTAGGTTAACTAGCGGGCCCTTGGACTTATAGCTTACCTAGCGGGCACTTGGACTATGTAGGTTACCTAGCGGGCACTTGGACTATCTAGGTTAGCGAACGGGGACTTGGACTATGTAGGTGACCTAGCAGGCACTTGTACTGTCTAGGTTACCTAGCGGTCACTTGGACTATCTAGGTTAACGAACGGGCACTTGGACTATGTAGGTTACCTAGCGAGCTTCTGGACTATGTATGTTAGCCAACGGGCACTTGGACTATCTAGGTTACCTAGCGGGCACTTGAACTATGTAGGTTACTAGCGGGCACTTGGACTATCTAGTTTACCTAATGGGCACTTGGACTATCTAGGTTACCTAGCGGGAACTTTGACTATATAGGTTACCTTAGGGCCCTTGGACTATGTAGGTTACCTAACGGGCACTTGGACTATCTAGGTTATCTAGCGGGCACTTGGTCTATCTAGGTTACCTAGCGGGCACTTGGACTATGTAGGTAACCTAGCGGGCACTTGGACTATGTGGGTTAGCTAACAGGAACTTTGAATATCTAGGTTACCTAGCGGGCCCTTGGACTATGTAGGTTAACTAGCGGGCACTTGGACTATGGAGGTTAACTAGCGGGCACTTGGACGATCAAGGTTAACTAGTGGGCACTTGGACTATCTAGGTTAACTAGCAGGCCCTTGGACTATGTAGCTTAACTAGCGGTCCCTTGGACTTGAAGGTTACCTAGCGAGCACTTGGACTATATAGGTTACCTAGAGGACCCTTGGACTATGTAGGTTACCTAGTGGGCACTTGGACTATCTATGTTACCTAGCGGGCCCTTGGACTATGCAGGTTACCTAGAGGGCACTTGGACTACCTAGGTTGGCGAACGGTGACTTGGACTTTGTATGTTACCTAGCAGGCACTTGGACTGTCTAGGTTACCTAGCGGTCACTTGGACTATCTAGGATAACGAACGGGCACTTGGACTTTGTAGGTTACCTAGCAGGCACTTGGACTATGTATGTTAGCTAACGGGCATTTGGACTATATATGTTAGCTAATGGGCACTTGGACTATGTATGTTAGCTAATGGGCACTTGGACTATGTAGGTTACCTAGCGGGCACTTGGACTATCTAGGTTACGTAGCGGGCACTTGGACTATGTAGGAGAACTAGAGGACATTAGGATGGTCTAGATTAACTAGTGGGCCCTTGGACTATGTAGGTTAACTAGCGGGCACTTGGACAATCTAGGTTAACTAGCGGGCACTTGTACGATCTAGGTTAACTAGCCGACACTTGGACTATCAAGGTTAACTAGCGAGTCCTTGGACTATGTAGGTTAACTAGCGGGCCCTTGGACTTGTAGTTTACCTAGCGGGCACTTGGACTATGTAGTTTACCTAGCGGGCACTTGGACTATCTAGGTTAGGGAACGGGGAATTGGACTATGTAGGTGACCAGCAGGCACTTGTACTGTCTAGGTTACCTAGCGGGCACTTGGATTATCTAGGTTAACGAACGGGCACTTGGACTATGTAGGTTACCTAGTGGGCTCTAATTATGTATGTTAGCAAACGGGCACTTGGACTATCTAGGTTACCTAGCGGGCAATTGGAATATGTAGGTTACCTAGCGGGCACTTGGACTATCTAGGTTACCTAAAGGGCACTTCGACTATCTAGGTTATGTAGCGGGCACTTGGACTATGTAGGTTACCTACAGGACATTTGGATGATCTAGGTTAACTAGTGGGCCCTTGGACTATGTAGGTTAACTAGCGGGCACTTAGACTATCTAGGTTACCTAGCAGGCACTTGGACTATGTACATACCCTAGCGGGCACTTGGACTATCTAGGTTAATTAGCGGGCACTGGTACAATGCAGGTTCCCTAGCGGGCACTTTGACTATGTAGGTTCCCTAGCGGGCACTTGGACTATATAGGTTCCCTACGGGCACTTGGACAATCTAGGTTCCCTAACGGGCACTTGGAATATGTAGGTTCCCTATCGGGCACTTGGACTATGTAGGTTCCTCAGCGGGCACTTGGACTATGTAGGTTAACTAGCGGGCACTTGGACTATCTAGGTTAACTAGCAGGCCCTGGGCTATGTAGGTTAACTAGCGGGCACTTGGACTATGTAGGTTAACTAGCAGGCACTTGAACTATCAAGTTAACCAGCGGTCACTTGGACTATGTAGGTAACCTAGCGGGAACTTGGACTGTCTAGGATAACAAACGGGCACTTGGACTATGTACGACCCCAAGGGGGCACTTGGACGATGTAGGTTAACTAGAGGGCGCTTGTATTATGTACGTCCCCTAGCGGGCGCATGGACTATCTAGGTTAACTAGAGGGCACTTTGAATATCTAGGTTAACTAGAGGGCACTTGGACTATGTAGGTTAACTAGCGGGCACTTGGACTATCTAGGTTAAGTAGCGGACCTTGGACTATGTAGGTTAACAAGCGGGCCCTTGGACTATCTAGGTTAACTAACGGGCTGTTGTACTATCTAGGTTACCTAGCGGGCATTTGGACTATCTAGGTTAACTAGCGGGCACTTGGACTATCTAGATTAACTAGCGGTCCCTCGGATGATGCAGGTTCCCTAGCAGGCACTTGGACTATCTAGGTTCCCTAACGGGCACTTGGACTATGTAGGTACCCTAGCGGGCACTTAGATTATGTACGTCCCTTAGCGGGCACTTGGACTATGTAGGTTCCCTATCGCGCACTTGGACTATGTAGGTTAACTTGCGGGCCCTTGGACTATGTAGGTTAACTAGCGGACACTTGGACTATCTAGGTTACATAGCGGGCACTTGGACTATGTACGTCCCCTAGTGGGCACTGGGACTATCTAGGATAACTAACGGGTACTAGGACTATCTAGGTTAACGAGCGGGCACTTGGTGTATCTAGGTTACCTAGCGGGCACTTGGACTATGTAGGTAACCTAGCGGGCACTGGACAGTCTAGGGTACCTAGCGGGCACCTGGACTGTCTAGGTGAGCTAACAGGAAATTGGAATATCTAGGTTACCTTGCGGGCCCTTGGACTATGTAGGTTAACTAGCGGGCACTTGGACGATCAAGGTTAACTAGCGGGCACGTGGACTACCTAGGTTAACTAGCGGGCACTTGGACTATCTAGGTTAACTAGCGGGCACTTGTACTATCTAGGTTAGCTAACGGGCACTTGGACTATCTAGGTTAGCTAGCGGGAACTTGGACTATGTACGTCCCCTAGCGGGCACTTGGACTATCTAGGTTAACTAGCGGGCACTTGGACTATCTAGGTTAAGTAGCGGACCTTGGACTATGTAGGTTAACAAGCGGGCACTTGGACGATCTAGGTTAACTACCGGGCACTTGGACTATATAGGTTAACTAGCGGGCACTTGGATGATGCAGGTTCCCTAGCGGGCACTTGGACTATCTAGGTTCCGTAACAGGCACTTGGACTATGTAGGTTCCTTAGCGGGCACTTGGACTATTTACGTCCCTTAGTGGGCACGTGGACTATGTAGGATAACTAGCGTGCCCTTGGACTATGTACATACCCTAGTGGGCACTTGGACTATCTAGGTTACCTAGCGGGCACTTGTACTATGTACGTCCCCTAGTGGGCACTAGGACTAACTACGATGACTAATGGGCACTAGGAATATCTAGGTTACCTAGCGGGCACTTGGACTATGTACGTTCCCTAGTGGGCACTTGGACTATCTAGGATAATTAATGGGCACTCGGACTATCTAGGTTAACTAGCGGGCACTTGTTCTATCTAGGTCAACTAGCGGGCCCTTGGACTATGTAGGTTTAATAGCGGACACTTGGACGATCTTGGTTAACTAGCGGGCCCTTGCACTATGTAGGTTAACTATCGGGTACTTGGACAATCTAGGTTAACTAGCGAGCACTTGGACGATATAGGTTAACTAGCGGGCACTTGTTTTAGCTAGGTTACCTAGTGGGCCCTTGAACTCTGTAGGTTAACTAGTTGACCCTTGGAATATCTAGGTTAGCTAACGGGCACTTGGACTATATAGGTTACTTATCGGGCACTTGGACTATGTGGGTGCCCTAGTGGGCATTTGGACCATATAGATTACCTAGCAGGCACTTGGACTTTGTAGGTTACCTACCGGGCACTTGGACTATGTAGGTTACCTAGCGGGCACTTGGACTATCTAGGTTTTCGAGCGGGCACTTCGACTATGTAGGTTACCTAGCGGGCACTTGGACTATGTAGGTTACCTAGCGGGCACTTGGACAGTCTAGGTTAACTAGCGGGCACTTGGACTATCTAGGTTAACGAATGGGCACTTGGACTATGTAGGTTACCTAGCGGGCACTTGGAGTATCTAAGTTAGCGAACAGGAACTTGGAATATCTAGGTTACCTAGCGGGCACCTGGACTATATAGGTTACCTAGCGGGCACTTGGACTATCTATGTTACCTAACAGGAACTTGGACTATGTAGGTTAACTGGCGGACACTTGGACGATCTAGGTTAACGAATGGGCACTTGGACTATGTAGGTTAACTAGCGGGCACTTAGACTATCTATGTTACCTAGCAGGCACTTGGACTATGTACATACCCTAGCGGGCACTTGGACTATCTAGGTTACCTAGGGGGCACTTGGACTGTGTACATCCCCTAGTGGGCACTTGGACTATCTAGGATAACTAACGTGCACTAGGACTATCCAGGTTAACTAGCGGGCACTTGGTGTATCTAGGTTACCTAGCGGGCACTTGGACTATGTAGGTAACCTAGCGGGCACCTGGACTGTCTAGGTTAGCTAACAGGAAATTGGAATATCTAGGTTACCTTGCGTGCCCTTGGACTATGTAGATTAACTAGCGGGCACTTGGACTATCTAGGTTAACTTGCGGGTTCTTGGACTATGTAGCTTAACTAGCGGGCCCTTGGACTATCTAGGTTAACTAGTGGGCACTTGGACCTTCAAGGTTAACTAGCGGGCACTTGGACTATCTAGGTTAGCTAACGGGCACTTGGACTATCTAGGTTACCTAGCGGGCACTTGGATTATGTACGTCCCCTAACGGGCACTTGGACTATCTAGGTAAAGTAGCAGACCTTGGACTATGTAGGTTAACTAGCAGGCCCTTGGACTATGTAGGTTAATTAGTGTGCACGTGAACGATCTAGGTTATCTACCGGGCACTTGATCTATCTAGGTTAACTAGCGGGCACATGGACTATCTAGATTAACTACCGGGCACTTGGATGATAGAGGTTCCCTAGTGGGCACTTGGACTATCTAGGTTCCCTAACGGGCACTTGGACTATGTAGGTGCCTAAGCGGGCACTTAGCCTATTTACGTCCCTTAGCGGGCACGTGGACTATGTAGGTTAACTAGCGTGCCCTTGGACTATGTAGGTTAACTAGCCAGCACTTAGACTATCTATGTTACCCAGCGGGCACTTGGACTATGTACATACCCTAGTGGGCACTGGACTATCTAGGTTACCTAGCGGGCACTTGTATTATGTACGTCCCCTAGTGGGCACTAGGACTATCTAGGATAACTAACGGGCACTAGGAATATCTAGGTTACCTAGCGGGCACTTGGACTATTTACGTTCCCTAGTGGGCACTTGGACTATCTAAGATAATTAACGGGCACTCAGACTATCTAGGTTAACTAGCGGGCACTTGTTCTATCTAGGTCAACTAGCGGGCCCTTGGACTATGTAGGTTTAATAGCGGACACTTGGACGATCTAGGTTAACTAGCGGGCCCTTGCACTATGTCAGTTAACTATCGGGTACTTGGACAATCTAGGTTAACTAGCGGGCACTTGGACGATATAGGTTAACTAGCGGGCACTTGGATTAGCTAGGTTACCTAGTGGGCCCTTGAACTATGTAGGATAACTAGTTGACCCTTGGACTATCTAGGTTAGCTAACGGGCACTTGGACTATATAGGTTACTTAGCGGGCACTTGGACTATGTGGGTGCCCTAGTGGGCATTTGGACTATATAGATTACCTAGCAGGCACTTGGACTTTGTAGGTTACCTACCGGGCACTTGGACTATCTAGGTTTTCGAGCGGGCACTTGGACTATGTAGGTTACCTAGCGGGCACTTGGACTATGTAGGTTACCTAATGGGCACTTGGACTATCTAGTTTACCTAGCGTGCGCTGGGACTATGTAGGTTACCTAGCGGGCACTTGGACAGTCTAGGTTAACTAGCGGGCACTTGGACTATCTAGGTTAACGAATGGGCACTTGGACTATGTAGGTTACCTAGCGGGCACTTGGAGTATCTAAGTTAGCGAACAGGAACTTGGAATATCTAGGTTACCTAGCGGGCACTTGGACTATATAGGTTACCTAGCGGGCACTTGGACTATCTATGTTACCTAACAGGAACTTGGACTATGTAGGTTAACTGGCGGACACTTGGACGATCTAGGTTAACGAACGGGCACTTGGACTATGTAGGTTAACTAGCGGGCACTTAGACTATCTAGGTTACCTAGCAGGCACTTGGACTATGTACATACCCTAGCGGGCACTTGGACTATCTAGGTTACCTAGGGGGCACTTGGACTGTGTATGTCCCCTAGTGGGCACTTGAACTATCTAGGATAACTAACGTGCACTAGGACTATCCAGGTTAACTAGCGGGCACTTGGACTATCTAGGTTACCTAGCGGGCACTTGGACTATGTAGGTAACCTAGCGGGCACTAGACAGTCTAGGTTACCTAGCGGGCACTTGGACTATCTAGGCTAATGAATGGGCACTTGTACTATGTAGGTTACCTAGCGGGCACTTGGACTATCTAGGTTAGCTAACAGGAAATTGGATTATCTAGGTTACCTTGCGTGCCCTTGGACTATGTAGGTTAACTAGCGGGGAATTGGACGATCAAGGTTAACTAGCGGGCACATGGACGATCTAGGTTAACTAGAGGGCACTTGGACGATCTAGGTTAACTAGCCGGCACTTAGACTATCAAGATTAACTAGCGAGCCCTTGGACTATGTAGGTTAACTAGCGGGCCCTTGGACTTGTAGCTTACCTAGCGGGCACTTGGACTATGTAGGTTACCTAGCGGGTACTTGGACTATCTAGGTTAGCGAACGGGGACTTGGACTATCTAGGTTACCTAGCGGGCACTTGAACTATGTAGGTTACCTAGAGGGCACTTGGACTACCTAGGTTGGCGAACAGGGACTTTGACTTTGTATGTTACCTAGCAGGCACTTGGACTGTCTAGGTTACCTAGCGGTCACTTGGACTATCTAGGTTAACGAACGGGCACTTGGACTATGTAGGTTACCTAGCAGGCACTTGGACTATGTATGTTAGCTAACGGGCACTTGGACTATGTATGTTAGCTAATGGGCACTTGGACTATGTAGGTTACCTAGCGGGCACTTGGACTATCTAGGTTACGTAGCGGGCACTTAGACTATGTAGGTGAACTAGAGGACATTAGGATGGTCTAGATTAACTAGTGGGCCCTTGGACTATGTAGGTTAACTAGCGGGCACTTGGACAATCTAGGTTAACTAGCGGGCACTTGTGCGATCTAGGTTAACTAGCCGGCAGTTGAACTATCAAGGTTAACTAGCGAGTCCTTGGACTATGTAGGTTAACTAGCGGGCCCTTGGACTTGTAGCTTACCTAGCGGGCACTTGGACTATGTAGGTTACCTAGCGGGCCCTTGGACTATCTAGGTTACTTAGCGGGCACTTGGACTATGTAGGTGAACTAGAGGACATTAGGATGGTCTAGATTAACTAGTGGGCCCTTGGACTATGTAGGTTAACTAGCGGGCACTTGGACAATCTAGGTTAACTAGCGGGCACTTGTACGATCTAGGTTAACTAGCCGGCAGTTGGACTATCAAGGTTAACTAGCGAGTCCTTGGACTATGTAGGTTAACTAGCGGGCGCTTGGACTTGTAGCTTACCTAGCGGGCACTTGGACTATGTAGTTTACCTAGCGGGCACTTGGACTATCTAGGTTAGCGAACGGGGAATTAGACTATGTAGGTTACCTAGCGGGCACTTGGACTATTTACGTTCCCTAGTGGGCACTTGGACTATCTAAGATAATTAACGGGCACTCAGACTATCTAGGTTAACTAGCGGGCACTTGTTCTATCTAGGTCAACTAGCGGGCCCTTGGACTATGTAGGTTTAATAGCGGACACTTGGACGATCTAGGTTAACTAGCGGGCCCTTGCACTATGTCAGTTAACTATCGGGTACTTGGACAATCTAGGTTAACTAGCGGGCACTTGGACGATATAGGTTAACTAGCGGGCACTTGGATTAGCTAGGTTACCTAGTGGGCCCTTGAACTATGTAGGATAACTAGTTGACCCTTGGACTATCTAGGTTAGCTAACGGGCACTTGGACTATATAGGTTACTTAGCGGGCACTTGGACTATGTGGGTGCCCTAGTGGGCATTTGGACTATATAGATTACCTAGCAGGCACTTGGACTTTGTAGGTTACCTACCGGGCACTTGGACTATCTAGGTTTTCGAGCGGGCACTTGGACTATGTAGGTTACCTAGCGGGCACTTGGACTATGTAGGTTACCTAATGGGCACTTGGACTATCTAGTTTACCTAGCGTGCGCTGGGACTATGTAGGTTACCTAGCGGGCACTTGGACAGTCTAGGTTAACTAGCGGGCACTTGGACTATCTAGGTTAACGAATGGGCACTTGGACTATGTAGGTTACCTAGCGGGCACTTGGAGTATCTAAGTTAGCGAACAGGAACTTGGAATATCTAGGTTACCTAGCGGGCACTTGGACTATATAGGTTACCTAGCGGGCACTTGGACTATCTATGTTACCTAACAGGAACTTGGACTATGTAGGTTAACTGGCGGACACTTGGACGATCTAGGTTAACGAACGGGCACTTGGACTATGTAGGTTAACTAGCGGGCACTTAGACTATCTAGGTTACCTAGCAGGCACTTGGACTATGTACATACCCTAGCGGGCACTTGGACTATCTAGGTTACCTAGGGGGCACTTGGACTGTGTATGTCCCCTAGTGGGCACTTGAACTATCTAGGATAACTAACGTGCACTAGGACTATCCAGGTTAACTAGCGGGCACTTGGACTATCTAGGTTACCTAGCGGGCACTTGGACTATGTAGGTAACCTAGCGGGCACTAGACAGTCTAGGTTACCTAGCGGGCACTTGGACTATCTAGGCTAATGAATGGGCACTTGTACTATGTAGGTTACCTAGCGGGCACTTGGACTATCTAGGTTAGCTAACAGGAAATTGGATTATCTAGGTTACCTTGCGTGCCCTTGGACTATGTAGGTTAACTAGCGGGGAATTGGACGATCAAGGTTAACTAGCGGGCACATGGACGATCTAGGTTAACTAGAGGGCACTTGGACGATCTAGGTTAACTAGCCGGCACTTAGACTATCAAGATTAACTAGCGAGCCCTTGGACTATGTAGGTTAACTAGCGGGCCCTTGGACTTGTAGCTTACCTAGCGGGCACTTGGACTATGTAGGTTACCTAGCGGGTACTTGGACTATCTAGGTTAGCGAACGGGGACTTGGACTATCTAGGTTACCTAGCGGGCACTTGAACTATGTAGGTTACCTAGAGGGCACTTGGACTACCTAGGTTGGCGAACAGGGACTTTGACTTTGTATGTTACCTAGCAGGCACTTGGACTGTCTAGGTTACCTAGCGGTCACTTGGACTATCTAGGTTAACGAACGGGCACTTGGACTATGTAGGTTACCTAGCAGGCACTTGGACTATGTATGTTAGCTAACGGGCACTTGGACTATGTATGTTAGCTAATGGGCACTTGGACTATGTAGGTTACCTAGCGGGCACTTGGACTATCTAGGTTACGTAGCGGGCACTTAGACTATGTAGGTGAACTAGAGGACATTAGGATGGTCTAGATTAACTAGTGGGCCCTTGGACTATGTAGGTTAACTAGCGGGCACTTGGACAATCTAGGTTAACTAGCGGGCACTTGTGCGATCTAGGTTAACTAGCCGGCAGTTGAACTATCAAGGTTAACTAGCGAGTCCTTGGACTATGTAGGTTAACTAGCGGGCCCTTGGACTTGTAGCTTACCTAGCGGGCACTTGGACTATGTAGGTTACCTAGCGGGCCCTTGGACTATCTAGGTTACTTAGCGGGCACTTGGACTATGTAGGTGAACTAGAGGACATTAGGATGGTCTAGATTAACTAGTGGGCCCTTGGACTATGTAGGTTAACTAGCGGGCACTTGGACAATCTAGGTTAACTAGCGGGCACTTGTACGATCTAGGTTAACTAGCCGGCAGTTGGACTATCAAGGTTAACTAGCGAGTCCTTGGACTATGTAGGTTAACTAGCGGGCCCTTGGACTTGTAGCTTACCTAGCGGGCACTTGGACTATGTAGGTTACCTAGCGGGCACTTGGACTATCTAGGTTAGCGAACGGGGACTTGGACTATGTAGGTGACCTAGCAGGCACTTGTACTATCTAGGTTACCTAGCGGGAACTTTGACTATATAGGTTACCTAGAGGGCCCTTGGACTATGTAGGTTACGTAACGGGCACTTGGACTATCTAGGTTACCTAGCGGGCACTTGGTCTATCTAGGCTACCTAGCGGGCACTTGGACTATGTAGGTAACTTAGCGGGCACTTGGAATATGTGGGTTAGCTTAGAGGAACTTTGAATATCTAGGTTACCTAGCGGGCCCTTGGACTATGTAGGTTAACTAGCGGGCACTTGGACGATCAAGGTTAACTAGTGGGCACTTTGACTATCTAGGTTAACTAGCGGGCCCTTGGACTATGTAAGTTAACTAGCGGTCCCTTGGACTTGAAGGTTACCTAGCGAGCACTTGGACTATATATGTTACCTAGAGGACACTTGGACTATGTAGGTTACCTAGTGGGCACTTGGACTCTCTAGGTTACCTAGCGGGCCCTTGGACTATGTAGGTTACCTAGAGGGCACTTGGCCTACCTAGGTTGGCGAACGGTGACTTGGACTTTGTATGTTCAATAGCAGGCACTTGGACTGTCTAGGTTACCTAGCGGTCACTTGGACTATCTAGGTTAACGAACGGGCACTTGGACTATGTAGGTTACCTAGCAGGCACTTGGACTATGTATGTTAGCGAACGGGCACTTGGACTATGTATGTTAGCTAATGGGCACTTGGACTATGTAGGTTACCTAGCGGGCACTTGGACTATCCAGGTTACGTAGCGGGCTTTTGGACTATGTAGGTGAACTAGAGGACATTAGGATGGTCTAGATTAACTAGTGGGCCCTTGGACTATGTAGGTTAACTAGCGGGCACTTGGACAATCTAGGTTAACTAGCGGGCACTTGTACGATCTAGGTTAACTAGCCGCCACTTGGAATATCAAGGTTAACTAGCGAGTCCTTGGACTATGTAGGTTAACTAGCGGGCGCTTGGACTTGTAGCTTACCTAGCGGGCACTTGGACTATGTAGTTTACCTAGCGGGCACTTGGACTATCTAGGTTAGCGAACGGGGAATTAGACTATGTAGGTTACCTAGCGGGCACTTGGACTATTTACGTTCCCTAGTGGGCACTTGGACTATCTAAGATAATTAACGGGCACTCAGACTATCTAGGTTAACTAGCGGGCACTTGTTCTATCTAGGTCAACTAGCGGGCCCTTGGACTATGTAGGTTTAATAGCGGACACTTGGACGATCTAGGTTAACTAGCGGGCCCTTGCACTATGTCAGTTAACTATCGGGTACTTGGACAATCTAGGTTAACTAGCGGGCACTTGGACGATATAGGTTAACTAGCGGGCACTTGGATTAGCTAGGTTACCTAGTGGGCCCTTGAACTATGTAGGATAACTAGTTGACCCTTGGACTATCTAGGTTAGCTAACGGGCACTTGGACTATATAGGTTGCTTAGCGGGCACTTGGACTATGTGGGTGCCCTAGTGGGCATTTGGACTATATAGATTATCTAGCAGGCACTTGGACTTTGTAGGTTACCTACCGGGCACTTGGACTATCTAGGTTTTCGAGCGGGCACTTGGACTATGTAGGTTACCTAGCGGGCACTTGGACTATGTAGGTTACCTAATGGGCACTTGGACTATCTAGTTTACCTAGCGTGCGCTGGGACTATGTAGGTTACCTAGCGGGCACTTGGACAGTCTAGGTTAACTAGCGGGCACTTGGACTATCTAGGTTAACGAATGGGCACTTGGACTATGTAGGTTACCTAGCGGGCACTTGGAGTATCTAAGTTAGCGAACAGGAACTTGGAATATCTAGGTTACCTAGCGGGCACTTGGACTATATAGGTTACCTAGCGGGCACTTGGACTATCTATGTTACCTAACAGGAACTTGGACTATGTAGGTTAACTGGCGGACACTTGGACGATCTAGGTTAACGAACGGGCACTTGGACTATGTAGGTTAACTAGCGGGCACTTAGACTATCTAGGTTACCTAGCAGGCACTTGGACTATGTACATACCCTAGCGGGCACTTGGACTATCTAGGTTACCTAGGGGGCACTTGGACTGTGTATGTCCCCTAGTGGGCACTTGAACTATCTAGGATAACTAACGTGCACTAGGACTATCCAGGTTAACTAGCGGGCACTTGGACTATCTAGGTTACCTAGCGGGCACTTGGACTATGTAGGTAACCTAGCGGGCACTAGACAGTCTAGGTTACCTAGCGGGCACTTGGACTATCTAGGCTAATGAATGGGCACTTGTACTATGTAGGTTACCTAGCGGGCACTTGGACTATCTAGGTTAGCTAACAGGAAATTGGATTATCTAGGTTACCTTGCGTGCCCTTGGACTATGTAGGTTAACTAGCGGGGAATTGGACGATCAAGGTTAACTAGCGGGCACATGGACGATCTAGGTTAACTAGAGGGCACTTGGACGATCTAGGTTAACTAGCCGGCACTTAGACTATCAAGATTAACTAGCGAGCCCTTGGACTATGTAGGTTAACTAGCGGGCCCTTGGACTTGTAGCTTACCTAGCGGGCACTTGGACTATGTAGGTTACCTAGCGGGTACTTGGACTATCTAGGTTAGCGAACGGGGACTTGGACTATCTAGGTTACCTAGCGGGCACTTGAACTATGTAGGTTACCTAGAGGGCACTTGGACTACCTAGGTTGGCGAACAGGGACTTTGACTTTGTGTGTTACCTAGCAGGCACTTGGACTGTCTAGGTTACCTAGCGGTCACTTGGACTATCTAGGTTAACGAACGGGCACTTGGACTATGTAGGTTACCTAGCAGGCACTTGGACTATGTATGTTAGCTAACGGGCACTTGGACTATGTATGTTAGCTAATGGGCACTTGGACTATGTAGGTTACCTAGCGGGCACTTGGACTATCTAGGTTACGTAGCGGGCACTTAGACTATGTAGGTGAACTAGAGGACATTAGGATGGTCTAGATTAACTAGTGGGCCCTTGGACTATGTAGGTTAACTAGCGGGCACTTGGACAATCTAGGTTAACTAGCGGGCACTTGTGCGATCTAGGTTAACTAGCCGGCAGTTGAACTATCAAGGTTAACTAGCGAGTCCTTGGACTATGTAGGTTAACTAGCGGGCCCTTGGACTTGTAGCTTACCTAGCGGGCACTTGGACTATGTAGGTTACCTAGCGGGCCCTTGGACTATCTAGGTTACGTAGCGGGCACTTGGACTATGTAGGTGAACTAGAGGACATTAGGATGGTCTAGATTAACTAGTGGGCCCTTGGACTATGTAGGTTAACTAGCGGGCACTTGGACAATCTAGGTTAACTAGCGGGCACTTGTACGATCTAGGTTAACTAGCCGGCAGTTGGACTATCAAGGTTAACTAGCGAGTCCTTGGACTATGTAGGTTAACTAGCGGGCCCTTGGACTTGTAGCTTACCTAGCGGGCACTTGGACTATGTAGGTTACCTAGCGGGCACTTGGACTATCTAGGTTAGCGAACGGGGACTTGGACTATGTAGGTGACCTAGCAGGCACTTGTACTATCTAGGTTACCTAGCGGGCACTTGGACTATCTAGGTTAACGAACGGGCACTTGGACTATGTAGGTTACCTAGCGGGCTCCTGGACTATGTATGTTAGCTAACGGGCACTTGGACTATCTAGGTTACCTAGCGGGCACTTGAACTATGTAGGTTACAAGCGGGCACTTGGACTATCTAGGTTACCTAATGGACACTTGGACTATCTAGGTTACCTAGCGGGAACTTTGACTATATAGGTTACCTAGAGGGCCCTTGGACTATGTAGGTTACGTAACGGGCACTTGGACTATCTAGGTTACCTAGCGGGCACTTGGTCTATCTAGGCTACCTAGCGGGCACTTGGACTATGTAGGTAACTTAGCGGGCACTTGGAATATGTGGGTTAGCTTAGAGGAACTTTGAATATCTAGGTTACCTAGCGGGCCCTTGGACTATGTAGGTTAACTAGCGGGCACTTGGACGATCAAGGTTAACTAGTGGGCACTTGGACTATCTAGGTTAACTAGCGGGCCCTTGGACTATGTAAGTTAACTAGCGGTCCCTTGGACTTGAAGGTTACCTAGCGAGCACTTGGACTATATATGTTACCTAGAGGACACTTGGACTATGTAGGTTACCTAGTGGGCACTTGGACTCTCTAGGTTACCTAGCGGGCCCTTGGACTATGTAGGTTACCTAGAGGGCACTTGGCCTACCTAGGTTGGCGAACGGTGACTTGGACTTTGTATGTTCAATAGCAGGCACTTGGACTGTCTAGGTTACCTAGCGGTCACTTGGACTATCTAGGTTAACGAACGGGCACTTGGACTATGTAGGTTACCTAGCAGGCACTTGGACTATGTATGTTAGCGAACGGGCACTTGGACTATGTATGTTAGCTAATGGGCACTTGGACTATGTAGGTTACCTAGCGGGCACTTGGACTATCCAGGTTACGTAGCGGGCTTTTGGACTATGTAGGTGAACTAGAGGACATTAGGATGGTCTAGATTAACTAGTGGGCCCTTGGACTATGTAGGTTAACTAGCGGGCACTTGGACAATCTAGGTTAACTAGCGGGCACTTGTACGATCTAGGTTAACTAGCCGCCACTTGGAATATCAAGGTTAACTAGCGAGTCCTTGGACTATGTAGGTTAACTAGCGGGCCCTTGGACTTGTAGCTTACCTAGCGGGCACTTGGACTATGTAGTTTACCTAGCGGGCACTTGGACTATCTAGGTTAGCGAACGGGGAATTAGACTATGTAGGTGACCTAGCAGGCACTTGTACTGTCTAGGTTACCTAGCGGGCACTTGGACTATCTAGGTTAACGAACGGGCACTTGGACTATGTAGGTTACCCAGTGGGCTCTTGGATTATGTATGTTACCAAACGGGCACTTGGACTATCTAGGTTACCTAGCGGGCACTTTGAATATGTAGGTTACCTAGCGGGCATTTGGACTATCTAGGTTACCTAAGGGGCACTTCGACTATGTAGGTTACGTAGCGGGCCCTTGGACTATGTAGGTTACCTACAGGACATTTGGATGATCTAGGTTAACTAGTGGGCCCTTGGACTATGTAGGTTAACTAGCGGGCACTTAAACTATCTAGGTTACCTAGCAGGCACTTGGATTATGTACATACCCTAGCGGGCACTTGGACTATCTAGGTTAACTAGCGGGCACTGGTACAATGCAGGTTCCCTAGCGGCACTTTGACTATGTAGGTTCCCTAGCGGGCACTGGACTATATAGGTTCCCTACGGGCACTTGGACTATCTAGGTTCCCTAACGGGCATTTGGAATATGTAGGTTAACTAGAGGGCACTTGGACTATCTAGGTTAACTAGCAGGCCCTGGGCTATGTAGGTTAACTAGCGGGCACTTGGACTATGTAGGTTAACTAGCAGGCACTTGAACTATCAGGTTAACCAGCGGTCACTTGGACTATGTAGGTAACCTAGCGGGAACTTGGACTGTCTAGGTTACCTAGTGGGCACTTGGACTATTTAGGATAACAAACGGGCACTTGGACTATGTACGACCCCAAACGGGCACTTGGACGATCTAGGTTAACTAGAGGGCACTTGGAATATCTAGGTTAACTAGAGGGCACTTGGACTATGTAGGTTAACTAGCGGGCACTTGGACTATCTAGGTTAAGTAGCGGACCTTGGAATATGTAGGTTAACAAGCGGGCCATTGGACTATGTAGGTTAAGTAGCGGGCACTTAGACGATCTAGGTTAGCTAGCGGGCACTTGGACTATCTAGATTAACTAGCGGTCCTTTGGATGATGCAGGTTCCCTAGCGGGCACTTGGACTATCTAGGTTCCCTAACGGGCACTTGGACTATGTAGGTTCCCTAGCGGGCACTTAGACTATGTACGTCCCTTAGCGGGCACTTGGACTATGTAGGTTCCCTATCGCGCACTTGTACTATGTAGGTTAACTTGCGGGCCCTTGGACTATGTAGGTTAACTAGCGGGCACTTAGACTATCTAGGTTACCTAGCGGGCACTTGGACTATGTACATACCCTAGCGGGCACTTGGACTATCTAGGTTACCTAGCGGGCACTTGGACTATGTAGGTAACCTAGCGGGCACTGGACAGTCTAGGGTACCTAGCGGGCACCTGGACTGTCTAGGTTAGCTAACAGGAAATTGGAATATCTAGGTTACCTTGCGGGCCCTTGGACTATGTAGGTTAACTAGCGGACACTTGGACTATCTAGGTTAACTTGCGGGTTCTTGGACTATGTAGGTTAACTAGCGGGCCCTTGGACTATGTAGGTTAACTAGCGGGCACTTGGACGATCAAGGTTAACTAGCGGGCACGTGGACTACCTAGGTTAACCAGCGGGCACTTGGACTATCTAGGTTAGCTAACGGGCACTTGGACTATCTAGGTTACCTAGCGGGCACTAGGACTATGTACGTCCCCTAGCGGGCACTTGGACTATCTAGGTTAAGTAGCGGACCTTGGACTATGTAGGTTAACAAGCGGGCCCTTGGACTATGTAGGTTGCCTAGCGGGCACTTGGACGATCTAGGTTAACTACCGGGCACTTGGACTATATAGGTTAACTAGCGGGCACATGGACTATCTAGATTAACTACCGGGCACTTGGATGATGCAGGTTCCCTAGCGGGCACTTGGACTATCTAGGTTCCCTAACGGGCACTTGGACTATGTAGGTTCCTTAGCGGGCACTTGGACTATTTACGTCCCTTAGCGGGCACGTGGACTATGTAGGTTAACTAGCGTGCCCTTGGACTATGTAGGTTAACTAGCCGGCACTTTGACTATCTAGGTTACCTAGCGGGCACTTGGACTATGTACATACCCTAGTGGGCACTTGGACTATCTAGGTTACCTAGCGGGCACTTGTACTATGTACGTCCCCTAGTGGGCACTAGGACTATCTACGATAACTAACCGACACTAGGAATATCTAGGTTACCTAGCGGGCACTTGGACTATGTACGTTCCCTAGTGGGCACTTGGACTATCTAGGATAATTAACGGGCACTCGGACTATCTAGGTTAACTAGCGGGCACTTGTTCTATCTAGGTCAACTAGTGGGCCCTTGGACTATGTAGGTTTAATAGCGGACACTTGGACGATCTAGGTTAACTAGCGAGCCCTTGCACTATGTCAGTTAACTATCGGGTACTTGGACAATCTAGGTTAACTAGCGAGCACTTGGACGATATAGGTTAACTAGCGAGCACTTGTTTTAGCTAGGTTACCTAGTGGGCCCTTGAACTATGTAGGTTAACTAGTTGACCCTTGGACTATCTAGGTTAGCTAACGGGCACTTGGACTATATAGGTTACTTAGCGGGCACTTGGACTATGTGGGTGCCCTAGTGGGCATTTGGACTATATAGATTACCTAGCAGGCACTTGGACTTTGTAGGTTACCTACCGGGCACATGGACTATCTAGGTTACCTAGCGGGCACTTGCACTATCTAGGTTTTTGAGCGGGCACTTGGACTATGTAGGTTACCTAACGGGCACTTGGACTATGTAGGTTACCTAAATGGGCACTTGGACTATCTAGTTTACCTAGCGTGCGCTGGGACTATGTAGGTTACCTAGCGGGCACTAGACAGTCTAGGTTAACTAGCGGGCACTTGGACTATCTAGGTTAACGAATGGGCACTTGGACTACGTAGGTTACCTAGCGGGCACTTGGACTATATAGGTTACCTAGCGGGCACTTGGACTATCTATGTTACCTAACAGGAACTTGGACTATGTAGGTTAACTGGCGGACACTTGGACGATCTAGGTTAACGAACGGGCACTTGGACTATGTAGGTTAACTAGCGGGCACTTAGACTATCTAGGTTACCTAGCAGGCACTTGGACTATGTACATACCCTAGCGGGCACTTGGACTATCTAGGTTACCTAGGGGGCACTTGGACTGTGTACGTCCCCTAGTGGGCACTTGGACTATCTAGGATAACTAACGTGCACTAGGACTATCCAGGTTAACTAGCGGGCACTTGGACTATCTAGGTTACCTAGCGGGCACTTGGACTATGTAGGTTAACTAGCGGGCACTTAGACTATCTAGGTTACCTAGCAGGCACTTGGACTATGTACATACCCTAGCGGGCACTTGGACTATCTAGGTTACCTAGGGGGCACTTGGACTGTGTACGTCCCCTAGCGGGCACTTGGACTATCTAGGTTAACTAGCGGGCACTTGGACTATCCAGGTTAACTAGCGGGCACTTGGACTATCTAGGTTAAGTAGCGGACCTTGGAATATGTAGGTTAACAAGCGGGCCCTTGGACTATGTAGGTTACCTAATGGGCACTTGGACTATCTAGTTTACCTAGCGTACCCTGGGACTATGAAGGTTACCTAGCGGGCACTTGGACAGTCTAGGTTAACTAGCGGGCACTTGGACTATCTAGGTTAACGAATGGGCACTTGGACTATGTAGGTTACCTAGCGGGCACTTGGAGTATCTAAGTTAGCGAACAGGAACTTGGTATATCTAGGTTACCTAGCGGGCACTTGGACTATATAGGTTACCTAGCGGGCACTTGGACTATCTATGTTACCTAACAGGAACTTGGACTATGTAGGTTAACTGGGAGACACTTGGACGATCTAGGTTAACGAACGGGCACTTGGACTATGTAGGTTAACTAGCGGGCACTTAGACTATCTAGGTTACCTAGCAGGCACTTGGACTATGTACATACCCTAGCGGGCACTTGGACTATCTAGGTTACCTAGGGGGCACTTGGACTGTGTACGTCCCCTAGTGGGCACTTGGACTATCTAGGATAACTAACGTGCACTAGGACTACCCAGGTTAACTAGCGGGCACTTGGACTATCTAGGTTACCTTGCGGGCACTTGGACTATGTAGGCAACCTAGCGGGCACTGGACAGTCTAGGGTACCTAGCGGGCACCTGGACTGTCTAGGTTAGCTAACAGGAAATTGGAATATCTAGGTTACCTTGCGTGCCCTTGGACTATGTAGGTTAACTAGCGGGCACTTGGACTATCTAGGTTTACTTGCGGGTTCTTGGACTATGTAGCTTAACTAGCGGGCCCTTGGACTATGTAGGTTAACTAGCGGGCACTTGGACGATCAAGGTTAACTTACGGGCACTTGGACTACCTAGGTTAACTAGCGGGCACTTGGACTATCTAGGTTAACTAGCGGGCACTTGGACTATCTAGGTTAGCTAACGGGCACTTGGACTATCTAGGTTAACTAGCGGGCACTTGGACTATCTAGGTTAAGTAGCGGACCTTGGACTATGTAGGTTAACTAGCGGGCCCTTGGACAATGTAGGTTAACTAGCGTGCACTTGAACGATCTAAGTTATCTACCGGGCAGTTGGACTATCTAGGTTAACTAGCGGGCACATGGACTATCTAGATTAACTACCGGGCACTTGGATGATGCAGGTTCCCTAGTGGGCACTTGGACTATCTAGGTTAGCGAATGGGGAATTGGACTATGTAGGTGACCTAGCAGGCACTTGTACTGTCTAGGTTACCTAGCGGGCACTTGGACTATCTAGGTTAACGAACGGGCACTTGGACTATGTAGGTTACCTAGTGGGCTCTTGGATTATGTATGTTAGCAAACGGGCACTTGGACTATCTAGGTTACCTAGCGGGCACTTGGAATATGTAGGTTACCTAGCGGGCACTTGGACTATCTAGGTTACATAACGGGAACTTCCACTATCTAGGTTACGTAGCGGGCACTTGGACTATGTAGGTTACCTACAGGACATTTGGATGATCTAGGTTAACTAGTGGGCCCTTAACTATGTAGGTTAACTAGCGGGCACTTGGACGATCTAGGTTAATCAGCAGGCACTTGGACTATGTAAGTTACCTAGCGGGCAATTGCACTATCTATGTTAGCGAACGGGACTTGGACTATGTAGGTGACCTAGCAGGCACTTTGACTATGTAGGTTACCTAACGGGCACTTGGACTATATAGGTTACCTAACGGGCACTTTGACTATCTAGGTTACCTAGCGGGCACTTGGACTATGTAGGTTACCTAGCGGACACTTGGACTATCTAGGATACCTAAAGGGCAATTTGACTATCTAGGTTACCTAGCGGGCACTTGGACTATGTAGGTTACCTAACGGGCACTTGGACTATGTAGGTTAACTAGCGGACACTTGGACGATCTAGGTTAACTAGCCGGCACTTGGAATATCTAGGTTAACTAGGGGGCCCTTTGACTATGTAGGTTAACTAGCGGGCACTTGGACTATCTAGGTTACCTAGCGGGTTTTTGGACTATGTAGGTTAACTAGCGGGCCTTTGGACTATGTAGGTTAACTAGCGGGCACTTGGACGATCTAGGTTAACTACCGGGCAATTGGACTATCTAGTTTAAGTAGCGGGCACTTGGACTATCAGGTTAATTAGCGGTCACTTGGACGATGCAGGTTCCCTAGCGGGCACTTGGACTATATAGGTTCCCTATGGGCACTTGGACCCTCTAGTTTCCCTAAAGGGCACTTGGACTATGTAGGTTCCCTAGCGGGCACTTGGACTATGTAGGTAAACTAGCAGGCCCTTGGACTATCTAGGTTACCTAGCGGGCACTTGAACGATGCAGGTTCCCTAGCGAGCACTTGGACTATCTAGGTTCCCTATGGGCACTTGGACCCTCTAGTTTCCCTAAAGGGCATTTGGACTATGTAGGTTCCATAGCGGGCACTTGGACTATGTAGGTTCCCTATCGGGCACTTGGACTATGGAGGTTTCTATCAGGCACTTGGACTATGTAGATTAATTAGCGGGCACTTGGACTATCTAGGTAACCTAGCGGGCACTTGGACTATGTATGTCCCCTAGTGGGCACTTCGACTATCTAGGTTAAGTAGCGGGCACTCGGTCTACCTACGTTACCTAGCGGGCACTTGGACTATGTCGGTCAACTAGCGGGCCCTTGGACTATCTAGGTTAGCTAAGGGCACTTGGATTATGTAAGTTAACTAGAGGGCACATGGACTATGTAGGTTAACTTGCGGACACTTGGACGATCTAGGCTAACTAGCGGGCACTTGGACGATATAGGTTAACTACCGGGACTTGGATTATCTAGGTTGGGTAGCGGGCACTTGAACTATGTATGTTAACTAGTCGGCCCTTAGACTATCTAGGTTAGCTAACGGGCACTTGGACAATGTAGGTTAATTAGAGGGTACTTGGACTATGTAGGTTCCCCAGCGGGCATTTGGACTATATAGATTACCTAGTGGGCACTTGGACTTTGTAGGTTACCTAGAGGGCCCTTTGTCCATGTAGGTTACCTAGCGGGTACTAGGACTATCTTGGTTACCTATTGGGAACTTGCACTATCTATGTTATCTAGCGGGTACTTGGACTATCTAGGTTAACTACTGGGCACTTGGACTATCTAGGTTAAGTAGCGGGCACTTGGACTATCTAGATTAACTACCGGGCACTTGGATGATGCAGGTTCCCTAGCGGGCACTTGGACTATCTAGGTTCCCTAAAGGGCACTTGGACTATGTAGGTTCCTTAGCGGGCACTTGGACTATGTACGTCCCTTAGCGGGCACTTGGACTATGTAGGTTAACTAGCGTGCCCTTGGACTATGTAAGTTAACTAGCCGGCAGTTAGACTATCTAGGTTACCTAGCGGGCAGTTGGACTATGTACGTTCCCTAGCGGGCACTTGCACTATCTAGGTTAACTAGAGGGCCCTTGGTCTATCTAGGTTAACTAGTGGGCACTTGGACTATCTAGGTTAAGTAGCGGACCTTGGACTATGTAGGTTAACAAGCGGGCCCTTGGACTATGTAGGTTAAGTAGCGGGCACTTGGACGATCTAGGGTAACTAGCGGGCACTTGGACTATCTAGGTTAACTAAGGGCTCTTGGACTATCTAGATTAACTACCGGGCACTTGGATGATGCAGGTTCCCTACGGGCACTTGAACTATCTAGGTTCCCTAACAGGCACTTGGAATATGTAGGTTCCCTATCGGGCACTTGGACTATGTAGGTTCCCTATCGGGCACTTGGACTATGTAGGTTAACTAGCGGGCACTTGGACGATCTAGGTTAACTAGCGGGCACTTCTACAATGCAGGTTCCCTAGCGGGCACTTTGACTATGTAGGTTCCCTAGCGGGCACTTGGACTATATAGGTTCCCTACGGGCACTTGGACTATCTCGGTTCCCTAACGGGCACTTGGAATATATAGGTTCCCTATCGGGCACTTGGCCTATGTAGGTTCCTCAGCGGGCACTTGGACTATGTAGGTTAACTAGCGGGCACTTGGACTATCTAGGTTAACTAGCAGTCCCTGGGCTATGTAGGTTAGCTAGCGGGCACATGGACTATTTAGGTTAACTAGCAGGCCCTGGGCTATGTAGGTTAACTAGCGGGCACTTGGAATATGTAGGTTAACCAGCGGTCACTTGGACTATGTAGGTAAACTAGCGGGAACTTGGACTGTCTAGGTTACCTAGTGGGCACTTGGACTATCAAGGATAACAAACGGGCACTTGGACTATGTACGACCCCTAGCGGGCACTTGGACTATCTAGGTTAAATAGAGGGCACTTGGACTATGTAGGTTAACTAGCGGGCACTTGGACTATCTAGGTTAAGTAGCAGACCTTGGACTATGAAGGTTAACAAGCGGGCCCTTGGACTATGTAGGTTAACTAGCGGGCACTTAGACGATCTAGGTTAACTAGCGGGCACTAGGACTATCTAGGTTAACTAGCGGGTACTTGGACTATCTAGATTAACTAGCGGCCCTTGGATGAAGAAGGTTCCCTAGCGGGCACTTAGACTATCTAGGTACCCTAACGGGCACTTGGACTATGTAGGTTCCCTAGCGGGCACTTAGACTATGTACGTCCCTTAGCGGGCACTTGGACTATGCAGGTTCCCTATCTCGCACATGGACTATATAGGTTAACTAGCGGGCACTTAGACTATGTAGGTTACCTAGCGGGCACTTGGACGATGTACATACCCTAGCGGGCACTTGGACTATCTAGGTTACCTGGCGGGCACTTGGACTATGTACGTCCCCTAGTGGGCACTGGGACTATCTAGGATAACTAACGGGTACTAATACTATCTAGGTTAACTAGCGGGCACTTGGACTATGTAGGTAACCTAGCGGGTACTGGACAGTCTAGGGTACCTAGCGGGCCCTTGGACTATGTAGGTTAACTAGCGGGCACTTGGACGATCAAGGTTAACTAGCGGGCACTTGGACTACCTAGGTTAAGTAGCGGGCACTTGGACTATCTAGGTTAGCTAACGGGCACTTGGACTATCTAGGTTACATAACGGGCACTTGGACTATGTACGTCCCCAAGCGGGCACTTGGACTATCTAGGTTAACTTGCGGGCACTTGGACTATCTAGGTTAAGTATAGGACCTTGGACTATGTAGGTTAACAAGCGGGCCCTTGGACTATGTAGGTTAACTAGCGGGCACTTGGACGATCTAGGTTATCTACAGGGCACTTAGACTATCTAGGTTAACTAGCGGGCACATGGAATATCTAGATTACCTACCGGGCACTTGGATGATGCAGGTTCCCTAGTGGGCACTTGGACTATCTAGGTTCCCTAACGGACACTTGGACTATGTAGGTTCCTTAGCGGGCACTTGGACTATTTACGTCCCTTAGCGGGCTCGTGGACTATGTAGGTTAACTAGCGTGCCCTTGGACTATGTAGGTTAACTAGCCGGCACTTAGACTATCTAGTTTACCTAGCGGGCACTTGGACTATGTACATACCCTAGTGGGTACTTGGACTATCTAGGTTACCAAGCGGGCACTTGTACTATGTACGTCCCCTAGTGGGCACTAGGACTATCTAGGATAACTAACAGGCACTAGGAATATCTAGGTTACCTAGCAGGCACTTGGACTATGTACATTCCCTAGTGGGCACTTGGATTATCTAGGATAATTAACGGGCACTCAGACTATCTAGGTTAACTAGCGGGCACTTGGACGATCAAGGTTAACTAGCGGGCACTTGGACTACCTAGGTTAAGTAGCGGGCACTTGGACTATCTAGGTTAGCTAACGGGCACTTGGACTATCTAGGTTACCTAACGGGCACTTGGACTATGTACGTCCCCAAGCGGGCACTTGGACTATCTAGGTTAACTAGCGGGCACTTGGACTATCTAGGTTAAGTATAGGACCTTGGACTATGTAGGTTAACAAGCGGGCCCTTGGACTATGTAGGTTAACTAGCGGGCACTTGGACGATCTAGGTTATCTACAGGGCACTTAGTCTATCTAGGTTAACTAGCGGGCACATGGAATATCTAGATTAACTACCGGGCACTTGGATGATGCAGGTTCCCTAGTGGGCACTTGGACTATCTAGGATCCCTAACGGACACTTGGACTATGTAGGTTCCTTAGCGGGCACTTGGACTATTTACGTCCCTTAGCGGGCTCGTGGACTATGTAGGTTAACTAGCGTGCCCTTGGACTATGTAGGTTAACTAGCCGGCACTTAGACTATCTAGTTTACCTAGCGGGCACTTGGACTATGTACATACCCTAGTGGGTACTTGGACTATCTAGGTTACCAAGCGGGCACTTGTACTATGTACGTCCCCTAGTGGGCACTAGGACTATCTAGGATAACTAACAGGCACTAAGAATATCTAGGTTACCTAGCGGGCACTTGGACTATGTACGTTCCCTAGTGGGCACTTGGATTATCTAGGATAATTAACGGGCACTCAGACTATCTAGGTTAACTAGCGGGCACTTGTTTTATCTAGGTAAACTAGCGGCCCCTTGGACTATGTAGGTTTAATAGCGGACACTTGTACGATCTAGGTTAACTAAAGGACACTTGGACTATCTAGGTTAACTAGTGCGCCCTTGCAATATGTAGGTTAACTATCGGGTACTTGGACAATCTAGGTTAACTAGCGGGCACTTGGACGATATAGGTTAACTAGCGGGCACTTGGATTAGCTAGGTTACCTAGTGGGCCCTTGAACTATGTAGGTTAACTAGTTGACCCTTGGACTATCTAGGTCACCACCGGGCACTTGGACTATCTAGGTTACCTAGCGGGCACTTGGACATTCTAGGTTTTCGAGAGGGCACTTGGACTATGTAGGTTACCTAGTGGGCACTTGGACTATGTAGGTTACCTAATGGGCAATTGGACCATCTAGTTTACCTAGCATGCGCTGGGACTATGTAGGTTACCTAGCGGGCACTTGGGCAGTCTAGGTTAACTATCGGGCACTTGGACTATCTAGGTTAACGAATGGGCACTTGGACTATGTAGGTTACCTAGCGGGCACTTGGAGTATCTAAGTTAGTGAACAGGAACTTGGAATATCTAGGTTACCTAGCGGGCACTGGACTATATAGGTTACCAACGGGCGCTTGGACTATCTATGTTACCTAACAGGAACTTTGACTATGTAGGTTAACTGGCGGACACTTGGACGATCTAGGTTAACGAACGGGCACTTGGACTATGTAGGTTAACTAGCGGGCACTTAGACTATCTAGGTTACCTAGCAGGCACTTGGACTATGTACATACCCTAGCGGGCACTTGGACTATCTAGTTTACCTAGGGGGCACTTGGACTGTGTACGTCCCCTAGTGGGCACTTGGACTATCTAGGATAACTAACGTGCACTAGGACTATCCAGGTTAACTAGCGGGCACTTGGACTATCTAGGTTACCTAGCGGGCACTTGGACTATGTAGGTAACCCAGCAGGCACTGGACAGTCTAGGGTACCTAGCGGGCACCTGGACTGTCTAGGTTAGCTAACAGGAAATTGGAATATCTAGGTTACCTTGCGTGCTCTTGGACTATGTAGGTTAACTAGCGGGCACTTGGACTATCTAGGTTAACTTGCCTGTTCTTGGACTATGTAGCTTAACTAGTGGGCCCTTGGACTATGTAGGCTAACTAGCGGGCACTTGGACGATCAAGGTTAACTAGCGGGCACTTGGACTACCTAGGTTAACTAGCGGGCACTTGGACTATCTAGGTTAACTAGCGGGCACTTGGACTATCTAGGTTAGCTAACGGGCACTTGGACTATCTAGGTTACCTAGCGGGCACTTGGAATATGTACGTCCCCTAGCGGGCACTTGGACTATCTAGGTTAACTAGCGGGCACTTGGACTATCCAGGTTAACTAGCGGGCACTTGGACTATCTAGGTTAAGTAGCGGACCTTGGACTATGTAGGTTAACAAGCGGGCCCTTGGACTATGTAGGTTAACTAGCGGGCACTTGGACGATCTAGATTAACTACTGGGCACTTGGACTATATAGGTTAACTAGCGGGCACATGGACTATCTAGATTAACTACCGGGCACTTGGATGATGCAGGTTCCCTAGCGGGCACTTGGACTATCTAGGTTCCCTAACGGGCACTTGGACTATGTAGGTTCCTTAGCGGGCACTTGGACTATTTACGTCCCTTAGCGTGTACGTGGACTATGTAGGTTAACTAGCGTGCCCTTGGACTATGTAGGTTAACTAGCCGGCACTTTGACTATCTAGGTTACCTAGCGGGCACTTGGACTATGTACATACCCTAGTGGGCACTTGGACTATCTAGGTTACCTAGCGGGCACTTGTACTATGTACGTCCCCTAGTGGGCACTAGGACTATCTACGATAACTAACCGACACTAGGAATATCTAGGTTACCTAGCGGGCACTTGGATTATGTACGTTCCCTAGTGGGCACTTGGACTATCTAGGATAATTAACGGGCACTCGGACTATCTAGGTTAACTAGCGGGCACTTGTACTATGTACGTCCCCTAGTGGGCACTAGGACTATCTACGATAACTAACCGACACTAGGAATATCTAGGTTACCTAGCGGGCACTTGGACTATTTACGTCCCTTAGCGGGCACGTGGACTATGTAGGTTAACTAGCGTGCCCTTGGACTATGTAGGTTAACTAGCCGGCACTTTGACTATCTAGGTTACCTAGCGGGCACTTGGACTATGTACATACCCTAGTGGGCACTTGGACTATCTAGGTTACCTAGCGGGCACTTGTACTATGTACGTCCCCTAGTGGGCACTAGGACTATCTACGATAACTAACCGACACTAGGAATATCTAGGTTACCTAGCGGGCACTTGGACTATCTAGGATAATTAACGGGCACTCGGACTATCTAGGTTAACTAGCGGGCACTTGTTCTATCTAGGTCAACTAGCGGGCCCTTGGACTATGTAGGTTTAATAGCGGACACTTGGACGATCTAGGTTAACTAGCGGGCCCTTGCACTATGTCAGTTAACTATCGGGTACTTGGACAATCTAGGTTAACTAGCGAGCACTTGGACGATATAGGTTAACTAGCGGGCACTTGTTTTAGCTAGGTTACCTAGTGGGCCCTTGAACTATGTAGGTTAACTAGTTGACCCTTGGACTATCTAGGTTAGCTAGTGGGCACTTGGATTATATAGGTTACTTAGCGGGCACTTGGACTATGTGGGTGCCCTAGTGGGCATTTGGACTATATAGATTACCTAGCAGGCACTTGGACTTTGTAGGTTACCTACCGGGCACTTGGACTATCTAGGTTACCTAGCGGGCACTTTTACTTTCTAGGTTTTTGAGCGGGCACTTGGACTATCTAGGTTAACTAGCAGGCCCTGGGCTATGTAGGTTAACTAGCGGGCACTTGGACTATGTAGGTTAACTAGCAGGCACTTGAACTATCAGGTTAACCAGCGGTCACTTGGACTATGTAGGTAACCTAGCGGGAACTTGGACTGTCTAGGTTACCAAGCGGGCACTTGGACTATCTAGGATAACAAATGAGCACTTGGACTATGTACGACCCCAAGCAGGCACTTGGACGATCTAGGTTAACTAGAGGGCACTTGGACTATGTATGTCCCCTAGCGGGCACTTGGACTATCTAGGTTAACTAGAGGGCACTTGGAATATCTAGGTTAACTAGAGGGCACTTGGACTATGTAGGTTAACTAGCGGGCACTTGTTCTATCTAGGTCAACTAGCGGGCCCTTGGACTATGTAGGTTTAATAGCGGACACTTGGACGATCTAGGTTAACTAGCGGGCCCTTGCACTATGTAAGTTAACTATCGGGTACTGGGACAATCTAGGTTAACTAGCGAGCACTTGGACGATATAGGTTAACTAGCGGGCACTTGTTTTAGCTAGGTTACCTAGTGGGCCCTTGAACTATGTAGGTTAACTAGTTGACCCTTGGACTATCTAGGTTAGCTAACGGGCACTTGGACTATATAGGTTACTTAGCGGGCACTTGGACTATGTGGGTGCCCTAGTGGGCATTTGGACTATATAGATTACCTAGCAGGCACTTGGACTTTGTAGGTTACCTACCGGGCACTTGGACTATCTAGGTTACCTAGCGGGCACTTGGACTTTCTAGGTTTTTGAGCGGGCACTTGGACTATGTAGGTTACCTAGCGGGCACTTGGACTATGTAGGTTATCTAATGGGCACTTGGACTATCTAGTTTACCTAGCGTGCGCTGGGACTATGAAGGTTACCTAGCAGGCACTTGGACAGTCTAGGTTAACTAGCGGGCACTTGGACTATCTAGGTTAACGAATGGGCACTTGGACTATGTAGGTTACCTAGCGGGCACTTGGAGTATCTAAGTTAGCGAACAAGAACTTGGAATATCTAGGTTACCTAGCGGGCACTTGGACTATCTATGTTACCTAACAGGAACTTGGACTATGTAGGTTAACTGGGAGACACTTGGACGATCTAGGTTAACGAACGGGCACTTGGACTATGTAGGTTAACTAGCGGGCACTTAGACTATCTAGGTTACCTAGCAGGCACTTGGACTATGTACATACCCTAGCGGGCACTTGGACTATCTAGGTTACCTAGGGGGCACTTGGACTGTGTACGTCCCCTAGTGGGCACTTGGACTATCTAGGATAACTAACGTGCACTAGGACTATCCAGGTTATCTAGCGGGCACTTGGACTATCTAGGTTACCTAGCGGGAACTTGGACTATGTAGGTAACCTAGCGGGCACTGGACAGTCTAGGGTACCTAGCGGGCACCTGGACTGTCTAGGTTAGCTAACAGGAAATTGGAATATCTAGGTTACCTTGCGTGCCCTTGGACTATGTAGGTTAACTAGCGGGCACTTGGACTATCTAGGTTAACTTGCGGGTTCTTGGACTATGTAGCTTAACTAGCGGGCCCTTGGACTATGTAGGTTAACTAGCGCGCACTTGGACGATCAAGGTTAACTAGCGGGCACTTGGACTATGTAGGTTACCTAGCGGGCACTTGGACTATATAGGTTACCTAGCGGGCACTTGGACTATCTATGTTACCTAACAGGAACTTGGACTATGTAGGTTAACTGGGAGACACTTGGACGATCTAGGTTAACGAACGGGCACTTGGACTATGTAGGTTAACTAGCGGGCACTTAGACTATCTAGGTTACCTAGCAGGCACTTGGACTATGTACATAACCTAGCGGGCACTTGGACTATCTAGGTTACCTAGGGGGCACTTGGACTGTGTACGTCCCCTAGTGGTCACTTGGACTATCTAGGATAACTAACGTGCACTAGGACTATCCAGGTTAACTAGCGGGCACTTGGACTATGTAGGTTAACTAGCGGGCACTTGGACGATCAAGGTTAACTAGCGGGCACTTGGACTACCTAGGTTAACTAGCGGGCACTTGAACTATCTAGGTTAACTAGCGGGCACTTGGACTATCTAGGTTAGCTAACGGGCACTTGGACTATCTAGGTTACCTAGCGGGCACTTGGAATATGTACGTCCCCTAGCGGGCACTTGGACTATCTAGGTTAACTAGCGGGCACTTGGACTATCCAGGTTAACTAGCGGGCACTTGGACTATCTATGTTAAGTAGCGGACCTTGGACTATGTAGGTTAACAAGCGGGCCCTTGGACTATGTAGGTTAACTAGCGGGCACTTGGACGATCTAGGTTAACTACCGGGCACTTGGACTATATAGGTTAACTAGCGGGCACATGGACTATCTAGATTAACTACCGGGCACTTGGATGATGCAGGTTCCCTAGCGGGCACTTGGACTATCTAGGTTCCCTAACGGGCACTTGGACTATGTAGGTTCCTTAGCGGGCACTTGGACTATCTAGGTTAACTAGCAGGCCCTGGGCTATGTAGGTTAACTAGCGGGCACTTGGACTATGTAGGTTAACTAGCAGGCACTTGAACTATCAGGTTAACCAGCGGTCACTTGGACTATGTAGGTAACCTAGCGGGAACTTGGACTGTCTAGGTTACCAAGCGGGCACGTGGACTATCTAGGATAACAAATGAGCACTTGGACTATGTACGACCCCAAGCAGGCACTTGTATGATCTAGGTTAACTAGAGGGCACTTGGACTATGTACGTCCCCTAGCGGGCACTTGGACTATCTAGGTTAACTAGAGGGCACTTGGAATATCTAGGTTAACTAGAGGGCACTTGGACTATGTAGGTTAACTAGCGGGCACTTGTTCTATCTAGGTCAACTAGCGGGCCCTTGGACTATGTAGGTTTAATAGCGGACACTTGGACGATCTAGGTTAACTAGCGGGCCCTTGCACTATGTCAGTTAACTATCGGGTACTTGGACAATCTAGGTTAACTAGCGAGCACTTGGACGATATAGGTTAACTAGCGGGCACTTGTTTTAGCTAGGTTACCTAGTGGGCCCTTGAACTATGTAGGTTAACTAGTTGACCCTTGGACTATCTAGGTTAGCTAACGGGCACTTGGACTATATAGGTTACTTAGCGGGCACTTGGACTATGTGGGTGCCCTAGTGGGCATTTGGACTATATAGATTACCTAGCAGGCACTTGGACTTTGTAGGTTACCTACCGGGCACTTGGACTATCTAGGTTACCTAGCGGGCACTTGGACTTTCTAGGTTTTTGAGCGGGCACTTGGACTATGTAGGTTACCTAGCGGGCACTTGGACTATGTAGGTTACCTAATGGGCACTTGGACTATCTAGTTTACCTAGCGTGAGCTGGGACTATGAAGGTTACCTAGCAGGCACTTGGACAGTCTAGGTTAACTAGCGGGCACTTGGACTATCTAGGTTAACGAATGGGCACTTGGACTATGTAGGTTACCTAGCGGGCACTTGGACTATATAGGTTACCTAGCGGGCACTTGGACTATCTATGTTACCTAACAGGAACTTGGACTATGTAGGTTAACTGGGAGACACTTGGACGATCTAGGTTAACGAACGGGCACTTGGACTATGTAGGTTAACTAGCGGGCACTTAGACTATCTAGGTTACCTAGCAGGCACTTGGACTATGTACATACCCTAGCGGGCACTTGGACTATCTAGGTTACCTAGGGGGCACTTGGACTGTGTACGTCCCCTAGTGGGCACTTGGACTATCTAGGATAACTAACGTGCACTAGGACTATCCAGGTTAACTAGCGGGCACTTGGACTATCTAGGTTACCTAGCGGGCACTTGGACTATGTAGGTAACCTAGCGGGCACTGGACAGTCTAGGGTACCTAGCGGGCACCTGGACTGTCTAGGTTAGCTAACAGGAAATTGGAATATCTAGGTTACCTTGCGTGCCCTAGGACTATGTAGGTTAACTAGCGGGCACTTGGACTATCTAGGTTAACTTGCGGGTTCTTGGACGATCAAGGTTAAGTAGCGGGCACTTGGACTACCTAGGTTAACTAGCGGGCACTTGGACTATCTAGGTTAACTAGCGGGCACTTGGACTATCTAGGTTAGCTAACGGGCACTTGGACTATCTAGGTTACCTAGCGGGCACTTGGAATATGTACGTCCCCTAGCGGGCACTTGGACTATCTAGGTTAACTAGCGGGCACTTGGACTATCCAGGTTAACTAGCGGGCACTTGGACTATCTAGGTTAAGTAGCGGACCTTGGACTATGTAGGTTAACAAGCGGGCCCTTGGACTATGTAGGTTAACTAGCGGGCACTTGGACGATCTAGGTTAACTACCGGGCACTTGGACTATATAGGTTAACTAGCGGGCACATGGACTATCTAGATTAACTACCGGGCACTTGGATGATGCAGGTTCCCTAGCGGGCACTTGGACTATCTAGGTTCCCTAACGGGCACTTGGACTATGTAGGTTCCTTAGCGGGCACATGGACTATTTACGTCCCTTCGCGGGCACGTGGACTATGTCGGTTAACTAGCGTGCCCTTGGACTATGTAGGTTAACTAGCCGGCACTTTGACTATCTTGGTTACCTAGCGGGCACTTGGACTATGTACATACCCTAGTGGGCACTTCGACTATTTAGGTTACCTAGCGGGCACTTGTACTATGTACGTCCCCTAGTGTGCACTAGGACTATCTACGATAACTAACCAACACTAGGAATATCTAGGTTACCTAGCGGGCACTTGGAATATGTACGTCCCCTAGCGGGCACTTGGACTATCTAGGTTAACTAGCGGGCACTTGGACTATGTAGGTTAACTAGCGGGCACTTGGACGATCAAGGTTAACTAGCGGGCACTTGGACTACCTAGGTTAACTAGTGGGCACTTGGACTATCTAGGTTAACTAGCGGGCACTTGGACTATCTAGGTTAGCTAACGGGCACTTGGACTATCTAGGTTACCTAGCGGGCACTTGGAATATGTACGTCCCCTAGATGGCACTTGGACTATCCAGGTTAACTAGCGGGCACTTGGACTATCTAGGTTAAGTAGCGGAACTTGGACTATGTAGGTTAACAAGCGGGCCCTTGGACTATGTAGGTTAACTAGCGGGCACTTGGACGATCTAGGTTAACTACCGGGCACTTGGACTATATAGGGTAACTAGCGGGCACATGGACTATCTAGATTAACTACCGGGCACTTGGATGATGCAGGTTCCCTAGCGGGCACTTGGACTATCTAGGTTCCCTAACGGGCACTTGGACTATGTAGGTTCCTTAGCGGGCACTTGGACTATTTACGTCCCTTAGCGGGCACGTGGACTATGTAGGTTAACTAGCGTGCCCTTGGACTATGTAGGTTAACTAGCCGGCACTTTGACTATCTAGGTTACCTAGCGGGCACTTGGACTATGTACATACCCTAGTGGGCACTTGGACTATCTAGGTTACCTAGCGGGCACTTGTACTATGTACGTCCCCTAGTGGGCACTAGGACTATCTACGATAACTAACCGACACTAGGAATATCTAGGTTACCTAGCGGGCACTTGGACTATCTAGGATAATTAACGGGCACTCGGACTATCTAGGTTAACTAGCGGGCACTTGTTCTATCTAGGTCAACTAGCGGGCCCTTGGACTATGTAGGTTTAATAGCGGACACTTGGACGATCTAGGTTAACTAGCGGGCCCTTGCACTATGTCAGTTAACTATCGGGTACTTGGACAATCTAGGTTAACTAGCGAGCACTTGGACGATATAGGTTAACTAGCGGGCACTTGTTTTAGCTAGGTTACCTAGTGGGCCCTTGAACTATGTAGGTTAACTAGTTGACCCTTGGACTATCTAGGTTAGCTAACGGGCACTTGGATTATATAGGTTACTTAGCGGGCACTTGGACTATGTGGGTGCCCTAGTGGGCATATGGACTATATAGATTACCTAGCAGGCACTTGGACTTTGTAGGTTACCTACCGGGCACTTGGACTATCTAGGTTACCTAGCGGGCACTTGGACTTTCTAGGTTTTCGAGCGGGCACTTGGACTATCTAGGTTAACTACAGGCCCTGGGCTATGTAGGTAACCTAGCGGCAACTTGGACTGTCTAGGTTACCAAGCGGGCACTTGGACTATCTAGGATAACAAATGAGCACTTGGACTATGTACGACCCCAAGCAGGCACTTGGACGATCTAGGTTAACTAGAGGGCACTTGGACTATGTACGTCCCCTAGCGGGCACTTGGACTATCTAGGTTAACTAGAGGGCACTTGGAATATCTAGGTTAACTAGAGGGCACTTGGACTATGTAGGTTAACTAGCGGGCACTTGTTCTATCTAGGTCAACTAGCGGGCCCTTGGACTATGTAGGTTTAATAGCGGACACTTGGACGATCTAGGTTAACTAGCGGGCCCTTGCACTATGTCAGTTAACTATCGGGTACTTGGACAATCTAGGCTAACTAGCGAGCACTTGGACGATATAGGTTAACTAGCGGGCACTTGTTTTAGCTAGGTTACCTAGTGGGCCCTTGAACTATGTAGGTTAACTAGTTGACCCTTGGAATATCTAGGTTAGCTAACGGGCACTTGGACTATATAGGTTACTTAGTGGGCACTTGGACTATGTGGGTGCCCTAGTGGGCATTTGGACTATATAGATTACCTAGCAGGCACTTGGACTTTGTAGGTTACCTACCGGGCACTTGGACTATCTAGGTTACCTAGCGGGCACTTGGACTTTCTAGGTTTTTGAGCGGGCACTTGGACTATGTAGGTTACCTAGCGGGCACTTGGACTATGTAGGTTACCTAATGGGCACTTGGACTATCTAGTTTACCTAGCGTGCGCTGGGACTATGAAGGTTACCTAGCGGGCACTTGGACAGTCTAGGTTAACTAGCGGGCACTTGGACTATCTAGGTTAACGAATGGGCACTTGGACTATGTAGGTTACCTAGCGGGCACTTGGAGTATCTAAGTTAGCGAACAAGAACTTGGAATATCTAGGTTACCTAGCGGGCACTTGGACTATCTATGTTACCTAACAGGAACTTGGACTATGTAGGTTAACTGGGAGACACTTGGACGATCTAGGTTAACGAACGGGCACTTGGACTATGAAGGTTAACTAGCGGGCACTTAGACTATCTAGGTTACCTAGCAGGCACTTGGACTATGTACATACCCTAGCGGGCACTTGGACTATCTAGGTTACCTAGGGGGCACTTGGAATGTGTACGTCCCCTAGTGGGCACTTGGACTATCTAGGATAACAAACGTGCACTAGGACTATCCAGGTTAACTAGCGGGCACTTGGACTATCTAGGTTAACAAATGGGCACTAGGACTATGTAGGTTACCTAGCGGGCACTTGGAGTATCTAAGTTAGCGAACAGGAACTTGGAATATCTAGGTTACCTAGCGGGCACTTGGACTATCTATGTTACCTAACAGGAACTTGGACTATGTAGGTTAACTGGGAGACACTTGGACGATCTAGGTTAACGAACGGGCACTTGGACTATGTAGGTTAACTAGCGGGCACTTAGACTATCTAGGTTACCTAGCAGGCACTTGGACTATGTACATACCCTAGCGGGCACTTGGACTATCTAGGTTACCTAGGGGGCACTTGGACTGTGTACGTCCCCTAGTGGGCACTTGGACTATCTAGGATAACTAACGTGCACTAGGACTATCCAGGTTAACTAGCGGGCACTTGGAATATCTAAGTTACCTAGCGGGCACTTGGATTATGTAAGTAACCTAGCGGGCACTGGACAGTCTAGGGTACCTAGCAGGCACCTGGACTGTCTAGGTTAGCTAACAGGAAATTGGAATATCTAGGTTACCTTGCGTGCCCTTGGACTATGTAGGTTAACTAGCGGGCACTTGGACTATCTAGGTTAACTTGCGGGTTCTTGGATTATGTAGCTTAACTAGCGGGCCCTTGGACTATGTAGGTTAACTAGCGGGCACTTAGACGATCAAGGTTAACTAGCGGGCACTTGGACTACCTAGGTTAACTAGCGGGCCCTTGGACTATTTAGGTTAACTAGCGGGCTCTTGGACTATCTAGGTTAGCTAACGGGCTCTTGGACTATCTAGGTTACCTAGCGGGCACTTGGAATATGTACGTCCCCTAGCGGGCACTTGGACTATCTAGGTTAACTAGCGGGCACTTGGACTATCTAGGTTAAGTAGCGGACCTTGGACTATGTAGGTTAACTAGCGGGCCCTTGGACAATGTAGGTTAACTAGCGTGCACTTGAACGATCAAGGTTATCTACCGGGCAGTTGGACTATCTAGGTTAACTAGCGGGCACATGGACTATCTAGATTAACTACCGGGCACTTGGATGATGCAGGTTCCCTAGTGGGCACTTGGACTATCTAGGTTAGCGAACGGGGAATTGGACTATGTAGGTGACCTAGCAGGCACTTGTACTGTCTAGGTTACCTAGCGGGCACTTGGACTATCTAGGTTAACGAACGGGCACTTGGACTATGTAGGTTACCTAGTGGGCTCTTGGATTATGTATGTTAGCAAACGGGCACTTGGACTATCTAGGTTACCTAGCGGGCACTTGGAATATGTAGGTTACCTAGCGGGCACTTGGACTATCTAGGTTACATAACGGGCACTTCGACTATCTAGGTTACGTAGCGGGCATTTGGACTATGTAGGTTACCTACAGGACATTTGGATGATCTAGGTTAACTAGTGGGCCCTTGGACTATGTAGGTTAACTAGCGGGCACTTGGACGATCTAGGTTAACCAGCAGGCACTTGGACTATGTAGGTTACCTAGCAGGCACTTGCACTATCTATGTTAGCGAACGGGACTTGGACTATGTAGGTGACCTAGCAGGCACTTTGACTATGTAGGTTACCTAACGGGCACTTGGACTATATAGGTTACCTAACGGGCACTTTGACTATCTAGGTTACCTAGCGGGCACTTGGACTATGTAGGTTACCTAGCGGACACTTGGACTATCTAGGATACCTAAAGGGCAATTTGACTATCTAGGTTACCTAGCGGGCACATGGACTATGTAGGTTACCTTACGGGCACTTGGACTATGTAGGTTAACTAGCGGACACTTGGACGATCTAGGTTAACTAGCCGGCACTTGGAATATCTAGGTTAACTAGGGGGCCCTTGGACTATGTAGGTTAACTAGCGGGCACTTGGACTATCTAGGTTACCTAGCGGGTTTTTGGACTATGTAGGTTAACTAGCGGGCCCTTGGACTATGTAGGTTAACTAGCGGGCAATTGGACTATCTAGTTTAAGTAGCGGGCACTTGGACTATCAGGTTAATTAGCGGTCACTTGGACGATGCAGGTTCCCTAGCGGGCACTTGGACAATATAGGTTCCCTATGGGCACTTGGACCCTCTAGTTTCCCTAAAGGGCTCTTGGACTATGTAGGTTCCCTAGCGGGCACTTGGACTATGTAGGTAAACTAGCAGGCCCTTGGAATATCTAGGTTACCTAGCGGGCACTTGAACGATGCAGGTTCCCTAGCGAGCACTTGGACTATCTAGGTTCCCTATGGGCACTTGGACCCTCTAGTTTCCCTAAAGGGCATTTGGACTATGTAGGTTCCATAGCGGGCACTTGGACTATGTAGGTTCCTCAGCGGGCACTTGGACTATGTAGGTTAACTAGCGGGCACTTGGACTATCTAGGTTAACTAGCAGTCCCTGGGCTATGTAGGTTAACTAGCGGGCACATGGACTATGTAGGTTAACTAGCAGGCCCTGGGCTATGTAGGTTAACTAGCGGGCACTTGGAATATGTAGGTTAACCCGCGGTCACTTGGACTATGTAGGTAACCTAGTGGGAACTTGGACTGTCTAGGTTACCTAGTGGGCACTTGGACTATCAAGGATAACAAACGGGCACTTGGATTATGTACGACCCCTAGCGGGCACTTGGACTATCTAGTTTAAATAGAGGGCACTTGGACTATGTAGGTTAACTAGCGGGCCCTTGGACTATCTAGGTTAAGTAGCAGACCTTGGACTATGAAGGTTAACAAGCGGGCCCTTGGACTATGTAGGTTAACTAGCGGGCACTTAGACGATCTAGGTTAACTAGCGGGCACTAGGACTATCTAGGTTAACTAGCGGGCACTTGGACTATCTAGATTAACTAGCGGCCCTTGGATGAAGAAGGTTCCCTAGCGGGCACTTGGACTATCTAGGTTCCCTAACGGGCACTTGGACTATGTAGGTTCCCTAGCGGGCACTTAGACTATGTACGTCTCTTAGCGGGCACTTGGACTATGCAGGTTCCCTATCGCGCACGTGGACTATATAGGTTAACTAGCGGGCACTTAGACTATGTAGGTTACCTAGCGGGCACTTGGACTATGTACATACCCTAGCGGGCACTTGGACTATCTAGGTTACCTAGCGGGCACTTGGACTATGTACGTCCCCTAGTGGGCACTGGGACTATCTAGGATAACTAACGGGTACTAGGACTATCTAGGTTAACTAGCGGGCACTTGGTGTATCTAGGTTGCCTAGCGGGCACTTGGACTATGTAGGTAACGTAGCGGGCACTGGACAGTCTAGGGTACCTAGCAGGCCCTTGGACTATGTAGGTTAACTAGCGGGCACTTGGACGATCAAGGTTAACTAGCGGGCACTTGGACTACCTAGGTTAAGTAGCGGGCACTTGGACTATCTAGGTTAGCTAACGGGCACTTGGATTATCTAGGTTACCTAACGGGCACTTGGACTATGTACGTCCCCAAGCGGGCACTTGGACTATCTAGGTTAACTAGCGGGCACTTGGACTATCTAGGTTAAGTAGCGGACCTTGGACTATGTAGGTTAACAAGCGGGCCCTTGAACTATGTAGGTTAACTAGCGGGCACTTGGACGATCTAGGTTATCTACCGGGCACTTAGACTATCTAGGTTAACTAGCGGGCACATGGACTATCTAGATTAACTACCGGGCACTTGGATGATGCAGGTTCCCTAGTGGGCACTTGGATTATCTAGGTTCCCTAACGGACAATTGGACTATGTAGGTTCCTTAGCGGGCACTTGGACTATTTACGTCCCTTAGCGGGCTCGTGGACTATGTAGGTTAACTAGCGTGCCCTTGGACTATGGAGGTTAACTAGCCGGCACTTAGACTATCTAGTTTACCTAGCGGGCACTTGGACTATGTACATACCCTAGTGGGCACTTGGACTATCTAGGTTACCAAGCGGGCACTTGTACTATGTACGTCCCCTAGTGGGCACTAGGACTATCTAGGATAACTAACAGGCACTAGGAATATCTAGGTTACCTAGCGGGCACTTGGACTATGTACGTTCCCTAGTGGGCACTTGGATTATCTAGGATAATTAACGGGCACTCAGACTATCTAGGTTAACTAGCGGGCACTTGTTCTATCTAGGTCAACTAGCGGGCCCTTGGACTATGTAGGTTTAATAGCGGACACTTGGACGATCTAGATTAACTAAAGGACACTTGGACTATCTAGGTTAACTAGTGCGCCCTTGCAATATGTAGGTTAACTATCGGGTACTTGGACAATCTAGGTTAACTAGCGGGCACTTGGACGATATAGGTTAACTAGCGGGCACTTGGATTAGCTAGGTTACCTAGTGGGCCCTTGAACTATGTAGGTTAACTAGTTGACCCTTGGACTATCTAGGTCACCTACCGGGCACTTGGACTATCTAGGTTACCTAGCGGGCACTTGGACATTCTAGGTTTTCGAGAGGGCACTTGGACTATGTAGGTTACCTAGTGGGCACTTGGACTATGTAGGTTACCTAATGGGCAATTGGACCATCTAGTTTACCTAGCGTGCGCTGGGACTATGTAGGTTACCTAGCGGGCACTTGGACAGTGTAGGTTAACTAGCGGGCACTTGGACTATGTAGGTTACCTAGCGGGCACTTGGAGTATCTAAGTTAGTGAACAGGAACTTGGAATATCTAGGTTACCTAGCGGGCACTGGACTATATAGGTTACCAACGGGCACTTGGACTATCTATGTTACCTAACAGGAACTTTGACTATGTAGGTTAACTGGCGGACACTTGGACGATCTAGGTTAACGAACGGGCACTTGGACTATGTAGGTTAACTAGCGGGCACTTAGACTATCTAGGTTACCTAGCAGGCACTTGGACTATGTACATACCCTAGCGGGCACTTGGACTATCTAGGTTACCTAGGGGGCACTTGGACAGTGTACGTCCCCTAGTGGGCACTTGGACTATCTAGGATAACTAACGTGCACTAGGACTATCCAGGTTAACTAGCGGGCACTTGGACTATCTAGGTTACCTAGCGGGCACTTGGATTATGTAGGTAACCTAGCGGGCACTGGACAGTCTAGGTTACCTAGCAGGCACTTGGACTATCTAGTTTAGCTAACAGGAAATTTTAATATCTAGGTTACCTTGCGTGCCCTTGGACTATGTAGGTTAACTAGCGGGGAATTGGACGATCAAGGTTAACTAGCGGGCATATGGACGATCTAGGTTAACTAGAGGGCACTTGGACAATCTAGGTTAACTAGCCGGCACTTGGACTATCAAGGTTAACTAGCGAGCCCTTGGACTATGTAGGTTAACTAGCGGGCCCTTGGACTTGTAGCTTACCTAGCGGGCACTTGGACTATGTATGTTACCTAGCGGGCACTTGGACGATATAGGTTAACTACCGGGAACTTGGATTATCTAGGTTGGCTAGCAGGCACTTGAACTATGTAGGTTAACTAGTCGGCCCTTAGACTATCTAGGTTAGCTAACGGGCACTTGGACAATGTTGGTTAATTAGAGGGTACTTGGACTATGTAGGTTCCCCAGCGGGCATTTGGATTATATAGATTACCTAGCGGGCACTTGGACTTTGTAGGTTACCTAGCGGGCACTTGGACTATCTTGGTTACCTATTGGGCACTTGAACTATCTATGTTACCTAGCGGGTACTTGGACTATCTAGGTTAACTACCGGGCACTTGGACGATCTAGGTTAACTAGCGGGCACTTGGACTATCTAGATTAACTACCGGGCACTTGGATGATGCAGGTTCCCTAGCAGGCACTTGGACTATCTAGGTTCCCTAACGGGCACTTGGACTATGTAGGTTCCTCAGCGGGCACTTGGACTATGTAGGTTCCCTATCGGGCACTTGGACTATGTAGGTTAACTAGCGGGCACTTGGACGATCAAGGTTAACTAGCGGGAACTTGGACTATCTAGGTTAACCAGCGGGCACTTGGACGATCTAGGTTAACTAGCGGGCACTTGTGCAATGCAGGTTCCCTAACGGGCACTTTGACTATGTAGGTTACCTAGCGGGCACTTGGACTATAGAGGTTCCCTACGGGCACTTGGAATATGTAGGTTCCCTATCGGGCACTTGGACTATGTAGGTTCCTCTGCGGGCCCTTGGAGTATGTAGGTTAACTAGCGGGCACTTGGACTATCTAGGTTAACTAGCAGTCCCTGGGATATGTAGGTTAACTAGCGGGCACATGGACTATGTAGGTTAACTAGCAGGCCCTTGCTATGTAGGTTAACTAGCGGGCCCTTGGACTATGTAGGTTAACTAGCGGGCACTTAGACAATCTAGGTTAACTAGCGGGCACATGGACTATCTAGGTTACCTAGGGGGACCTTGGACTATGTAGGTTTCCTAGCGGGCATTTGGAATATCTAGGTTAACGAACGGGCACTTGGACTATGCAGGTAACCTAGCGGGCTCTTGGAAAGTCTAGGTTAACTAGCGGGCACTTGGACTATCTAGGTTAACGAACGGGCACTTTGAATTATCTAGGTTACATAGCGGGCACTTGGACTACTTAGCTTACCTAGCAGGCACTTGGACTATCTAGGTTAACTAGCGGACCTTGGACTACGTAGGTTACCTAGCGGGCACTTGGACTATCTAGGTTAACGAACGGGCACTTTGACTATCTAGGTTACATAGCGGTCACTTGGACTACTTAGCTTACCTAGCGGGCCCTTGGACTATCTAGGTTAACTAGCGGGCACGTGGATGATCAATGTTAACTAGTGGACACTTGGACTATGTAGGTTAACTAGCGGGCATTTGGACTATGTAGGTTACCTAGCGGGCACTTGGACAATGTAGGTTCCCTATCGGGCACTTGGAGAATGTAGGTTAACTAGGGGGCACTAGGACAATGTAGGTTACCTAGCGGGCCCTTGGACTATCTAGGTTACCTAGGGGGAACCTGGACTATGTAGGTGAACTAGTGGGCACTTGGACTATCTATGTTACCTAGCAGGCACTTGGACTATGTAGGTTAACTAGCGGGCAATTGGACTATCTAGGTTACCTAGCGGGCACTTGGACTATGTACGTTCCCTAGCGGGCACTTGGAATATCTACGTTACCTAGCAGGCATTTGAACCCTAGCGGTTACTTAGACTTTGTGGGTTACCTAGCAGGCCCTTGGACTATGTAGGTTAACTAGCGGGCCCTTGGACTATGTAGGTTACCTAGTGGGCACTTAGAAGATCTGCGTTAACTAGCGGATACTTGGACTATGTAGGTTCCCTAGCGGGCCCTTGGACTATGTAAGTTCCTTAGCGGGCACTTGGACTATGTGGGTTTCCTGGCGGGCATTTGGACTATCTAGGTTACCTAACGGGCACTTGGACTATGTAGGTTCCCTAGCGGGCACTTGGATTATGTAGGTTCCCTATCGGGCACTTGGACTATGTAGGTTAAATAGAGGGCATTTGGACTATGTAGGTTACCTAGCGGGCACTTGGACTATGTAGGTTCCCTATGGGGCACTTGGAGAATGTAGGTTAACTAGGGTGCTCTAGGACTATGTAGGTTACCTAGCGGGCCCTTGGACTACCTAGGTTACCTAGCAGGCATTTGGACTATGTAGGCTCCCTATCGGTCATTTGGACTATATAGATTACCTTGCGGGCACTTAGACTTTGTAGATTACCTACCGGGCACTTGGACTATCTAGGTTACCTAGCTGGCACTTGAAATATCTACGTTACCTAGCGGGTACTTGGTGTATGTAGGTTACCTACCGGACTGTTGGACTATCTAGGTTACCTAGCGGGCACTGGGACTACATAGGTTAACTATCGGGCACTTGGACTATGTAGGTTCCCTAGCGGGCCCTTGGACTATGTAAGTTCCCTAGCGGGCACTTGGACTATGTGGGTTCCCTAGCGGGCATTTGGACTACCTAGGTTACCTAACGGGCACTTGGACTATGTGGGTTCCCTAGCGGGCATTTGGACTATCTAGGTTACCTAACGGGCACTTGGACTATGTAGGTTCCCTAGTGGGCACTTGGATTATGTAGGTTCCCTATCGTGCACTTGGACTATGTAGGTTATCTAGTGGGCCCTTGGACTATCTAGGTTACCTAGGGGGAACCTGGACTATGTAGGTTAATTAGTGGGCACTTGGACTATGTAGGTTGCCTAGCAGGCACTTGGACTATATGGGTTCCCAAGCGGGCACTTGGATTATGTAAGTTCCCTATCGGGCACATGGACTATGTAGGTTAACTAGAGGGCACTTGGACTCTCTAGGTTACCTAGCAGGCACTTGGATTATCTAGGTTAACGAACGGGCACTTGGACTATGTAGGTTAACTAGAGAGCATTTGGACTATGTAGGTTACCTAGCGGGCACTTGGACTATGTAGGTTCCCTATCGGGCACTTGGAGAATGTAGGTTAACTAGGGTGCACTAGGACTATGTAGGTTACCTAGCGGGCCCTTGGACTATCTAGGTTACCTAGCAGGCATTTGGGCTATGTAGGCTCCCTATCGGTCATTTGGACTATATAGATTACCTTGCGGGCACTTAGACTTTGTAGGTTACCTAGCCGCCACTTGGACTATCTAGGTTAGCTAACAGGCACTTGGACTATTTAGGTTCCCTAGCTGGCACTTGGACTATGTAGGTCAACTAGCGGGCCATTGGACTATCTAGGTTAGCTAACGGGCACTTAGATTATGTAGGATAACAAGCGGGCACTTGGACTATCTAGGTTACCTAGCGGGCACTTGGACTATGTTGGCTAACTAGGGGGCCCTTGGACGATCTAGGTTACCTAGCAGGTACTTCAACTATCTAGGTTACCTATCGGGCACTTGTACTATGTACGTTCCCTAGCGGGCACTTGGACTATCTATGTTAACTAGCGGGCACTTGGAATATGTATGTTAACTAGCGGACACTTGCACTATGTAGGTTACCTAGCAGGCATTTGGACTATCTAGGTTACCTAGCGGGCACTTGGACATTCTAGGTTTTCGAGAGGGCACTTGGACTATGTAGGTTACCTAGTGGGCACTTGGACTATGTAGGTTACCTAATGGGCAATTGGACCATCTAGTTTACCTAGCATGCGCTGGGACTATGTAGGTTACCTAGCGGGCACTTGGACAGTCTAGGTTAAGTAGCGGGCACTTGGACTATCTAGGTTAACGAATGGGCACTTGGACTATGTAGGTTACCTAGCGGGCACTTGGAGTATCTAAGTTAGTGAACAGGAACTAGGAATATCTAGGTTACCTAGCGGGCACTGGACTATATAGGTTACCAACGGGCGCTTGGACTATCTATGTTACGTAACAGGAACTTTGACTATGTAGGTTAACTGGCGGACACTTGGACGATCTAGGTTAACGAACGGGCACTTGGACTATGTAGGTTAACTAGCGGGCACTTAGACTATCTAGGTTACCTAGCAGGCACTTGGACTATGTACATACCCTAGCGGGCACTTGGACTATCTAGGTTACCTAGGGGGCACTTGGACTGTGTACGTCCCCTAGTGGGCACTTGGACTATCTAGGATAACTAACGTGCACTAGGACTATCCAGGTTAACTAGCGGGCACTTGGACTATCTAGGTTACCTAGCGGGCACTTGGACTATGTAGGTAACCCAGCGGGCACTGGACAGTCTAGGGTACCTAGCGGGCACATGGACTGTCTAGGTTAGCTAACAGGAAATTGGAATATCTAGGTTACCTTGCGTGCTCTTGGACTATGTAGGTTAACTAGCGGGCACTTGGACTATCTAGGTTAACTTGCCTGTTCTTGGACTATGTAGCTTAACTAGTGGGCCCTTGGACTATGTAGGTTAACTAGCGGGCACTTGGACTATCAAGGTTAACTAGCGGGCACTTGGACTACCTAGGTTAACTAGCGGGCACTTGAACTATCTAGGTTAACTTGCGGGCACTTGGACTATCTAGGTTAGCTAACGGGCACTTGGACTATCTAGGTTACCTAGCGGGCACTTGGAATATGTACGTCCCCTAGCGGGCACTTGGACTATCTAGGTTAACTAGCGGGCACTTGGACTATCCAGGTTAACTAGCGGGCACTTGGACTCTCTAGGTTAAGTAGCGGACCTTGGACTATGTAGGTTAACAAGCGGGCCCTTGGACTATGTAGGTTAACTAGCGGGCACTTGGACGATCTAGGTTAACTACCGGGCACTTGGACTATATAGGTTAACTAGCGGGCACATGGACTATCTAGATTAACTACCGGGCACTTGGATGATGCAGGTTCCCTAGCGGGCACTTGGACTATCTAGGTTCCCTAATGGGCACTTGGACTATGTAGGTTCCTTAGCGGGCACTTGGACTATTTACGTCCCTTAGCGGGCACGTGGACTATGTAGGTTAACTAGCGTGCCCTTGGACTATGTAGGTTAACTAGCCGGCACTTAGACTATCTAGGTTACCTAGCGGGCACTTGGACTATGTACATACCCTAGTGGGCACTTGGACTATCTAGGTTACCTAGCGGGCACTTGTACTATGTACGTCCCCTAGTGGGCACTAGGACTATCTACGATAACTAACCGACACTAGGAATATCTAGGTTACCTAGCGGGCACTTGGACTATGTACGTTCCCTAGTGGGCACTTGGACTATCTAGGATAATTAACGGGCACTCGGACTATCTAGGTTAACTAGCGGGCACTTGTTCTATCTAGGTCAACTAGCGGGCCCTTGGACTATGTAGGTTTAATAGCGGACACTTGGACGATCTAGGTTAACTAGCGGGCCCTTGCACTATGTCAGTTAACTATCGGGTACTTAGACAATCTAGGTTAACTAGCGAGCACTTGGACGATATAGGTTAACTAGCGGGCACTTGTTTTAGCTAGGTTACCTAGTGGGCCCTTGAACTATGTAGGTTAACTAGTTGACCCTTGGACTATCTAGGTTAGCTAACGGGCACTTGGATTATATAGGTTACTTAGCGGGCACTTGGACTATGTGTTGCTCTAGTGGGCATTTGGACTATATAGATTACCTAGCAGGCACTTGGACTTTGTAGGTTACCTACCGGGCACTTGGACTATCTAGGTTACCTTGCGGGCACTTGGACTTTCTAGGTTTTCGAGCGGGCACTTGGACTATCTAGGTTAACTAGCAGGCCCTGGGCTATGTAGGTTAACTAGCGGGCACTTGGACTATGTAGGTTAACTAGCAGGCACTTGAACTATCAGGTTAACCAGCGGTCACTTGGACTATGTAGGTAACCTAGCGGGAACTTGGACTGTCTTGGTTACCTAGTGGGCACTTGGACTATCTAGGATAACAAACGGGCACTTGGACTATGTACGACCCCAAGCAGGCACTTGGACGATCTAGGTTAACTAGAGGGCACTTGGACTATGTACGTCCCCTAGCGGGCACTTGGACTATCTAGGTTAACTAGAGGGCACTTGGAATATCTAGGTTAACTAGAGGGCACTTGGACTATGTAGGTTAACTAGCAGGCACTTGGACTATCTAGGTTAAATAGCGGACCTTGGACTATGTAGGTTAACAAGCGGGCCCTTGGACTATGTAGGTTAACTAGCGGGCACTTAGACGATCTAGGTTAACTAGCGGGCACGTGGACTATCTAGGTTAACTTGCGGGCACTTGGACTATCTAGATTAACTAGCGGTCCTTTGGATGATGCAGGTTCCCTAGCGGGCACTTGGACTATCTAGGTTCCCTAACGGGCACTTGGACTATGTAGGTTCCCTAGCGGGCAATTAGACTATGTACGTCCCTTAGCGGGCACTTGGACTATGTAGGTTCCCTATCGCGCACTTGTACTATGTAGGTTAACTTGCAGACCCTTGGACTATGTAGGTTAACTAGCGGGCACTTAGACTATCTAGGTTACCTAGCGGGCACTTGGACTATGTACATACCCTAGCGGGCACTTGTACTATCTAGGTTTCCTAGCGGGCACTTGGACTATGTACGTCCCCTAGTGGGCACTGGGACTATCTAGGATAACTAACGGGTATTAGGACTTTCTAGGTTAACTAGCGGGCACTTGGTGTATCTAGGTTACCTAGCGGGCACTTGGATTATGTAGGTAACCTAGCGGGCACTGGACAGTCTAGGGTACCTAGCGGGCACCTGGACTGTCTAGGTTAGCTAACAGGAAATTGGAATATCTAGGGTACCTTGCGGGCCCTTGGACTATGTAGGTTAACTAGCGGGCACTTGGACTATCTAGGTTAACTTGCGGGTTCTTGGACTATGTAGGTTACCTAGCGGGCCCTTGGACTATGTAGGTTAACTAGCGGGCACTTGGACGATCAAGGTTAACTAGCGGGCACTTGGACTACCTAGGTTAACTAGCGGGCACTTGGACTATCTAGGTTAACTAGCGGGCACTTGGACTATCTAGGTTAGCTAACGGGCACTTGGACTATCTAGGTTACCTAGCGGGCACTTGGAATATGTACGTCCCCTAGCGGGCACTTGGACTATCTAGGTTAACTATCGGGCACTTGGACTATCCAGGTTAACTAGCGGGCACTTGGACTATCTAGGTAAAGTAGCGGACCTTGGACTATGTAGGTTAACAAGCGGGCCCTTGGACTATGTAGGTTAACTAGCGGGCACTTGGACGATCTAGGTTATCTACAAGGCACTTAGACTATATAGGTTAACTAGCGGGCACATGGACTATCTAGATTAACTACCGTGCACTTGGATGATGCAGGTTCCCTAGCGGGCACTTGGACTATCTAGGTTCCCTAACGGGCACTTGGACTATGTAGGTTCCTTAGCGGGCACTTGGACTATTTACGTCCCTTAGCGGGCACGTGGACTATGTAGGTTAACTAGCGTGCCCTTGGACTATGTAGGTTAACTAGCCGGCACTTTGACTATCTAGGTTACCTAGCGGGCACTTGGACTATGTACATACCCTAGTGGGCACTTCGACAATCTAGGTTACCTAGCGGGCACTTGTACTATGTACGTCCCCTAGTGGGCACTAGGACTATCTACGATAACTAACCGACACTAGGAATATCTAGGTTATCTAGCGGGCACTTGGACTATGTACGTTCCCTAGTGGGCACTTGGACTATCTAGGATAATTAACGGGCACTCGGACTATCTAGGTTAACTAGCGGGCACTTGTTCTATCTAGGTCAACTAGCGGGCCCTTGGACTATGTAGGTTTAATAGCGGACACTTGGACGATCTAGGTTAACTAGCGGGCCCTTGCACTATGTCAGTTAACTATCGGGTACTTGGACAATCTAGGTTAACTAGCGAGCACTTGGACGATATAGGTTAACTAGCGGGCACTTGTTTTAGCTAGGTTACCTAGTGGGCCCTTGAACTATGTAGGTTAACTAGTTGACCCTTGGACTATCTAGGTTAGCTAACGGGCACTTGGATTATATAGGTTACTTAGCGGGCACTTGGACTATGTGGGTGCCCTAGTGGGCATTTGGACTATATAGATTACCTAGCAGGCACTTGGACTTTGTAGGTTACCTACCGGGCACTTGGACTATCTAGGTTACCTAGCGGGCACTTGGACTTTCTAGGTTTTCGAGCGGGCACTTGGACTATCTAGGTTAACTACAGGCCCTGGGCTATGTAGGTAACCTAGCGGCAACTTGGACTGTCTAGGTTACCAAGCGGGCACTTGGACTATCTAGGATAACAAATGAGCACTTGGACTATGTACGACCCCAAGCAGGCACTTGGACGATCTAGGTTAACTAGAGGGCACTTGGACTATGTACGTCCCCTAGCGGGCACTTGGACTATCTAGGTTAACTAGAGGGCACTTGGAATATCTAGGTTAACTAGAGGGCACTTGGACTATGTAGGTTAACTAGCGGGCACTTGTTCTATCTAGGTCAACTAGCGGGCCCTTGGACTATGTAGGTTTAATAGCGGACACTTGGACGATCTAGGTTAACTAGCGGGCCCTTGCACTATGTCAGTTAACTATCGGGTACTTGGACAATCTAGGCTAACTAGCGAGCACTTGGACGATATAGGTTAACTAGCGGGCACTTGTTTTAGCTAGGTTACCTAGTGGGCCCTTGAACTATGTAGGTTAACTAGTTGACCCTTGGACTATCTAGGTTAGCTAACGGGCACTTGGACTATATAGGTTACTTAGTGGGCACTTGGACTATGTGGGTGCCCTAGTGGGCATTTGGACGATATAGATTACCTAGCAGGCACTTGGACTTTGTAGGTTACCTACCGGGCACTTGGACTATCTAGGTTACCTAGCGGGCACTTGGACTTTCTAGGTTTTTGAGCGGGCACTTGGACTATGTAGGTTACCTAGCGGGCACTTGGACTATGTAGGTTACCTAATGGGCACTTGGACTATCTAGTTTACCTAGCGTGCGCTGGGACTATGAAGGTTACCTAGCGGGCACTTGGACAGTCTAGGTTACCTAGGGGGAACTTGGAGTATCTAAGTTAGCGAACAAGAACTTGGAATATCTAGGTTACCTAGCGGGCACTTGGACTATCTATGTTACCTAACAGGAACTTGGACTATGTAGGTTAACTGGGAGACACTTGGACGATCTAGGTTAACGAACGGGCACTTGGACTATGTAGGTTAACTAGCGGGCACTTAGACTATCTAGGTTACCTAGCAGGCACTTGGACTATGTACATACCCTAGCGGGCACTTGGACTATCTAGGTTACCTAGGGGGCACTTGGACTGTGTACGTCCCCTAGTGGGCACTTGGACTATCTAGGATAACTAACGTGCACTAGGACTATCCAGGTTAACTAGCGGGCACTTGGACTATCTAGGTTAACAAATGGGCACTTGGACTATGTAGGTTACCTAGCGGGCACTTGGGGTATCTAAGTTAGCGAACAGGAACTTGGAATATCTAGGTTACCTAGCGGGCACTTGGACTATCTATGTTACCTAACAGGAACTTGGACTATGTAGGTTAACTGGGAGACACTTGGACGATCTAGGTTAACGAACGGGCACTTGGACTATGTAGGTTAACTAGCGGGCACTTAGACTATCTAGGTTACCTAGCAGGCACTTGGACTATGTACATACCCTAGCGGGCACTTGGACTATCTAGGTTACCTAGGGGGCACTTGGACTATGTACGTCCCCTAGTGGGCACTGGGACTATCTAGGATAACTAACGGGTATTAGGACTTTCTAGGTTAACTAGCGGGCACTTGGTGTATCTAGGTTACCTAGCGGGCACTTGGATTATGTAGGTAACCTAGCGGGCACTGGACAGTCTAGGGTACCTAGCGGGCACCTGGACTGTCTAGGTTAGCTAACAGGAAATTGGAATATCTAGGGTACCTTGCGGGCCCTTGGACTATGTAGGTTAACTAGCGGGCACTTGGACTATCTAGGTTAACTTGCGGGTTCTTGGACTATGTAGGTTACCTAGCGGGCCCTTGGACTATGTAGGTTAACTAGCGGGCACTTGGACGATCAAGGTTAACTAGCGGGCACTTGGACTACCTAGGTTAACTAGCGGGCACTTGGACTATCTAGGTTAACTAGCGGGCACTTGGACTATCTAGGTTAGCTAACGGGCACTTGGACTATCTAGGTTACCTAGCGGGCACTTGGAATATGTACGTCCCCTAGCGGGCACTTGGACTATCTAGGTTAACTATCGGGCACTTGGACTATCCAGGTTAACTAGCGGGCACTTGGACTATCTAGGTAAAGTAGCGGACCTTGGACTATGTAGGTTAACAAGCGGGCCCTTGGACTATGTAGGTTAACTAGCGGGCACTTGGACGATCTAGGTTATCTACAGGGCACTTAGACTATATAGGTTAACTAGCGGGCACATGGACTATCTAGATTAACTACCGTGCACTTGGATGATGCAGGTTCCCTAGCGGGCACTTGGACTATCTAGGTTCCCTAACGGGCACTTGGACTATATAGGTTCCTTAGCGGGCACTTGGACTATTTACGTCCCTTAGCGGGCACGTGGACTATGTAGGTTAACTAGCGTGCCCTTGGACTATGTAGGTTAACTAGCCGGCACTTTGACTATCTAGGTTACCTAGCGGGCACTTGGACTATGTACATACCCTAGTGGGCACTTGGACAATCTAGGTTACCTAGCGGGCACTTGTACTATGTACGTCCCCTAGTGGGCACTAGGACTATCTACGATAACTAACCGACACTAGGAATATCTAGGTTATCTAGCGGGCACTTGGACTATGTACGTTCCCTAGTGGGCACTTGGACTATCTAGGATAATTAACGGGCACTCGGACTATCTAGGTTAACTAGCGGGCACTTGTTCTATCTAGGTCAACTAGCGGGCCCTTGGACTATGTAGGTTTAATAGCGGACACTTGGACGATCTAGGTTAACTAGCGGGCCCTTGCACTATGTCAGTTAACTATCGGGTACTTGGACAATCTAGGTTAACTAGCGAGCACTTGGACGATATAGGTTAACTAGCGGGCACTTGTTTTAGCTAGGTTACCTAGTGGGCCCTTGAACTATGTAGGTTAACTAGTTGACCCTTGGACTATCTAGGTTAGCTAACGGGCACTTGGATTATATAGGTTACTTAGCGGGCACTTGGACTATGTGGGTGCCCTAGTGGGCATTTGGACTATATAGATTACCTAGCAGGCACTTGGACTTTGTAGGTTACCTACCGGGCACTTGGACTATCTAGGTTACCTAGCGGGCACTTGGACTTTCTAGGTTTTCGAGCGGGCACTTGGACTATCTAGGTTAACTACAGGCCCTGGGCTATGTAGGTAACCTAGCGGCAACTTGGACTGTCTAGGTTACCAAGCGGGCACTTGGACTATCTAGGATAACAAATGAGCACTTGGACTATGTACGACCCCAAGCAGGCACTTGGACGATCTAGGTTAACTAGAGGGCACTTGGACTATGTACGTCCCCTAGCGGGCACTTGGACTATCTAGGTTAACTAGAGGGCACTTGGAATATCTAGGTTAACTAGAGGGCACTTGGACTATGTAGGTTAACTAGCGGGCACTTGTTCTATCTAGGTCAACTAGCGGGCCCTTGGACTATGTAGGTTTAATAGCGGACACTTGGACGATCTAGGTTAACTAGCGGGCCCTTGCACTATGTCAGTTAACTATCGGGTACTTGGACAATCTAGGCTAACTAGCGAGCACTTGGACGATATAGGTTAACTAGCGGGCACTTGTTTTAGCTAGGTTACCTAGTGGGCCCTTGAACTATGTAGGTTAACTAGTTGACCCTTGGACTATCTAGGTTAGCTAACGGGCACTTGGACTATATAGGTTACTTAGTGGGCACTTGGACTATGTGGGTGCCCTAGTGGGCATTTGGACGATATAGATTACCTAGCAGGCACTTGGACTTTGTAGGTTACCTACCGGGCACTTGGACTATCTAGGTTACCTAGCGGGCACTTGGACTTTCTAGGTTTTTGAGCGGGCACTTGGACTATGTAGGTTACCTAGCGGGCACTTGGACTATGTAGGTTACCTAATGGGCACTTGGACTATCTAGTTTACCTAGCGTGCGCTGGGACTATGAAGGTTACCTAGCGGGCACTTGGACAGTCTAGGTTACCTAGGGGGAACTTGGAGTATCTAAGTTAGCGAACAAGAACTTGGAATATCTAGGTTACCTAGCGGGCACTTGGACTATCTATGTTACCTAACAGGAACTTGGACTATGTAGGTTAACTGGGAGACACTTGGACGATCTAGGTTAACGAACGGGCACTTGGACTATGTAGGTTAACTAGCGGGCACTTAGACTATCTAGGTTACCTAGCAGGCACTTGGACTATGTACATACCCTAGCGGGCACTTGGACTATCTAGGTTACCTAGGGGGCACTTGGACTGTGTACGTCCCCTAGTGGGCACTTGGACTATCTAGGATAACTAACGTGCACTAGGACTATCCAGGTTAACTAGCGGGCACTTGGACTATCTAGGTTAACAAATGGGCACTTGGACTATGTAGGTTACCTAGCGGGCACTTGGGGTATCTAAGTTAGCGAACAGGAACTTGGAATATCTAGGTTACCTAGCGGGCACTTGGACTATCTATGTTACCTAACAGGAACTTGGACTATGTAGGTTAACTGGGAGACACTTGGACGATCTAGGTTAACGAACGGGCACTTGGACTATGTAGGTTAACTAGCGGGCACTTAGACTATCTAGGTTACCTAGCAGGCACTTGGACTATGTACATACCCTAGCGGGCACTTGGACTATCTAGGTTACCTAGGGGGCACTTGGACTGTGTACGTCCCCTAGTGGGCACTTGGACTATCTAGGATAACTAACGTGCACTAGGACTATCCAGGTTAACTAGCGGGCACTTGGACTATCTAGGTTACCTAGCGGGCACTTGGATTATGTAGGTAACCTAGCTGGCACTGGACAGTCTAGGGTACCTAGCGGGCACCTGGACTGTCTAGGTTAGCTAACAGGAAATTGGAATATCTAGGTTACCTTGCGTGCCCTTGGACTATGTAGGTTAACTAGCGGGCACTTGGACTATCTAGGTTAACTTGCGGGTTCTTGGATTATGTAGCTTAACTAGCGGGCCCTTGGACTATGTAGGTTAACTAGCGGGCACTTGGACGATCAAGGTTAACTAGCGGGCACTTGGACTACCTAGGTTAAGTAGCGGGCCCTTGGACTATTTAGGTTAACTAGCGGGCACTTGGACTATCTAGGTTAGCTAACGGGCACTTGGACTATCTAGGTTACCTAGCGGGCACTTGGAATATGTACGTCCCCTAGCGGGCACTTGGACTATCTAGGTTAACTAGCGGGCACTTGGACTATCTAGGTTAAGTAGCGGACCTTGGACTATGTAGGTTAACTAGCGGGCCCTTGGACAATGTAGGTTAACTAGCGTGCACTTGAACGATCTAGGTTATCTACCGGGCAGTTGGACTATCTAGGTTAACTAGCGGGCACATGGACTATCTAGATTAACTACCGGGCACTTGGATGATGCAGGTTCCCTAGTGGGCACTTGGACTATCTAGGTTAGCGAACGGGGAATTGGACTATGTAGGTGACCTAGCAGGCACTTGTACTGTCTAGGTTACCTAGCGGGCACTTGGACTATCTAGGTTAACGAACGGGCACTTGGACTATGTAGGTTACCTAGTGGGCTCTTGGATTATGTATGTTAGCAAACGGGCACTTGGACTATCTAGGTTACCTAGCGGGCACTTGGAATATGTAGGTTACCTAGCGGGCACTTGGACTATCTAGGTTACATAACGGGCACTTCGACTATCTAGGTTACGTAGCGGGCATTTGGACTATGTAGGTTACCTACAGGACATTTGGATGATCTAGGTTAACTAGTGGGCCCTGGACTATGTAGGTTAACTAGCGGGCACTTGGACGATCTAGGTTAACCAGCAGGCACTTGGACTATGTAGGTTACCTAGCAGGCACTTGCACTATCTATGTTAGCGAACGGGACTTGGACTATGTAGGTGACCTAGCAGGCACTTTGACTATGTAGGTTACCTAACGGGCACTTGGACTATATAGGTTACCTAACGGGCACTTTGACTATCTAGGTTACCTAGCGGGCACTTGGACTATGTAGGTTACCTAGCGGACACTTGGACTATCTAGGATACCTAAAGGGCAATTTGACTATCTAGGTTACCTAGCGGGCACTTGGACTATGTAGGTTACCTTACGGGCACTTGGACTATGTAGGTTAACTAGCGGACACTTGGACGATCTAGGTTAACTAGCCGGCACTTGGAATATCTAGGTTAACTAGGAGGCCCTTGGACTATGTAGGTTAACTAGCGGGCACTTGGACTATCTAGGTTACCTAGCGGGTTTTTGGACTATGTAGGTTAACTAGCGGGCTCTTGGACTATGTAGGTTAACTAGCGGGCACTTGAACGATCTAGGTTAACTACCGGGCAATTGGACTATCTAGTTTTAGTAGCGGGCACTTGGACTATCAGGTTAATTAGCGGTCACTTGGACGATGCAGGTTCCCTAGCGGGCACTTGGACTATATAGGTTCCCTATGGGCACTTGGACCCTCTAGTTTCCCTAAAGGGCACTTGGACTATGTAGGTTCCCTAGCGGGCACTTGGACTATGTAGGTAAACTAGCAGGCCCTTGGAATATCTAGGTTACCTAGCGGGCACTTGAACGATGCAGGTTCCCTAGCGAGCACTTGGACTATCTAGGTTCCCTATGGGCACTTGGACCCTCTAGTTTCCCTAAAGGGCATTTGGACTATGTAGGTTCCATAGCGGGCACTTGGACTATGTAGGTTCCCTATCGGGCACTTGGACTATGTAGGTTTCTATCAGGCACTTGGACTATGTAGATTAATTAGCGGGCACTTGGACTATCTAGGTAACCTAGCGGGCACTTGGACTATGTACGTCCCCTAGTGGGCACTTCGACTATCTAGGTTAACTAGCGGGCACTCGGTCTACCTACGTTACCTAGCGGGCACTTGGACTATGTAGGTCAACTAGCGGGCCCTTGGACTATCTAGGTTAGCTAAGGGCACTTGGATTATGTAAGTTAACTAGAGGGCACATGGACTATGTAGGTTAACTTGCGGACACTTGGACGATCTAGGTTAACTAGCGGGCACTTGGACGATATAGGTTAACTACCGGGACTTGGATTATCTAGGTTGGGTAGCGGGCACTTGAACTATGTAGGTTAACTAGTCGGCCCTTAGACTATCTAGGTTAGCTAACGGGCACTTGGACAATGTAGGTTAATTAGAGGGTACTTGGACTATGTAGGTTCCCCAGCGGTCATTTGGACTATATAGATTACCTAGTGGGCACTTGGACTTTGTAGGTTACCTAGAGGGCCCTTTGTCCATGTAGGTTACCTAGCGGGCACTAGGACTATCTTGGTTACCTATTGGGCACTTGCACTATCTATGTTACCTAGCGGGTACTTGGACTATCTAGGTTAACTACCGGGCACTTGGACTATCTAGGTTAACTAGCGAGCACTTGGACTATCTAGATTAACTACCGGGCACTTGGATGATGCAGGTTCCCTAGCGGGCACTTGGACTATCTAGGTTCCCTAACGGGCACTTGGACTATGTTTTTCCTTAGCGGGCACTTGGACTATGTACGTCCCTTAGTGGGCATTTGGACTATGTAGGTTAACTAGCGTGCCCTTGGACTATGTAAGTTAACTAGCCGGCAGTTAGACTATCTAGGTTACCTAGCGGGCAGTTGGACTATGTACGTTCCCTAGCGGGCACTTGCACTATCTAGGTTAACTAGAGGGCCCTTGGTCTATCTAGGTTAACTAGTGGGCACTTGGACTATCTAGGTTAAGTAGCGGACCTTGGACTATGTAGGTTAACAAGCGGGCCCTTGGACTATGTAGGTTAACTAGCGGGCACTTGGACGATCTAGGGTAACTAGCGGGCACTTGGACTATCTAGGTTAACTAAGGGCTCTTGGACTATCTAGATTAACTACCGGGCACTTGGATGATGCAGGTTCCCTACGGGCACTTGAACTATCTAGGTTCCCTAACAGGCACTTGGAATATGTAGGTTCCCTATCGGGCACTTGGACTATGTAGGTTCCCTATCGGGCACTTGGACTATGTAGGTTAACTAGCGGGCACTTGGACAATCAAGGTTAACTAGCGGGAACTTGGACTATCTAGGTTAACTAGCGGACACTTGGACGATCTAGGTTAACTAGCGGGCACTTCTACAATGCAGGTTCCCTAGCGGGCACTTTGACTATGTAGGTTCCCTAGCGGGCACTTGGACTATATAGGTTCCCTACGGGCACTTGGACTATCTCGGTTCCCTAACGGGCACTTGGAATATATAGGTTCCCTATCGGGCACTTGGCCTATGTAGGTTCCTCAGCGGGCACTTGGACTATGTAGGTTAACTAGCGGGCACTTGGACTATCTAGGTTAACTAGCAGTCCCTGGGCTATGTAGGTTAACTAGCGGGCACATGGACTATGTAGGTTAACTAGCAGGCCCTGGGCTATGTAGGTTAACTAGCGGGCACTTGGAATATGTAGGTTAACCAGCGGTCACTTGGACTATGTAGGTAACCTAGTGGGAACTTGGACTGTCTAGGTTACCTAGTGGGCACTTGGACTATCAAGGATAACAAACGGGCACTTGGACTATGTACGACCCCTAGCGGGCACTTGGACTATCTAGGTTAAATAGAGGGCACTTGGACTATGTAGGTTAACTAGCGGGCCCTTGGACTATCTAGGTTAAGTAGCAGACCTTGGACTATGAAGGTTAACAAGCGGGCCCTTGGACTATGTAGGTTAACTAGCGGGCACTTAGACGATCTAGGTTAACTAGCGGGCACTAGGACTATCTAGGTTAACTAGCGGGCACTTGGACTATCTAGATTAACTAGCGGCCCTTGGATGAAGAAGGTTCCCTAGCGGGCACTTGGACTATCTAGGTTCCCTAACGGGCACTTGGACTATGTAGGTTCCCTAGCGGGCACTTAGACTATGTACGTCTCTTAGCGGGCACTTGGACTATGCAGGTTCACTATCGCGCACGTGGACTATATAGGTTAACTAGCGGGCACTTAGACTATGTAGGTTACCTAGCGGGCACTTGGACTATGTACATACCCTAGCGGTCACTTGGACTATCTAGGTTACCTAGCGGGCACTTGGACTATGTACGTCCTCTAGTGGGCACTGGGACTATCTAGGATAACTAACGGGTACTAGGACTATCTAGGTTAACTAGCGGGCACTTGGTATATCTAGGTTACCTAGCGGGCACTTGGACTATGTAGGTAACGTAGCGGGCACTGGACAGTCTAGGGTACCTAGCGGGCCCTTGGACTATGTAGGTTAACTAGCGGGCACTTGGACGATCAAGGTTAACTAGCGGGCACTTGGACTACCTAGGTTAAGTAGCGGGCACTTGGACTATCTAGGTTAGCTAACGGGCACTTGGATTATCTAGGTTACCTAACGGGCACTTGGACTATGTACGTCCCCAAGCGGGCACTTGGACTATCTAGGTTAACTAGCGGGCACTTGGACTATCTAGGTTAAGTAGCGGACCTTGGACTATGTAGGTTAACAAGCGGGCCCTTGAACTATGTAGGTTAACTAGTGGGCACTTGGACGATCTAGGTTATCTACCGGGCACTTAGACTATCTAGGTTAACTAGCGGGCACATGGACTATCTAGATTAACTACCGGGCACTTGGATGATGCAGGTTCCCTAGTGGGCACTTGGACTATCTAGGTTCCCTAACGGACACTTGGACTATGTAGGTTCCTTAGCGGGCACTTGGACTATTTACGTCCCTTAGCGGGCTCGTGGACTATGTAGGTTAACTAGCGTGCCCTTGGACTATGGAGGTTAACTAGCCGGCACTTAGACTATCTAGTTTACCTAGCGGGCACTTGGACTATGTACATACCCTAGTGGGCACTTGGACTATCTAGGTTACCAAGCGGGCACTTGTACTATGTACGTCCCCTAGTGGGCACTAGGACTATCTAGGATAACTAACAGGCACTAGGAATATCTAGGTTACCTAGCGGGCACTTGGACTATGTACGTTCCCTAGTGGGCACTTGGATTATCTAGGATAATTAACGGGCACTCAGACTATCTAGGTTAACTAGCGGGCACTTGTTCTATCTAGGTCAACTAGCGGGCCCTTGGACTATGTAGGTTTAATAGCGGACACTTGGACGATCTAGATTAACTAAAGGACACTTGGACTATCTAGGTTAACTAGTGCGTCCTTGCACTATGTAGGTTAACTATCGGGTACTTGGACAATCTAGGTTAACTAGCGGGCACTTGGACGATATAGGTTAACTAGCGGGCACTTGGATTAGCTAGGTTACCTAGTGGGCCCTTGAACTATGTAGGTTAACTAGTTGACCCTTGGACTATCTAGGTCACCTACCGGGCACTTGGACTATCTAGGTTACCTAGCGGGCACTTGGACATTCTAGGTTTTCGAGAGGGCACTTGGACTATGTAGGTTACCTAGTGGGCACTTGGACTATGTAGGTTACCTAATGGGCAATTGGACCATCTAGTTTACCTAGCGTGCGCTGGGACTATGTAGGTTACCTAGCGGGCACTTGGACAGTGTAGGTTAACTAGCGGGCACTTGGACTATGTAGGTTACCTAGCGGGCACTTGGAGTATCTAAGTTAGTGAACAGGAACTTGGAATATCTAGGTTACCTAGCGGGTACTGGACTATATAGGTTACCAACGGGCACTTGGACTATCTATGTTACCTAACAGGAACTTTGACTATGTAGGTTAACTGGCGGACACTTGGACGATCTAGGTTAACGAACGGGCACTTGGACTATGTAGGTTAACTAGCGGGCACTTAGACTATCTAGGTTACCTAGCAGGCACTTGGACTATGTACATACCCTAGCGGGCACTTGGACTATCTAGGTTACCTAGGGGGCACTTGGACTGTGTATGTCCCCTAGTGGGCACTTGGACTATCTAGGATAACTAACGTGCACTAGGACTATCCAGGTTAACTAGCGGGCACTTGGACTATCTAGGTTACCTAGCGGGCACTTGGACTATGTAGGTAACCTAGCGGGCACTGGACAGTCTAGGTTACCCAGCAGGCACTTGGACTATCTAGTTTAGCTAACAGGAAATTTTAATATCTAGGTTACCTTGCGTGCCCTTGGACTATGTAGGTTAACTAGCGGGGAATTGGACGATCAAGGTTAACTAGCGGGCATATGGACGATCTAGGTTAACTAGAGGGCACTTGGACAATCTAGGTTAACTAGCCGGCACTTGGACTATCAAGGTTAACTAGCGAGCCCTTGGACTATGTAGGTTAACTAGTGGGCCCTTGGACTTGTAGCTTACCTAGCGGGCACTTGGACTATGTATGTTACCTAGCGGGCACTTGGACGATATAGGTTAACTACCGGGAACTTGGATTATCTAGGTTGGCTAGCAGGCACTTGAACTATGTAGGTTAACTAGTCGGCCCCTAGACTATCTAGGTTAGCTAACGGGCACTTGGACAATGTTGGTTAATTAGAGGGTACTTGGACTATGTAGGTTCCCCAGCGGGCATTTGGATTATATAGATTACCTAGCGGGCACTTGGACTTTGTAGGTTACCTAGCGGGCACTTGGACTATCTTGGTTACCTATTGGGCACTTGAACTATCTATGTTACCTAGCGGGTACTTGGACTATCTAGGTTAACTACCGGGCACTTGGACGATCTAGGTTAACTAGCGGGCACTTGGACTATCTAGATTAACTACCGGGCACTTGGATGATGCAGGTTCCCTAGCAGGCACTTGGACTATCTAGGTTCCCTAACGGGCACTTGGACTATGTAGGTTCCTCAGCGGGCACTTGGACTATGTAGGTTCCCTATCGGGCACTTGGACTATGTAGGTTAACTAGCGGGCACTTGGACGATCAAGGTTAACTAGCGGGAACTTGGACTATCTAGGTTAACCAGCGGGCACTTGGACGATCTAGGTTAACTAGCGGGCACTTGTGCAATGCAGGTTCCCTAACGGGCACTTTGACTATGTAGGTTACCTAGCAGGCACTTGGACTATAGAGGTTCCCTACGGGCACTTGGACTATGTAGGTTCCTCTGCGGGCCCTTGGAGTATGTAGGTTAACTAGCGGGCACTTGGACTATCTAGGTTAACTAGCAGTCCCTGGGATATGTAGGTTAACTAGCGGGCACATGGACTATGTAGGTTAACTAGCAGGCCCTGGGCTATGTAGGTTAACTAGCGGGCCCTTGGACTATGTAGGTTAACTAGCGGGCACTTAGACAATCTAGGTTAACTAGCGGGCACTTGGACTATCTAGGTTACCTAGGGGGACCTTGGACTATGTAGGTTTCCTAGCGGGCATTTGGAATATCTAGGTTAACGAACGGGCACTTGGACTATGCAGGTAACCTAGCGGGCTCTTGGAAAGTCTAGGTTAACTAGCGGGCACTTGGACTATCTAGGTTAACGAACGGGCACTTTGAATTATCTAGGTTACATAGCGGGCACTTGGACTACTTAGCTTACCTAGCAGGCACTTGGACTATCTAGGTTAACTAGTGGACCTTGGACTACGTAGGTTACCTAGCGGGCACTTGGACTATCTAGGTTAACGAACGGGCACTTTGACTATCTAGGTTACATAGCGGTCACTTGGACTACTTAGCTTACCTAGCGGGCCCTTGGACTATCTAGGTTAACTAGCGGGCACGTGGATGATCAATGTTAACTAGTGGACACTTGGACTATGTAGGTTAACTAGCGGGCATTTGGACTATGTAGGTTACCTAGCGGGCACTTGGACAATGTAGGTTCCCTATCGGGCACTTGGAGAATGTAGGTTAACTAGGGGGCACTAGGACAATGTAGGTTACCTAGCGGGCCCTTGGACTATCTAGGTTACCTAGGGGGAACCTGGACTATGTAGGTGAACTAGTGGGCACTTGGACTATCTATGTTACCTAGCAGGCACTTGGACTATGTAGGTTAACTAGCGGGCACTTGGACTATCTAGGTTACCTAGCGGGCACTTGGACTATGTACGTTCCCTAGCGGGCACTTGGAATATCTACGTTACCTAGCAGGCATTTGAACCCTAGCGGTTACTTAGACTTTGTGGGTTACCTAGCAGGCCCTTGGACTATGTAGGTTAACTAGCGGGCCCTTGGACTATGTAGGTTACCTAGTGGGCACTTAGAAGATCTGGGTTAACTAGCGGATACTTGGACTATGTAGGTTAACTAGCGGGCCCTTGGACTATGTAGATTAACTAGCGGCACTTGGACTATCTACGTTAACTAGCGGGCCCTTGGACTATGCAGATTCCCTAGCGGGCATTTGGACTATATAGATAACCTAGCGGGCACTTAGACTTTGTAGGTTACCTAGCGGGCACTTGGACTATTTAGGTTACCAAGCGGGCACTTGGACTATCTAGGTTAACTAACGGGCACTTGGACTATGTAGGTTCCCTAGCGGGCCCTTGGACTATGTAAGTTCCCTAGCGGGCACTTGGACTATGTGGGTATCCTGGCGGGCATTTGGACTATCTAGGTTACCTAACGGGCACTTGGACTATGTAGGTTCCCTAGCGGGCACTTGGATTATGTAGGTTCCCTATCGGGCACTTGGACTATGTAGGTTAAATAGAGGGCATTTGGACTATGTAGGTTACCTAGCGGGCACTTGGACTATGTAGGTTCCCTATGGGGCACTTGGAGAATGTAGGTTAACTAGGGTGCTCTAGGACTATGTAGGTTACCTAGCGGGCCCTTGGACTACCTAGGTTACCTAGCAGGCATTTGGACTATGTAGGCTCCCTATCGGTCATTTGGACTATATAGATTACCTTGCGGGCACTTAGACTTTGTAGATTACCTACCGGGCACTTGGACTATCTAGGTTACCTAGCTGGCACTTGAAATATCTACGTTACCTAGCGGGTACTTGGTGTATGTAGGTTACCTACCGGACTGTTGGACTATCTAGGTTACCTAGCGGGCACTGGGACTACATAGGTTAACTATCGGGCACTTGGACTATGTAGGTTCCCTAGCGGGCCCTTGGACTATGTAAGTTCCCTAGCGGGCACTTGGACTATGTGGGTTCCCTAGCGGGCATTTGGACTACCTAGGTTACCTAACGGGCACTTGGACTATGTGGGTTCCCTAGCGGGCATTTGGACTATCTAGGTTACCTAACGGGCACTTGGACTATGTAGGTTCCCTAGCGGGCACTAGGATTATGTAGGTTCCCTATCGTGCACTTGGACTATGTAGGTTATCTAGTGGGCCCTTGGACTATCTAGGTTACCTAGGGGGAACCTGGACTATGTAGGTTAACTAGTGGGCACTTGGACTATGTAGGTTGCCTAGCAGGCACTTGGACTATATGGGTTCCCAAGCGGGCACTTGGATTATGTAAGTTCCCTATCGGGCACATGGACTATGTAGGTTAACTAGAGGGCACTTGGACTCTCTAGGTTACCTAGCAGGCACTTGGATTATCTAGGTTAACGAACGGGCACTTGGACTATGTAGGTTAACTAGAGAGCATTTGGACTATGTAGGTTACCTAGCGGGCACTTGGACTATGTAGGTTCCCTATCGGGCACTTGGAGAATGTAGGTTAACTAGGGTGCACTAGGACTATGTAGGTTACCTAGCGGGCCCTTGGACTATCTAGGTTACCTAGCAGGCATTTGGGCTATGTAGGCTCCCTATCGGTCATTTGGACTATATAGATTACCTTGCGGGCACTCAGACTTTGTAGGTTACCTAGCCGCCACTTGGACTATCTAGGTTAGCTAACAGGCACTTGGACTATTTAGGTTCCCTAGCTGGCACTTGGACTATGTAGGTCAACTAGCGGGCCATTGGACTATCTAGGTTAGCTAACGGGCACTTAGATTATGTAGGATAACAAGCGGGCACTTGGACTATCTAGGTTACCTAGCGGGCACTTGGACTATGTTGGCTAACTAGGGGGCCCTTGGACGATCTAGGTTACCTAGCAGGTACTTCAACTATCTAGGTTACCTATCGGGCACTTGTACTATGTACGTTCCCTAGCGGGCACTTGGACTATCTATGTTAACTAGCGGGCACTTGGAATATGTATGTTAACTAGCGGACACTTGCACTATGTAGGTTACCTAGCAGGCATTTGGACTATCTAGGTTACCTAGCGGGCACTTGGACATTCTAGGTTTTCGAGAGGGCACTTGGGCTATGTAGGTTACCTAGTGGGCACTTGGACTATGTAGGTTACCTAATGGGCAATTGGACCATCTAGTTTACCTAGCATGCGCTGGGACTATGTAGGTTACCTAGCGGGCACTTGGACAGTCTAGGTTAACTAGCGGGCACTTGGACTATCTAGGTTAACGAATGGGCACTTGGACTATGTAGGTTACCTAGCGGGCACTTGGAGTATCTAAGTTAGTGAACAGGAACTTGGAATATCTAGGTTACCTAGCGGGCACTGGACTATATAGGTTACCAACGGGCGCTTGGACTATCTATGTTACCTAACAGGAACTTTGACTATGTAGGTTAACTGGCGGACACTTGGACGATCTAGGTTAACGAACGGGCACTTGGACTATGTAGGTTAACTAGCGGGCACTTAGACTATCTAGGTTACCTAGCAGGCACTTGGACTATGTACATACCCTAGCGGGCACTTGGACTATCTAGGTTACCTAGGGGGCACTTGGACTGTGTACGTCCCCTAGTGGGCACTTGGACTATCTAGGATAACTAACGTGCACTAGGACTATCCAGGTTAACTAGCGGGCACTTGGACTATCTAGGTTACCTAGCGGGCAATTGGACTATGTAGGTAACCCAGCGGGCACTGGACAGTCTAGGGTACCTAGCGGGCACATGGACTGTCTAGGTTAGCTAACAGGAAATTGGAATATCTAGGTTACCTTGCGTGCTCTTGGACTATGTAGGTTAACTAGCGGGCACTTGGACTATCTAGGTTAACTTGCCTGTTCTTGGACTATGTAGCTTAACTAGTGGGCCCTTGGACTATGTAGGTTAACTAGCGGGCACTTGGACTATCAAGGTTAACTAGCGGGCACTTGGACTACCTAGGTTAACTAGCGGGCACTTGGACTATCTAGGTTAACTAGCGGGCACTTGGACTATCTAGGTTAGCTAACGGGCACTTGGACTATCTAGGTTACCTAGCGGGCACTTGGAATATGTACGTCCCCTAGCGGGCACTTGGACTATCTAGGTTAACTAGCGGGCACTTGGACTATCCAGGTTAACTAGCGGGCACTTGGACTATCTAGGTTAAGTAGCGGACCTTGGACTATGTAGGTTAACAAGCGGGCCCTTGGACTATGTAGGTTAACTAGCGGGCACTTGGACGATCTAGGTTAACTACCGGGCACATGGACTATATAGGTTAACTAGCGGGCACATGGACTATCTAGATTAACTACCGTGCACTTGGATGATGCAGGTTCCCTAGCGGGCACTTGGACTATCTAGGTTCCCTAATGGGCACTTGGACTATGTAGGTTCCTTAGCGGGCACTTGGACTATTTACGTCCCTTAGCGGGCACGTGGACTATGTAGGTTAACTAGCGTGCCCTTGGACTATGTAGGTTAACTAGCCGGCACTTTGACTACCTAGGTTACCTAGCGGGCACTTGGACTATGTACATACCCTAGTGGGCACTTGGACTATGTAGGTTACCTAGCGGGCACTTGTACTATGTACGTCCCCTAGTGGGCACTAGGACTATCTACGATAACTAACCGACACTAGGAATATCTAGGTTACCTAGCGGGCACTTGGACTATGTACGTTCCCTAGTGGGCACTTGGACTATCTAGGATAATTAACGGGCACTCGGACTATCTAGGTTAACTAGCGGGCACTTGTTCTATCTAGGTCAACTAGCGGGCCCTTGGACTATGTAGGTTTAATAGCGGACACTTGGACGATCTAGGTTAACTAGCGGGCCCTTGCACTATGTCAGTTAACTATCGGGTACTTGGACAATCTAGGTTAACTAGCGAGCACTTGGACGATATAGGTTAACTAGCGGGCACTTGTTTTAGCTAGGTTACCTAGTGGGCCCTTGAACTATGTAGGTTAACTAGTTGACCCTTGGACTATCTAGGTTAGCTAACGGGCACTTGGATTATATAGGTTACTTAGCGGGCACTTGGACTATGTTGTGCCCTAGTGGGCATTTGGACTATATAGATTACCTAGCAGGCACTTGGACTTTGTAGGTTACCTACCGGGCACTTGGACTATCTAGGTTACCTAGCGGGCACTTGGACTTTCTAGGTTTTCGAGCGGGCACTTGGACTATCTAGGTTAACTAGCAGGCCCTGGGCTATGTAGTTTAACTAGCGGGCACTTGGACTATGTAGGTTAACTAGCAGGCACTTGAACTATCAGGTTAACCAGCGGTCACTTGGACTATGTAGGTAACCTAGCGGGAACTTGGACTGTCTTGGTTACCTAGTGGGCACTTGGACTATCTAGGATAACAAACGGGCACTTGGACTATGTACGACCCCAAGCAGGCACTTGGACGATCTAGGTTAACTAGAGGGCACTTGGACTATGTACGTCCCCTAGCGGGCACTTGGACTATCTAGGTTAACTAGAGGGCACTTGGAATATCTAGGTTAACTAGAGGGCACTTGGACTACGTAGGTTAACTAGCAGGCACTTGGACTATCTAGGTTAAGTAGCGGACCTTGGACTATGTAGGTTAACAAGCGGGCCCTTGGACTATGTAGGTTAACTAGCGGGCACTTAGACGATCTAGGTTAACTAGCGGGCACGTGGACTATCTAGGTTAACTAGCGGGCACTTGGACTATCTAGATTAACTAGCGGTCCTTTGGATGATGCAGGTTCCCTAGCCCGCACTTGGACTATCTAGGTTCCCTAACGGGCACTTGGACTATGTAGATTCCCTAGCGGGCAATTAGACTATGTACGTCCCTTAGCGGGCACTTGGACTATGTAGGTTCCCTATCGCGCACTTGTACTATGTAGGTTAACTTGCAGACCCTTGGACTATGTAGGTTAACTAGCGGGCACTTAGACTATCTAGGTTACCTAGCGGGCACTTGGACTATGTACATACCCTAGCGGGCACTTGTACTATCTAGGTTTCCTAGCGGGCACTTGGACTATGTACGTCCCCTAGTGGGCACTGGGACTATCTAGGATAACTAACGGGTATTAAGACTTTCTAGGTTAACTAGCGGGCACTTGGTGTATCTAGGTTACCTAGCAGGCACTTGGATTATGTAGGTAACCTAGCGGGCACTAGACAGTCTAGGGTACCTAGCGGGCACCTGGACTGTCTAGGTTAGCTAACAGGAAATTGGAATATCTAGGGTACCTTGCGGGCCCTTGGACTATGTAGGTTAACTAGCGGGCACTTGGACTATCTAGGTTAACTGCGGGTTCTTGGACTATGTAGGTTACCTAGCGGGCCCTTGGACTATGTAGGTTAACTAGCGGGCACTTGGACGATCAAGGTTAACTAGCGGGCACTTGGACTACCTAGGTTAACTAGCGGGCACTTGGACTATCTAGGTTAACTAGCGGGCACTTGGACTATCTAGGTTAGCTAACGGGCACTTGGACTATCTAGGTTACCTAGCGGGCACTTGGAATATGTACGTCCCCTAGCGGGCACTTGGACTATCTAGGTTAACTAGCGGGCACTTGGACTATCCAGGTTAACTAGCGGGCACTTGGACTATCTAGGTAAAGTAGCGGACATTGGACTATGTAGGTTAACAAGCGGGCCCTTGGACTATGTAGGTTAACTAGCGGGCACTTGGACGATCTAGGTTAACTACCGGGCACTTGGACTATATAGGTTAACTAGCGGGCACATGGACTATCTAGATTAACTACCGTGCACTTCGATGATGCAGGTTCCCTAGCGGGCACTTGGACTATCTAGGTTCCATAACGGGCACTTGGACTATGTAGGTTCCTTAGCGGGCACTTGGACTATTTACGTCCCTTAGCGGGCACGTGGAATATGTAGGTTAACTAGCGTGCCCTTGGACTATGTAGGTTAACTAGCCGGCACTTTGACTATCTAGGTTACCTAGCGGGCACTTGGACTATGTACATACCCTAGTGGGCACTTGGACTATCTAGGTTACCTAGCGGGCACTTGTACTATGTACGTCCCCTAGTGGGCACTAGGACTATCTACGATAACTAACCGACACTAGGAATATCTAGGTTACCTAGCGGGCACTTGGACTATGTACGTTCCCTAGTGGGCACTTGGACTATCTAGGATAATTAACGGGCACTCGGACTATCTAGGTTAACTAGCGGGCACTTGTTCTATCTAGGTCAACTAGCGGGCCCTTGGACTATGTAGGTTTAATAGCGGACACTTGGACGATCTAGGTTAACTAGCGGGCCCTTGCACTATGTCAGTTAACTATCGGGTACTTGGACAATCTAGGTTAACTAGCGAGCACTTGGACGATATAGGTTAACTAGCGGGCACTTGTTTTAGCTAGGTTACCTAGTGGGCCCTTGAACTATGTAGGTTAACTAGTTGACCGTTGGACTATCTAGGTTAGCTAACGGGCACTTGGATTATATAGGTTACTTAGCGGACACTTGGACTATGTGGGTGCCCTAGTGGGCATTTGGACTATATAGATTACCTAGCAGGCACTTGGACTTTGTAGGTTACCTACCGGGCACTTGGACTATCTAGGTTACCTAGCGGGCACTTGGACTTTCTAGGTTTTCGAGCGGGCACTTGGACTATCTAGGTTAACTAGCAGGCCCTGGGCTATGTAGGTTAACTAGCGGGCACTTGGACTATGTAGGTTAACTAGCAGGCACTTGAACTATCAGGTTAACCAGCGGTCACTTGGACTATGTAGGTAACCTAGCGGGAACTTGGACTGTCTAGGTTACCAAGCGGGCACTTGGACTATCTAGGATAACAAATGAGCACTTGGACTATGTACGACCCCAAGCAGGCACTTGGACGATCTAGGTTAACTAGAGGGCACTTGGACTATGTACGTCCCCTAGCGGGCACTTGGACTATCTAGTTTAACTAGAGGGCACTTGGAATATCTAGGTTAACTAGAGGGCACTTGGACTATGTAGGTTAACTAGCGGGCACTTGTTCTATCTAGGTCAACTAGCGGGCCCTTGGACTATGTAGGTTTAATAGCGGACACTTGGACGATCTAGGTTAACTAGCGGGCCCTTGCACTATGTCAGTTAACTATCGGGTACTTGGACAATCTAGGTTAACTAGCGAGCACTTGGACGATATAGGTTAACTAGCGGGCACTTGTTTTAGCTAGGTTACCTAGTGGGCCCTTGAACTATGTAGGTTAACTAGTTGACCCTTGGCCTATCTAGGTTAGCGAACGGGCACTTGGACTATATAGGTTACTTAGCGGGCACTTGGACTATGTGGGTGCCCTAGTGGGCATTTGGACTATATAGATTACCTAGCAGGCACTTGGACTTTGTAGGTTACCTACCGGGCACTTGGACTATCTAGGTTACCTAGCGGGCACTTGGACTTTCTAGGTTTTTGAGCGGGCACTTGGACTATGTAGGTTACCTAGCGGGCACTTGGACTATGTAGGTCACCTAATGGGCACTTGGACTATCTAGTTTACCTAGCATGCGCTGGGACTATGAAGGTTACCTAGCGGGCACTTGGAGAGTCTAGGTTAACTAGATGGCACTTGGACTATCTAGGTTAACGAATGGGCACTTGGACTATGTAGGTTACCTAGCGGGCACTTGGACTATATAGGTTACCTAGTGGGCACTTGGACTATCTATGTTACCTAACAGGAACTTGGACTATGTAGGTTAACTGGGAGACACTTGGACGATCTAGGTTAACGAACGGGCACTTGGACTATGTAGGTTAACTAGCGGGCACTTAGACTATCTCGGTTACCTAGCAGGCACTTGGACTATGTACATACCCTAGCGGGCACTTGGACTATCTAGGTTACCTAGGGGGCACTTGGACTGTGTACGTCCCCTAGTGGGCACTTGGACTATCTAGGATAACTAACGTGCACTAGGACTATCCAGGTTAACTAGCGGGCACTTGGACTATGTAGGTTAACTAGCGGGCACTTGGACGATCAAGGTTAACTAGCGGGCACTTGGACTACCTAGGTTAACTAGCGGGCACTTGGACTATCTAGGTTAACTAGCGGGCACTTGGACTATCTAGGTTAGCTAACGGGCACTTGGACTATCTAGGTTACCTAGCGGGCACTTGGAATATGTACGTCCCCTAGCGGGCACTTGGACTATCTAGGTTAACTAGCGGGCACTTGGACTATCCAGGTTAACTAGCGGGCACTTGGACTATCTAGGTAAAGTAGCGGACCTTGGACTATGTAGGTTAACAAGCGGGCCCTTGGACTATGTAGGTTAACTAGCGGGCACTTGGACGATCTAGGTTAACTACCAGGCACTTGGAATATATAGGTTAACTAGCGGGCACATGGACTATCTAGATTAACTACCGGGCACTTGGATGATGCAGGTTCCCTAGCGGGCACTTTGACTATCTAGGTTACCTAGCGGGCACTTGGACTATGTACATATCCTAGTGGGCACTTGGACTATCTAGGTTACCTAGCGGGCACTTGTACTATGTACGTCCCCTAGTGGGCACTAGGACTATCTACGATAACTAACCGACACTAGGAATATCTAGGTTACCTAGCGGGCACTTGGACTATGTACGTTCCCTAGTGGGCACTTGGACTATGTAGGATAATTAACGGGCACTCGGACTATCTAGGTTAACTAGCGGGCACTTGTTCTATCTAGGTCAACTAGCGGGCCCTTGGACTATGTAGGTTTAATAGCGGACACTTGGACGATCTAGGTTAACTAGCGGGCCCTTGCACTATGTCAGTTAACTATCGGGTACTTGGACAATCTAGGTTAACTAGCGAGCACTTGGACGATATAGGTTAACTAGCGGGCACTTGTTTTAGCTAGGTTACCTAGTGGGCCCTTGAACTATGTAGGTTAACTAGTTGACCTTTGGACTATCTAGGTTAGCTAACGGGCACTTGGATTATATAGGTTACTTAGCGGACACTTGGACTATGTGGGTGCCCTAGTGGGCATTTGGACTATATAGATTACCTAGCAGGCACTTGGACTTTGTAGGTTACCTACCGGGCACTTGGACTATCTAGGTTACCTAGCGGGCACTTGGACTTTCTAGGTTTTCGAGCGGGCACTTGGACTATCTAGGTTAACTAGCAGGCCCTGGGCTATGTAGGTTAACTAGCGGGCACTTGGACTATGTAGGTTAACTAGCAGGCACTTGAACTATCAGGTTAACCAGCGGTCACTTGGACTATGTAGGTAACCTAGCGGGAACTTGGACTGTCTAGGTTACCAAGCGGGCACTTGGACTATCTAGGATAAAGAATGAGCACTTGGACTATGTACGACCCCAAGCAGGCACTTGGACGATCTAGGTTAACTAGAGGGCACTTGGACTATGTACGTCCCCTAGCGGGCACTTGGACTATCTAGGTTAACTAGAGGGCACTTGGAATATCTAGGTTAACTAGAGGGCACTTGGACTATGTAGGTTAACTAGCGGGCACTTGTTCTATCTAGGTCAACTAGCGGGCCCTTGGACTATGTAGGTTTAATAGCGGACACTTGGACGATCTAGGTTAACTAGCGCGCCCTTGCACTATGTCAGTTAACTATCGGGTACTGGGACAATCTAGGTTAACTAGCGAGCACTTGGACGATATAGGTTAATTAGCGGGCACTTGTTTTAGCTAGGTTACCTAGTGGGCCCTTGAACTATGTAGGTTAACTAGTTGACCCTTGGACTATCTAGGTTAGCTAACGGGTACTTGGACTATATAGGTTACTTAGCGGGCACTTGGACTATGTGGGTGCCCTAGTGGGCATTTGGACTATATAGATTACCTAGCAGGCACTTGGACTTTGTAGGTTACCTACCGGGCACGTGGACTATCTAGGTTAACTAGCGGGCACTTGGACATTCTAGGTTTTTGAGCGGGCACTTGGACTATGTAGGTTACCTAGCGGGCACTTGGACTATGTAGGTTACCTAATGGGCACTTGGACTATCTAGTTTACCTAGCGTGCGCTGGGACTATGAAGGTTACCTAGCAGGCACTTGGACAGTCTAGGTTAACTAGCGGGCACTTGGACTATCTAGGTTAACGAATGGGCACTTGGACTATGTAGGTTAACTAGCGGGCACTTGGACTATATAGGTTACCTAGCGGGCACTTAGACTATATGTTACCTAACAGGAACTTGGACTATGTAGGTTAACTGGGAGACACTTGGACGATCTAGGTTAACGAACGGGCACTTGGACTATGTAGGTTAACTAGCGGGCACTTAGACTATCTAGGTTACCTAGCAGGCACTTGGACTATGTACATACCCTAGCGGGCACTTGGACTATCTAGGTTACCTAGGGGGCACTTGGACTGTGTACGTCCCCTAGTGGGCACTTGGACTATCTAGGATAACTAACGTGCACTAGGACTATCCAGGTTAACTAGCGGGCACTTGGACTATCTAGGTTACCTAGCGGGCACTTGGACTATGTAGGTAACCTAGCGGGCACTGGACAGTCTAGGGTACCTAGCGGGCACCTGGACTGTCTAGGTTAGCTAACAGGAAATTGGAATATCTAGGTTACCTTGCGTGCCCTTGGACTATGTAGGTTAACTAGCGGGCACTTGGACTATCTAGGTTAACTTGCGGGTTCTTGGACTATGTAGCTTAACTAGCGGGCCCTTGGACTATGTAGGTTAACTAGCGGGCACTTGGACGATCAAGGTTAACTAGCGGGCACTTGGACTACCTAGGTTAACTAGCGGGCACTTGGACTATCTAGGTTAACTAGCGGGCACTTGGACTATCTAGGTTAGCTAACGGGCACTTGGACTATCTAGGTTACCTAGCGGGCACTTGGAATATGTACGTCCCCTAGCGGGCACTTGGACTATCTAGGTTAACTAGCGGGCACTTGGACTATCCAGGTTAACTAGCGGGCACTTGGACTATCTAGGTTAAGTAGCGGACCTTGGACTATATAGGTTAACAAGCGGGCCCTTGGACTATGTAGGTTAACTAGCGGGCACTTGGACGATCTAGGTTAACTACCGGGCACTTGGACTATATAGGTTAACTAGCGGGCACTTGGACTATCCAGGTTAACTAGCGGGCACTTGGACTATCTAGGTTAAGTAGCGGACCTTGGACTATATAGGTTAACAAGCGGGCCCTTGGACTATGTAGGTTAACTAGCGGGCACTTGGACGATCTAGGTTAACTACCGGGCACTTGGACTATATAGGTTAACTAGCGGGCACATGGACTATCTAGATTAACTACCGGGCACTTGGATGATGCAGGTTCCCTAGCGGGCACTTGGACTATCTAGGTTCCCTAACGGGCACTTGGACTATGTAGGTTCCTTAGCGGGCACTTGGACTATTTACGTCCCTTAGCGTGCACGTGGACTATGTAGGTTAACTAGCGTGCCCTTGGACTATGTAGGTTAACTAGCCGGCACTTTGACTATCTAGGTTACCTAGCGGGCACTTGGACTATGTACATACCCTAGTGGGCACTTGGACTATCTAGGTTACCTAGCGGGCACTTGTACTATGTACGTCCCCTAGTGGGCACTAGGACTATCTACGATAACTAACCGACACTAGGAATATCTAGGTTACCTAGCGGGCACTTGGACTATGTACGTTCCCTAGTGGGCACTTGGACTATCTAGGATAATTAACGGGCACTCGGACTATCTAGGTTAACTAGCGGGCACTTGTTCTATCTAGGTCAACTAGCGGGCCCTTGGACTATGTAGGTTTAATAGCGGACACTTGGACGATCTAGGTTAACTAGCGGGCCCTTGCACTATGTCAGTTAACTATCGGGTACTTGGACAATCTAGGTTAACTAGCGAGCACTTGGACGATATAGGTTAACTAGCGGGCACTTGTTTTAGCTAGGTTACCTAGTGGGCCCTTGAACTATGTAGGTTAACTAGTTGACCCTTGGACTATCTAGGTTAGCTAACGGGCACTTGGACTATATAGGTTACTTAGCGGGCACTTGGACTATGTGGGTGCCCTAGTGGGCATTTGGACTATATAGATTACCTAGCAGGCACTTGGACTTTGTAGGTTACCTACCGGGCACTTGGACTATCTAGGTTACCTAGCGGGCACTTGGACTTTCTAGGTTTTTGAGCGGGCACTTGGACTATGTAGGTTACCTAGCGGGCACTTGGACTATGTAGGTTACCTAATGGGCACTTGGACTATCTAGTTTACCTAGCGTGCGCTGGGACTATGAAGGTTACCTAGCAGGCACTTGGACAGTCTAGGTTAACTAGCGGGCACTTGGACTATCTAGGTTAACGAATGGGCACTTGGACTATGTAAGTTAACTAGCGGGCACTTGGACTATATAGGTTACCTAGCGGGCACTTGGACTATCTATGTTACCTAACAGGAACTTGGACTATGTAGGTTAACTGGGAGACACTTGGACGATCTAGGTTAACGAATGGGCACTTGGACTATGTAGGTTAACTAGCGGGCACTTAGACTATCTAGGTTACCTAGCAGGCACTTGGACTATGTACATACCCTAGCGGGCACTTGGACTATCTAGGTTACCTAGGGGGCACTTGGACTGTGTACGTCCCCTAGTGGGCACTTGGACTATCTAGGATAACTAACGTGCACTAGGACTATCCAGGTTAACTAGCGGGCACTTGGACTATCTAGGTTACCTAGCGGACACTTGGACTATGTAGGTAACCTAGCGGGCACTGGACAGTCTAGGGTACCTAGCGGGCACCTGGACTGTCTAGGTTAGCTAACAGGAAATTGGAATATCTAGGTTACCTTGCGTGCCCTTGGACTATGTAGGTTAACTAGCGGGCACTTGGACTATCTAGGTTAACTTGCGGGTTCTTGGACTATGTAGCTTAACTAGCGGGCCCTTGGACTATGTAGGTTAACTAGCGGGCACTTGGACGATCAAGGTTAACTAGCGGGCACTTGGACTACCTAGGTTAACTAGCGGGCACTTGGACTATCTAGGTTAACTAGCGGGCACTTGGACTATCTAGGTTAGCTAACGGGCACTTGGACTATCTAGGTTACCTAGCGGGCACTTGGAATATGTACGTCCCGTAGCGGGCACTTGGACTATCTAGGTTAACTAGCGGGCACTTGGACTATCCAGGTTAACTAGCGGGCACTTGGACTATCTAGGTTAAGTAGCGGACCTTGGACTATGTAGGTTAACAAGCGGGCCCTTGGACTATGTAGGTTAACTAGCGGGCACTTGGACGATCTAGGTTAACTACCGGGCACTTGGACTATATAGGTTAACTAGCGGGCACATGGACTATCTAGATTAACTACCGGGCACTTGGATGATGCAGGTTCCCTAGCGGGCACTTGGACTATCTAGGTTCCCTAACGGGCACTTGGACTATGTAGGTTCCTTAGCGGGCACTTGGACTATTTATGTCCCTTATCGTACACGTGGACTATGTAGGTTAACTAGCGTGCCCTTGGACTATGTAGGTTAACTAGCCGGCACTTTGACTATCTAGGTTACCTAGCGGGCACTTGGACTATGTACATACCCTCGTGGGCACTTGGACTATGTAGGTTACCTAGCGGGCACTTGTACTATGTACGTCCCCTAGTGGGCACTAGGACTATCTACGATAACTAACCGACACTAGGAATATCTAGGTTACCTAGCGGGCACTTGGACTATGTACGTTCCCTAGTGGGCACTTGGACTATCTAGGATAATTAACGGGCACTCGGACTATCTAGGTTAACTAGCGGGCACTTGTTCTATCTAGGTCAACTAGCGGGCCCTTGGACTATGTAGGTTTAATAGCGGACACTTGGACGATCTAGGTTAACTAGCGGGCCCTTGCACTATGTCAGTTAACTATCGGGTACTTGGACAATCTAGGTTAACTAGCGAGCACTTGGACGATATAGGTTAACTAGCGGGCACTTGTTTTAGCTAGGTTACCTAGTGGGCCCTTGAACTATGTAGGTTAACTAGTTGACCCTTGGACTATCTAGGTTAGCTAACGGGCACTTGGATTATATAGGTTACTTAGCGGGCACTTGGACTATGTGGGTGCCCTAGTGGGCATTTGGACTATATAGATTACCTAGCAGGCACTTGGACTTTGTAGGTTACCTACCGGGCACTTGGACTATCTAGGTTACCTAGCGGGCACTTGTACTTTCTAGGTTTTCGAGCGGGCACTTGGACTATCTAGGTTAACTAGCAGGCCCTGGGCTATGTAGGTTAACTAGCGGGCACTTGGACTATGTAGGTTAACTAGCAGGCACTTGAACTATCAGGTTAACCAGCGGTCACTTGGACTATGTAGGTACCTAGCGGGAACTTGGACTGTCTAGGTTACCAAGCGGGCACTTGGACTATCTAGGATAACAAATGAGCACTTGGACTATGTACGACCCCAAGCAGGCACTTGGACGATCTAGGTTAACTAGAGGGCACTTGGACTATGTATGTCCCCTAGCGGGCACTTGGACTATCTAGGTTAACTAGAGGGCACTTGGAATATCTAGGTTAACTAGAGGGCACTTGGACTATGTAGGTTAACTAGCGGGCACTTGTTCTATCTAGGTCAACTAGCGGGCCCTTGGACTATGTAGGTTTAATAGCGGACACTTGGACGATCTAGGTTAACTAGCGGGCCCTTGCACTATGTCAGTTAACTATCGGGTACTGGGACAATCTAGGTTAACTAGCGAGCACTTGGACGATATAGGTTAACTAGCGGGCACTTGTTTTAGCTAGGTTACCTAGTGGGCCCTTGAACTATGTAGGTTAACTAGTTGACCCTTGGACTATCTAGGTTAGCTAACGGGCACTTGGACTATATAGGTTACTTTGTGGGCACTTGGACTATGTGGGTGCCCTAGTGGGCATTTGGACGATATAGATTACCTAGCAGGCACTTGGACTTTGTAGGTTACCTACCGGGCACTTGGACTATCTAGGTTACCTAGCGGGCACTTGGACTTTCTAGGTTTTTGAGCGGGCACTTGGACTATGTAGGTTACCTAGCGGGCACTTGGACTATGTAGGTTACCTAATGGGCACTTGGACTATCTAGTTTACCTAGCGTGCGCTGGGACTATGAAGGTTACCTAGCAGGCACTTGGACAGTCTAGGTTAACTAGCGGGCACTTGGACTATCTAGGTTAACGAATGGGCACTTGGACTATGTAGGTTAACTAGCGGGCACTTGGACTATATAGGTTACCTAGCGGGCACTTGGACTATCTATGTTACCTAACAGGAACTTGGACTATGTAGGTTAACTGGGAGACACTTGGACGATCTAGGTTAATGAACGGGCACTTGGACTATGTAGGTTAACTAGCGGGCACTTAGACTATCTAGGTTACCTAGCAGGCACTTGGACTTTGTAGGTTACCTACCGGGCACTTGGACTATCTAGGTTACCTAGCGGGCACTTGGACTTTCTAGGTTTTCGAGCGGGCACTTGGACTATCTAGGTTAACTAGCAGGCCCTGGGCTATGTAGGTTAACTAGAGGGCACTTGGACTATGTAGGTTAACTAGCAGGCACTTGAACTATCAGGTTAACCAGCGGTCACTTGGACTATGTAGGTAACCTAGCGGGAACTTGGACTGTCTAGGTTACCTAGTGGGCACTTGGACTATCTAGGATAACAAACGGGCACTTGGACTATGTACGACCCCAAGCAGGCACTTGGACGATCTAGGTTAACTAGAGGGCACTTGGACTATGTACGTCCCCTAGCGGGCACTTGGACTATCTAGGTTAACTAGAGGGCACTTGGAATATCTAGGTTAACTAGAGGGCACTTGGACTATGTAGGTTAACTAGCGGGCACTTGGACTATCTAGGTTAAGTAGCGGACCTTGGACTATGTAGGTTAACAAGCGGGCCCTTGCACTATGTAGGTTAACTAGCGGGCACTTGGACGATCTAGGTTAACTACCGGGCACTTGGACTATATAGGTTAACTAGCGGGCACATGGACTATCTAGATTAACTACCGGGCACTTGGATGATGCAGGTTCCCTAGCGGGCACTTGGACTATCTAGGTTCCCTAACGGGCACTTGGACTATGTAGGTTCCTTAGCGGGCACTTGGACTATTTACGTCCCTTAGCGTGCACGTGGACTATGTAGGTTAACTAGCGTGCCCTTGGACTATGTAGGTTAACTAGCCGGCACTTTGACTATCTAGGTTACCTAGCGGGCACTTGGACTATGTACATACCCTAGTGGGCACTTGGACTATGTAGGTTACCTAGCGGGCACTTGTACTATGTACGTCCCCTAGTGGGCACTAGGACTATCTACGATAACTAACCGACACTAGGAATATCTAGGTTACCTAGCGGGCACTTGGACTACGTACGTTCCCTAGTGGGCACTTGGACTATCTAGGATAATTAACGGGCACTCGGACTATCTAGGTTAACTAGCGGGCACTTGTTCTATCTAGGTCAACTAGCGGGCCCTTGGACTATGTAGGTTTAATAGCGGACACTTGGACGATCTAGGTTAACTAGCGGGCCCTTGCACTATGTCAGTTAACTATCGGGTACTTGGACAATCTAGGTTAACTAGCGAGCACTTGGACGATATAGGTTAACTAGCGGGCACTTGTTTTAGCTAGGTTACCTAGTGGGCCCTTGAACTATGTAGGTTAACTAGTTGACCCTTGGACTATCTAGGTTAGCTAACGGGCACTTGGACTATATAGGTTACTTAGTGGGCACTTGGACTATGTGGGTGCCCTAGTGGGCATTTGGACTATATAGATTACCTAGCAGGCACTTGGACTTTGTAGGTTACCTACCGGGCACTTGGACTATCTAGGTTACCTAGCGGGCCCTTGGACTATGTAGGTTAACTAGCGGGCACTTGGACGATCAAGGTTAACTATCGGGCACTTGGACTACCTAGGTTAACTAGCGGGCACTTGGACTATCTAGGTTAACTAGCGGGCACTTGGACTATCTAGGTTCCCTAACGGGCACTTGGACTATGTAGGTTCCTTAGCGGGCACTTGGACTATTTACGTCCCTTAGCGGGCACGTGGACTATGTAGGTTAACTAGCGTGCCCTTGGACTATGTAGGTTAACTAGCCGGCACTTTGACTATCTAGGTTACCTAGCGGGCACTTGGACTATGTACATACCCTAGTGGGCACTTGGACTATCTAGGTTACCTAGCGGGCACTTGTACTATGTACGTCCCCTAGTGGGCACTAGGACTATCTACGATAACTAACCGACACTAGGAATATCTAGGTTACCTAGCGGGCACTTGGACTATGTACGTTCCCTAGTGGGCACTTGGACTATCTAGGATAATTAACGGGCACTCGGACTATCTAGGTTAACTAGCGGGCACTTGTTCTATCTAGGTCAACTAGCGGGCCCTTGGACTATGTAGGTTTAATAGCGGACACTTGGACGATCTAGGTTAACTAGCGGGCCCTTGCACTATGTCAGTTAACTATCGGGTACTTGGACAATCTAGGTTAACTAGCGAGCACTTGGACGATATAGGTTAACTAGCGGGCACTTGTTTTAGCTAGGTTACCTAGTGGGCCCTTGAACTATGTAGGTTAACTAGTTGACCCTTGGACTATCTAGGTTAGCTAACGGGCACTTGGATTATATAGGTTACTTAGCGGGCACTTGGAGTATGTGGGTGCCCTAGTGGGCATATGGACTATATAGATTACCTAGCAGGCACTTGGACTTTGTAGGTTACCTACCGGGCACTTGGACTATCTAGGTTACCTAGCGGGCACTTGGACTTTCTAGGTTTTCGAGCGGGCACTTGGACTATCTAGGTTAACTACAGGCCCTTGGCTATGTAGGTAACCTAGCGGGAACTTGGACTGTCTAGGTTACCAAGCGGGCACTTGGACTATCTAGGATAACAAATGAGCACTTGGACTATGTACGACCCCAAGCAGGCACTTGGACGATCTAGGTTAACTAGAGGGCACTTGGACTATGTACGTCCCCTAGCGGGCACTTGGACTATCTAGGTTAACAAGAGGGCACTTGGAATATCTAGGTTAACTAGAGGGCACTTGGACTATGTAGGTTAACTAGCGGGCACTTGTTCTATCTAGGTCAACTAGCGGGCCCTTGGACTATGTAGGTTTAATAGCGGACACTTGGACGATCTAGGTTAACTAGCGGGCCCTTGCACTATGTCAGTTAACTATCGGGTACTTGGACAATCTAGGCTAACTAGCGAGCACTTGGACGATATAGGTTAACTAGCGGGCACTTGTTTTAGCTAGGTTACCTAGTGGGCCCTTGAACTATGTAGGTTAACTAGTTGACCCTTGGAATATCTAGGTTAGCTAACGGGCACTTGGACTATATAGGTTACTTAGTGGGCACTTGGACTATGTGGGTGCCCTAGTGGGCATTTGGACTATATAGATTACCTAGCAGGCACTTGGACTTTGTAGGTTACCTACCGGGCACTTGGACTATCTAGGTTACCTAGCGGGCACTTGGACTTTCTAGGTTTTCGAGCGGGCACTTGGACTATCTAGGTTAACTAGCAGGCCCTGGGCTATGTAGGTTAACTAGCGGGCACTTGGACTATGTAGGTTAACTAGCAGGCACTTGAACTATCAGGTTAACCAGCGGTCACTTGGACTATGTAGGTAACCTAGCGGGAACTTGGACTGTCTAGGTTACCTAGTGGGCACTTGGACTATCTAGGATAACAAACGGGCATTTGGACTATGTACGACCCCAAGCAGGCACTTGGACGATCTAGGTTAACTAGAGGGCACTTGGACTATGTACGTCCCCTAGCGGGCACTTGGACTATCTAGGTTAACTAGAGGGCACTTGGAATATCTAGGTTAACTAGAGGGCACTTGGACTATGTAGGTTAACTAGCGGGCACTTGGACTATCTAGGTTAAGTAGCGGACCTTGGACTATGTAGGTTAACAAGCGGGCCCTTGGACTATGTAGGTTAACTAGCGGGCACTTAGACGATCTAGGTTAACTAGCGGGCACTTGGACTATCTAGGTTAACTAGCGGGCACTTGGACTATCTAGATTAACTAGCGGTCCTTTGGATGATGCAGGTTCCCTAGCGGGCACTTGGACTATCTAGGTTCCCTAACGGGCACTTGGACTATGTAGGTTCCCTAGCGGGCACTTAGACTATGTATGTCCCTTAGCGGGCACTTGGACTATGTAGGTTCCCTATCGCGCACTTGTACTATGTAGGTTAACTTGCAGACCCTTGGACTATGTAGGTTAACTAGCGGGCACTTAGACTATCTAGGTTACCTAGCGGGCACTTGGACTATGTACATACCCTAGCGGGCACTTGTACTATCTAGGTTTCCTAGCGGGCACTTGGACTATGTACGTCCCCTAGTGGGCACTGGGACTATCTAGGATAACTAACGGGTATTAGGACTATCTAGGTTAACTAGCGGGCACTTGGTGTATCTAGGTTACCTAGCGGGCACTTGGATTATGTAGGTAACCTAGCGGGCACTGGACAGTCTAGGGTACCTAGCGGGCACCTGGACTGTCTAGGTTAGCTAACAGGAAATTGGAATATCTAGGGTACCTTGCGGGCCCTTGGACTATGTAGGTTAACTAGCGGGCACTTGGACTATCTAGGTTAACTTGCGGGTTCTTGGACTATGTAGGTTACCTAGCGGGCCCTTGGACTATGTAGGTTAACTAGCGGGCACTTGGACGATCAAGGTTAACTATCGGGCACTTGGACTACCTAGGTTAACTAGCGGGCACTTGGACTATCTAGGTTAACTAGCGGACACTTGGACTATCTAGGTTAGCTAACGGGCACTTGGACTATCTAGGTTACCTAGCGGGCACTTGGAATATGTACGTCCCCTAGCGGGCACTTGGACTATCTAGGTTAACTAGCGGGCACTTGGACTATCCAGGTTAACTAGCGGGCACTTGGACTATCTAGGTTAAGTAGCGGACCTTGGACTATGTAGGTTAACAAGCGGGCCCTTGGACTATGTAGGTTAACTAGCGGGCACTTGGACGATCTAGGTTAACTACCGGGCACTTGGACTATATAGGTTAACTAGCGGGCACATGGACTATCTAGATTAACTACCGTGCACTTGGATGATGCAGGTTCCCTAGCGGGCACTTGGACTATCTAGGTTCCCTAACGGGCACTTGGACTATGTAGGTTCCTTAGCGGGCACTTGGACTATTTACGTCCCTTAGCGTGCACGTGGACTATGTAAGTTAACTAGCGTGCCCTTGGACTATGTAGGTTAACTAGCCGGCACTTTGACTATCTAGGTTACCTAGCGGGCACTTGGACTATGTACATACCCTAGTGGGCACTTGGACTATCTAGGTTACCTAGCGGGCACTTGTACTATGTACGTCCCCTAGTGGGCACTAGGACTATCTACGATAACTAACCGACACTAGGAATATCTAGGTTACCTAGGGGGCACTTGGACTATGTACGTTCCCTAGTGGGCACTTGGACTATCTAGGATAATTAACGGGCACTCGGACTATCTAGGTTAACTAGCGGGCACTTGTTCTATCTAGGTCAACTAGCGGGCCCTTGGACTATGTAGGTTTAATAGCGGACACTTGGACGATCTAGGTTAACTAGCGGGCCCTTGCACTATGTCAGTTAACTATCGGGTACTTGGACAATCTAGGTTAACTAGCGAGCACTTGGACGATATAGGTTAACTAGCGGGCACTTGTTTTAGCTAGGTTACCTAGTGGGCCCTTGAACTATGTAGGTTAACTAGTTGACCCTTGGACAATCTAGGTTAGCTAACGGGCACTTGGATTATATAGGTTACTTAGCGGGCACTTGGACTATGTGGGTGCCCTAGTGGGCATTTGGACTATATAGATTACCTAGCAGGCACTTGGACTTTGTAGGTTACCTACCGGGCACTTGGACTATCTAGGTTACCTAGCGGGCACTTGGACTTTCTAGGTTTTCGAGCGGGCACTTGGACTATCTAGGTTAACTAGCAGGCCCTGGGCTATGTAGGTTAACTAGCGGGCACTTGGACTATGTAGGTTAACTAGCAGGCACTTGAACTATCAGGTTAACCAGCGGTCACTTGGACTATGTAGGTAACCTAGCGGGAACTTGGACTGTCTAGGTTACCAAGCGGGCACTTGGACTATCTAGGATAACAAATGAGCACTTGGACTATGTACGACCCCAAGCAGGCACTTGGACGATCTAGGTTAACTAGAGGGCACTTGGACTATGTATGTCCCCTAGCGGGCACTTGGACTATCTAGGTTAACTAGAGGGCACTTGGAATATCTAGGTTAACTAGAGGGCACTTGGACTATGTAGGTTAACTAGCGGGCACTTGTTCTATCTAGGTCAACTAGCGGGCCCTTGGACTATGTAGGTTTAATAGCGGACACTTGGACGATCTAGGTTAACTAGCGGGCCCTTGCACTATGTCAGTTAACTATCGGGTACTGGGACAATCTAGGTTAACTAGCGAGCACTTGGACGATATAGGTCAACTAGCGGGCACTTGTTTTAGCTAGGTTACCTAGTGGGCCCTTGAACTATGTAGGTTAACTAGTTGACCCTTGGACTATCTAGGTTAGCTAACAGGCACTTGGACTATATAGGTTACTTAGTGGGCACTTGGACTATGTGGGTGCCCTAGTGGGCATTTGGACGATATAGATTACCTAGCAGGCACTTGGACTTTGTAGGTTACCTACCGGGCACTTGGACTATCTAGGTTACCTAGCGGGCACTTGGACTTTCTAGGTTTTTGAGCGGGCACTTGGACTATGTAGGTTACCTAGCGGGCACTTGGACTATGTAGGTTACCTAATGGGCACTTGGACTATCTAGTTTACCTAGCGTGCGCTGGGACTATGAAGGTTACCTAGCAGGCACTTGGACAGTCTAGGTTAACTAGCGGGCACTTGGACTATCTAGGTTAACGAATGGGCACTTGGACTATGTAGGTTAACTAGCGGGCACTTGGACTATATAGGTTACCTAGCGGGCACTTGGACTATCTATGTTACCTAACAGGAACTTGGACTATGTAGGTTAACTGGGAGACACTTGGACGATCTAGGTTAATGAACGGGCACTTGGACTATGTAGGTTAACTAGCGGGCACTTAGACTATCTAGGTTACCTAGCAGGCACTTGGACTTTGTAGGTTACCTACCGGGCACTTGGACTATCTAGGTTACCTAGCGGGCACTTGGACTTTCTAGGTTTTCGAGCGGGCACTTGGACTATCTAGGTTAACTAGCAGGCCCTGGGCTATGTAGGTTAACTAGCGGGCACTTGGACTATGTAGGTTAACTAGCAGGCACTTGAACTATCAGGTTAACCAGCGGTCACTTGGAATATGTAGGTAACCTAGCGGGAACTTGGACTGTCTTGGTTACCTAGTGGGCACTTGGACTATCTAGGATAACAAACGGGCACTTGGACTATGTACGACCCCAAGCAGGCACTTGGACGATCTAGGTTAACTAGAGGGCACTTGGACTATGTACGTCCCCTAGCGGGCACTTGGACTATCTAGGTTAACTAGAGGGCACTTGGAATATCTAGGTTAACTAGAGGGCACTTGGACTATGTAGGTTAACTAGCAGGCACTTGGACTATCTAGGTTAAGTAGCGGACCTTGGACTATGTAGGTTAACAAGCGGGCCCTTGGACTATGTAGTTTAACTAGCGGGCACTTAGACGATCTAGGTTAACTAGCGGGCACTTGGACTATCTAGGTTAACTAGCGGGCACTTGGACTATCTAGATTAACTAGCGGTCCTTTGGATGATGCAGGTTCCCTAGCGGGCACTTGGACTATCTAGGTTCCCTAACGGGCACTTGGACTATGTAGGTTCCCTAGCGGGCACTTAGACTATGTACGTCCCTTAGCGGGCACTTGGACTATGTAGGTTCCCTATCGCGCACTTGTACTATGTAGGTTAACTTGCAGACCCTTGGACTATGTAGGTTAACTAGCGGGCACTTAGACTATCTAGGTTACCTAGCGGGCACTTGGACTATGTACATACCCTAGCGGGCACTTGTACTATCCTGGTTTCCTAGCGGGCACTTGGACTATGTACGTCCCCTAGTGGGCAATGGGACTATCTAGGATAACTAACGGGTATTAGGACTATCTAGGTTAACTAGCGGGCACTTGGTGTATCTAGGTTACCTAGCGGGCACTTGGATTATGTAGGTAACCTAGCGGGCACTGGACAGTCTAGGGTACCTAGCGGGCACCTGGACTGTCTAGGTTAGCTAACAGGAAATTGGAATATCTAGGGTACCTTGCGGGCCCTTGGACTATGTAGGTTAACTAGCGGGCACTTGGACTATCTAGGTTAACTTGCGGGTTCTTGGACTATGTAGGTTACCTAGCGGGCCCTTGGACTATGTAGGTTAACTAGCGGGCACTTGGACGATCAAGGTTAACTATCGGGCACTTGGACTACCTAGGTTAACTAGCGGGCACTTGGACTATCTAGGTTAACTAGCGGACACTTGGACTATCTAGGTTAGCTAACGGGCACTTGGACTATCTAGGTTACCTAGCGGGCACTTGGAATATGTACGTCCCCTAGCGGGCACTTGGACTATCTAGGTTAACTAGCGGGCACTTGGACTATCCAGGTTAACTAGCGGGCACTTGGACTATCTAGGTTAAGTAGCGGACCTTGGACTATGTAGGTTAACAAGCGGGCCCTTGGACTATGTAGGTTAACTAGCGGGCACTTGGACGATCTAGGTTAACTACCGGGCACTTGGACTATATAGGTTAACTAGCGGGCACATGGACTATCTAGATTAACTACCGTGCACTTGGATGATGCAGGTTCCCTAGCGGGCACTTGGACTATCTAGGTTCCCTAACGGGCACTTGGACTATGTAGGTTCCTTAGCGGGCACTTGGACTATTTACGTCCCTTAGCGTGCACGTGGACTATGTAAGTTAACTAGCGTGCCCTTGGACTATGTAGGTTAACTAGCCGGCACTTTGACTATCTAGGTTACCTAGCGGGCACTTGGACTATGTACATACCCTAGTGGGCACTTGGACTATCTAGGTTACCTAGCGGGCACTTGTACTATGTACGTCCCCTAGTGGGCACTAGGACTATCTACGATAACTAACCGACACTAGGAATATCTAGGTTACCTAGCGGGCACTTGGACTATGTACGTTCCCTAGTGGGCACTTGGACTATCTAGGATAATTAACGGGCACTCGGACTATCTAGGTTAACTAGCGGGCACTTGTTCTATCTAGGTCAACTAGCGGGCCCTTGGACTATGTAGGTTTAATAGCGGACACTTGGACGATCTAGGTTAACTAGCGGGCCCTTGCACTATGTCAGTTAACTATCGGGTACTTGGACAATCTAGGTTAACTAGCGAGCACTTGGACGATATAGGTTAACTAGCGGGCACTTGTTTTAGCTAGGTTACCTAGTGGGCCCTTGAACTATGTAGGTTAACTAGTTGACCCTTGGACAATCTAGGTTAGCTAACGGGCACTTGGATTATATAGGTTACTTAGCGGGCACTTGGACTATGTGGGTGCCCTAGTGGGCATTTGGACTATATAGATTACCTAGCAGGCACTTGGACTTTGTAGGTTACCTACCGGGCACTTGGACTATCTAGGTTACCTAGCGGGCACTTGTACTTTCTAGGTTTTCGAGCGGGCACTTGGACTATCTAGGTTAACTAGCAGGCCCTGGGCTATGTAGGTTAACTAGCGGGCACTTGGACTATGTAGGTTAACTAGCAGGCACTTGAACTATCAGGTTAACCAGCGGTCACTTGGACTATGTAGGTAACCTAGCGGGAACTTGGACTGTCTAGGTTACCAAGCGGGCACTTGGACTATCTAGGATAACAAATGAGCACTTGGACTATGTACGACCCCAAGCAGGCACTTGGACGATCTAGGTTAACTAGAGGGCACTTGGACTATGTATGTCCCCTAGCGGGCACTTGGACTATCTAGGTTAACTAGAGGGCACTTGGAATATCTAGGTTAACTAGAGGGCACTTGGACTATGTAGGTTAACTAGCGGGCACTTGTTCTATCTAGGTCAACTAGCGGGCCCTTGGACTATGTAGGTTTAATAGCGGACACTTGGACGATCTAGGTTAACTAGCGGGCCCTTGCACTATGTCAGTTAACTATCGGGTACTGGGACAATCTAGGTTAACTAGCGAGCACTTGGACGATATAGGTCAACTAGCGGGCACTTGTTTTAGCTAGGTTACCTAGTGGGCCCTTGAACTATGTAGGTTAACTAGTTGACCCTTGGACTATCTAGGTTAGCTAACAGGCACTTGGACTATATAGGTTACTTAGTGGGCACTTGGACTATGTGGGTGCCCTAGTGGGCATTTGGACGATATAGATTACCTAGCAGGCACTTGGACTTTGTAGGTTACCTACCGGGCACTTGGACTATCTAGGTTACCTAGCGGGCACTTGGACTTTCTAGGTTTTTGAGCGGGCACTTGGACTATGTAGGTTACCTAGCGGGCACTTGGACTATGTAGGTTACCTAATGGGCACTTGGACTATCTAGTTTACCTAGCGTGCGCTGGGACTATGAAGGTTACCTAGCAGGCACTTGGACAGTCTAGGTTAACTAGCGGGCACTTGGACTATCTAGGTTAACGAATGGGCACTTGGACTATGTAGGTTAACTAGCGGGCACTTGGACTATATAGGTTACCTAGCGGGCACTTGGACTATCTATGTTACCTAACAGGAACTTGGACTATGTAGGTTAACTGGGAGACACTTGGACGATCTAGGTTAATGAACGGGCACTTGGACTATGTAGGTTAACTAGCGGGCACTTAGACTATCTAGGTTACCTAGCAGGCACTTGGACTTTGTAGGTTACCTACCGGGCACTTGGACTATCTAGGTTACCTAGCGGGCACTTGGACTTTCTAGGTTTTCGAGCGGGCACTTGGACTATCTAGGTTAACTAGCAGGCCCTGGGCTATGTAGGTTAACTAGCGGGCACTTGGACTATGTAGGTTAACTAGCAGGCACTTGAACTATCAGGTTAACCAGCGGTCACTTGGAATATGTAGGTAACCTAGCGGGAACTTGGACTGTCTTGGTTACCTAGTGGGCACTTGGACTATCTAGGATAACAAACGGGCACTTGGACTATGTACGACCCCAAGCAGGCACTTGGACGATCTAGGTTAACTAGAGGGCACTTGGACTATGTACGTCCCCTAGCGGGCACTTGGACTATCTAGGTTAACTAGAGGGCACTTGGAATATCTAGGTTAACTAGAGGGCACTTGGACTATGTAGGTTAACTAGCAGGCACTTGGACTATCTAGGTTAAGTAGCGGACCTTGGACTATGTAGGTTAACAAGCGGGCCCTTGGACTATGTAGTTTAACTAGCGGGCACTTAGACGATCTAGGTTAACTAGCGGGCACTTGGACTATCTAGGTTAACTAGCGGGCACTTGGACTATCTAGATTAACTAGCGGTCCTTTGGATGATGCAGGTTCCCTAGCGGGCACTTGGACTATCTAGGTTCCCTAACGGGCACTTGGACTATGTAGGTTCCCTAGCGGGCACTTAGACTATGTACGTCCCTTAGCGGGCACTTGGACTATGTAGGTTCCCTATCGCGCACTTGTACTATGTAGGTTAACTTGCAGACCCTTGGACTATGTAGGTTAACTAGCGGGCACTTAGACTATCTAGGTTACCTAGCGGGCACTTGGACTATGTACATACCCTAGCGGGCACTTGTACTATCCTGGTTTCCTAGCGGGCACTTGGACTATGTACGTCCCCTAGTGGGCAATGGGACTATCTAGGATAACTAACGGGTATTAGGACTATCTAGGTTAACTAGCGGGCACTTGGTGTATCTAGGTTACCTAGCGGGCACTTGGATTATGTAGGTAACCTAGCGGGCACTGGACAGTCTAGGGTACCTAGCGGGCACCTGGACTGTCTAGGTTAGCTAACAGGAAATTGGAATATCTAGGGTACCTTGCGGGCCCTTGGACTATGTAGGTTAACTAGCGGGCACTTGGACTATCTAGGTTAACTTGCGGGTTCTTGGACTATGTAGGTTACCTAGCGGGCCCTTGGACTATGTAGGTTAACTAGCGGGCACTTGGACGATCAAGGTTAACTAGCGGGCACTTGGACTACCTAGGTTAACTAGCGGGCACTTGGACTATCTAGGTTAACTAGCGGGCACTTGGACTATCTAGGTTAGCTAACGGGCACTTGGACTATCTAGGTTACCTAGCGGGCACTTGGAATATGTACGTCCCGTAGCGGGCACTTGGACTATCTAGGTTAACTAGCGGGCACTTGGACTATCCAGGTTAACTAGCGGGCACTTGGACTATCTAGGTTAAGTAGCGGACCTTGGACTATATAGGTTAACAAGCGGGCCCTTGGACTATGTAGGTTAACTAGCGGGCACTTGGACGATCTAGGTTAACTACCGGGCACTTGGACTATATAGGTTAACTAGCGGGCACATGGACTATCTAGATTAACTACCGTGCACTTGGATGATGCAGGTTCCCTAGCGGGCACTTGGACTATCTAGGTTCCCTAACGGGCACTTGGACTATGTAGGTTCCTTAGCGGGCACTTGGACTATTTACGTCCCTTAGCGGGCACGTGGACTATGTAGGTTAACTAGCGTGCCCTTGGACTATGTAGGTTAACTAGCCGGCACTTTGACTATCTAGGTTACCTAGCGGGCACTTGGACTATGTACATACCCTAGTGGGCACTTGGACTATCTAGGTTACCTAGCGGGCACTTGTACTATGTACGTCCCCTAGTGGGCACTAGGACTATCTACGATAACTAACCGACACTAGGAATATCTAGGTTACCTAGGGGGCACTTGGACTATGTACGTTCCCTAGTGGGCACTTGGACTATCTAGGATAATTAACGGGCACTCGGACTATCTAGGTTAACTAGCGGGCACTTGTTCTATCTAGGTCAACTAGCGGGCCCTTGGACTATGTAGGTTTAATAGCGGACACTTGGACGATCTAGGTTAACTAGCGGGCCCTTGCACTATGTCAGTTAACTATCGGGTACTTGGACAATCTAGGCTAACTAGCGAGCACTTGGACGATATAGGTTAACTAGCGGGCACTTGTTTTAGCTAGGTTACCTAGTGGGCCCTTGAACTATGTAGGTTAACTAGTTGACCCTTGGAATATCTAGGTTAGCTAACGGGCACTTAGACTATATAGGTTACTTAGTGGGCACTTGGACTATGTGGGTGCCCTAGTGGGCATTTGGACTATATAGATTACCTAGCAGGCACTTGGACTTTGTAGGTTACCTACCGGGCACTTGGACTATCTAGGTTACCTAGCGGGCACTTGGACTTTCTAGGTTTTCGAGCGGGCACTTGGACTATCTAGGTTAACTAGCAGGCCCTGGGCTATGTAGGTTAACTAGCGGGCACTTGGACTATGTAGGTTAACTAGCAGGCATTTGAACTATCAGGTTAACCAGCGGTCACTTGGACTATGTAGGTAACCTAGCGGGAACTTGGACTGTCTAGGTTACCTAGTGGGCACTTGGACTATCTAGGATAACAAACGGGCATTTGGACTATGTACGACCCCAAGCAGGCACTTGGACGATCTAGGTTAACTAGAGGGCACTTGGACTATGTACGTCCCCTAGCGGGCACTTGGACTATCTAGGTTAACTAGAGGGCACTTGGAATATCTAGGTTAACTAGAGGGCACTTGGACTATGTAGGTTAACTAGCGGGCACTTGGACTATCTAGGTTAAGTAGCGGACCTTGGACTATGTAGGTTAACAAGCGGGCCCTTGGACTATGTAGGTTAACTAGCGGGCACTTAGACGATCTAGGTTAACTAGCGGGCACTTGGACTATCTAGGTTAACTAGCGGGCACTTGGACTATCTAGATTAACTAGCGGTCCTTTGGATGATGCAGGTTCCCTAGCGGGCACTTGGACTATCTAGGTTCCCTAACGGGCACTTGGACTATGTAGGTTCCCTAGCGGGCACTTAGACTATGTACGTCCCTTAGCGGGCACTTGGACTATGTAGGTTCCCTATCGCGCACTTGTACTATGTAGGTTAACTTGCAGACCCTTGGACTATGTAGGTTAACTAGCGGGCACTTAGACTATCTAGGTTACCTAGCGGGCACTTGGACTATGTACATACCCTAGCGGGCACTTGTACTATCTAGGTTTCCTAGCGGGCACTTGGACTATGTACGTCCCCTAGTGGGCACTGGGACTATCTAGGATAACTAACGGGTATTAGGACTATCTAGGTTAACTAGCGGGCACTTGGTGTATCTAGGTTACCTAGCGGGCACTTGGATTATGTAGGTAACCTAGCGGGCACTGGACAGTCTAGGGTACCTAGCGGGCACCTGGACTGTCTAGGTTAGCTAACAGGAAATTGGAATATCTAGGGTACCTTGCGGGCCCTTGGACTATGTAGGTTAACTAGCGGGCACTTGGACTATCTAGGTTAACTTGCGGGTTCTTGGACTATGTAGGTTACCTAGCGGGCCCTTGGACTATGTAGGTTAACTAGCGGGCACTTGGACGATCAAGGTTAACTATCGGGCCCTTGGACTACCTAGGTTAACTAGCGGGCACTTGGACTATCTAGGTTAACTAGCGGACACTTGGACTATCTAGGTTAGCTAACGGGCACTTGGACTATCTAGGTTACCTAGCGGGCACTTGGAATATGTACGTCCCCTAGCGGGCACTTGGACTATCTAGGTTAACTAGCGGGCACTTGGACACTCCAGGTTAACTAGCGGGCACTTGGACTATCTAGGTTAAGTAGCGGACCTTGGACTATGTAGGTTAACAAGCGGGCCCTTGGACTATGTAGGTTAACTAGCGGGCACTTGGACGATCTAGGTTAACTACTGGGCACTTGGACTATATAGGTTAACTAGCGGGCACATGGACTATCTAGATTAACTACCGTGCACTTGGATGATGCAGGTTCCCTAGCGGGCACTTGGACTATCTAGGTTCCCTAACGGGCACTTGGACTATGTAGGTTCCTTAGCGGGCACTTGGACTATTTACGTCCCTTAGCGTGCACGTGGACTATGTAAGTTAACTAGCGTGCCCTTGGACTATGTAGGTTAACTAGCCGGCACTTTGACTATCTAGGTTACCTAGCGGGCACTTGGACTATGTACATACCCTAGTGGGCACTTGGACTATCTAGGTTACCTAGCGGGCACTTGTACTATGTACGTCCCCTAGTGGGCACTAGGACTATCTACGATAACTAACCGACACTAGGAATATCTAGGTTACCTAGCGGGCACTTGGACTATGTACGTTCCCTAGTGGGCACTTGGACTATCTAGGATAATTAACGGGCACTCGGACTATCTAGGTTAACTAGCGGGCACTTGTTCTATCTAGGTCAACTAGCGGGCCCTTGGACTATGTAGGTTTAATAGCGGACACTTGGACGATCTAGGTTAACTAGCGGGCCCTTGCACTATGTCAGTTAACTATCGGGTACTTGGACAATCTAGGTTAACTAGCGAGCACTTGGACGATATAGGTTAACTAGCGGGCACTTGTTTTAGCTAGGTTACCTAGTGGGCCCTTGAACTATGTAGGTTAACTAGTTGACCCTTGGACAATCTAGGTTAGCTAACGGGCACTTGGATTATATAGGTTACTTAGCGGGCACTTGGACTATGTGGGTGCCCTAGTGGGCATTTGGACTATATAGATTACCTAGCAGGCACTTGGACTTTGTAGGTTACCTACCGGGCACTTGGACTATCTAGGTTACCTAGCGGGCACTTGTACTTTCTAGGTTTTCGAGCGGGCACTTGGACTATCTAGGTTAACTAGCAGGCCCTGGGCTATGTAGGTTAACTAGCGGGCACTTGGACTATGTAGGTTAACTAGCAGGCACTTGAACTATCAGGTTAACCAGCGGTCACTTGGACTATGTAGGTAACCTAGCGGGAACTTGGACTGTCTATGTTACCAAGCGGGCACTTGGACTATCTAGGATAACAAATGAGCACTTGGACTATGTACGACCCCAAGCAGGCACTTGGACGATCTAGGTTAACTAGAGGGCACTTGGACTATGTATGTCCCCTAGCGGGCACTTGGACTATCTAGGTTAACTAGAGGGCACTTGGAATATCTAGGTTAACTAGAGGGCACTTGGACTATGTAGGTTAACTAGCGGGCACTTGTTCTATCTAGGTCAACTAGCGGGCCCTTGGACTATGTCGGTTTAATAGCGGACACTTGGACGATCTAGGTTAACTAGCGGGCCCTTGCACTATGTCAGTTAACTATCGGGTACTGGGACAATCTAGGTTAACTAGCGAGCACTTGGACGATATAGGTTAACTAGCGGGCACTTGTTTTAGCTAGGTTACCTAGTGGGCCCTTGAACTATGTAGGTTAACTAGTTGAGCCTTGGACTATCTAGGTTAGCTAACAGGCACTTGGACTATATAGGTTACTTAGTGGGCACTTGGACTATGTGGGTGCCCTAGTGGGCATTTGGACTATATAGATTACCTAGCAGGCACTTGGACTTTGTAGGTTACCTACCGGGCACTTGGACTATCTAGGTTACCTAGCGGGCACTTGGACTTTCTAGGTTTTTGAGCGGGCACTTGGACTATGTAGGTTACCTAGCGGGCACTTGGACTATGTAGGTTACCTAATGGGCACTTGGACTATCTAGTTTACCTAGCGTGCGCTGGGACTATGAAGGTTACCTAGCAGGCACTTGGACAGTCTAGGTTAACTAGCGGGCACTTGGACTATCTAGGTTAACGAATGGGCACTTGGACTATGTAGGTTAACTAGCGGGCACTTGGACTATATAGGTTACCTAGCGGGCACTTGGACTATCTATGTTACCTAACAGGAACTTGGACTATGTAGGTTAACTGGGAGACACTTGGACGATCTAGGTTGACGAACGGGCACTTGGACTATGTAGGTTAACTAGCGGGCACTTAGACTATCTAGGTTACCTAGCAGGCACTTGGACTTTGTAGGTTACCTACCGGGCACTTGGACTATCTAGGTTACCTAGCGGGCACTTGTACTTTCTAGGTTTTCGAGCGGGCACTTGGACTATCTAGGTTAACTAGCAGGCCCTGGGCTATGTAGGTTAACTAGCGGGCACTTGGACTATGTAGGTTAACTAGCAGGCACTTGAACTATCAGGTTAACCAGCGGTCACTTGGAATATGTAGGTAACCTAGCGGGAACTTGGACTGTCTTGGTTACCTAGTGGGCACTTGGACTATCTAGGATAACAAACGGGCACTTGGACTATGTACGACCCCAAGCAGGCACTTGGACGATCTAGGTTAACTAGAGGGCACTTGGACTATGTACGTCCCCTAGCGGGCACTTGGACTATCTAGGTTAACTAGAGGGCACTTGGAATATCTAGGTTAACTAGAGGGCACTTGGACTATGTAGGTTAACTAGCAGGCACTTGGACTATCTAGGTTAAGTAGCGGACCTTGGACTATGTAGGTTAACAAGCGGGCCCTTGGACTATGTAGTTTAACTAGCGGGCACTTAGACGATCTAGGTTAACTAGCGGGCACTTGGACTATCTAGGTTAACTAGCGGGCACTTGGACTATCTAGATTAACTAGCGGTCCTTTGGATGATGCAGGTTCCCTAGCGGGCACTTGGACTATCTAGGTTCCCTAACGGGCACTTGGACTATGTAGGTTCCCTAGCGGGCACTTAGACTATGTACGTCCCTTAGCGGGCACTTGGACTATGTAGGTTCCCTATCGCGCACTTGTACTATGTAGGTTAACTTGCAGACCCTTGGACTATGTAGGTTAACTAGCGGGCACTTAGACTATCTAGGTTACCTAGCGGGCACTTGGACTATGTACATACCCTAGCGGGCACTTGTACTATCCTGGTTTCCTAGCGGGCACTTGGACTATGTACGTCCCCTAGTGGGCAATGGGACTATCTAGGATAACTAACGGGTATTAGGACTATCTAGGTTAACTAGCGGGCACTTGGTGTATCTAGGTTACCTAGCGGGCACTTGGATTATGTAGGTAACCTAGCGGGCACTGGACAGTCTAGGGTACCTAGCGGGCACCTGGACTGTCTAGGTTAGCTAACAGGAAATTGGAATATCTAGGGTACCTTGCGGGCCCTTGGACTATGTAGGTTAACTAGCGGGCACTTGGACTATCTAGGTTAACTTGCGGGTTCTTGGACTATGTAGGTTACCTAGCGGGCCCTTGGACTATGTAGGTTAACTAGCGGGCACTTGGACGATCAAGGTTAACTAGCGGGCACTTGGACTACCTAGGTTAACTAGCGGGCACTTGGACTATCTAGGTTAACTAGCGGGCACTTGGACTATCTAGGTTAGCTAACGGGCACTTGGACTATCTAGGTTACCTAGCGGGCACTTGGAATATGTACGTCCCGTAGCGGGCACTTGGACTATCTAGGTTAACTAGCGGGCACTTGGACTATCCAGGTTAACTAGCGGGCACTTGGACTATCTAGGTTAAGTAGCGGACCTTGGACTATATAGGTTAACAAGCGGGCCCTTGGACTATGTAGGTTAACTAGCGGGCACTTGGACGATCTAGGTTAACTACCGGGCACTTGGACTATATAGGTTAACTAGCGGGCACATGGACTATCTAGATTAACTACCGTGCACTTGGATGATGCAGGTTCCCTAGCGGGCACTTGGACTATCTAGGTTCCTTAGCGGGCACTTGGACTATTTACGTCCCTTAGCGGGCACGTGGACTATGTAGGTTAACTAGCGTGCCCTTGGACTATGTAGGTTAACTAGCCGGCACTTTGACTATCTAGGTTACCTAGCGGGCACTTGGACTATGTACATACCCTAGTGGGCACTTGGACTATCTAGGTTACCTAGCGGGCACTTGTACTATGTACGTCCCCTAGTGGTCACTAGGACTATCTACGATAACTAACCGACACTAGGAATATCTAGGTTACCTAGGGGGCACTTGGACTATGTACGTTCCCTAGTGGGCACTTGGACTATCTAGGATAATTAACGGGCACTCGGACTATCTAGGTTAACTAGCGGGCACTTGTTCTATCTAGGTCAACTAGCGGGCCCTTGGACTATGTAGGTTTAATAGCGGACACTTGGACGATCTAGGTTAACTAGCGGGCCCTTGCACTATGTCAGTTAACTATCGGGTACTTGGACAATCTAGGTTAACTAGCGAGCACTTGGACGATATAGGTTAACTAGCGGGCACTTGTTTTAGCTAGGTTACCTAGTGGGCCCTTGAACTATGTAGGTTAACTAGTTGACCCTTGGACTATCTAGGTTAGCTAACGGGCACTTGGATTATATAGGTTACTTAGCGGACACTTGGACTATGTGGGTGCCCTAGTGGGCATTTGGACTATATAGATTACCTAGCAGGCACTTGGACTTTGTAGGTTACCTACCGGGCACTTGGACTATCTAGGTTACCTAGCGGGCACTTGTACTTTCTAGGTTTTCGAGCGGGCACTTGGACTATCTAGGTTAACTAGCAGGCCCTGGGCTATGTAGGTTAACTAGCGGGCACTTGGACTATGTAGGTTAACTAGCAGGCACTTGAACTATCAGGTTAACCAGCGGTCACTTGGACTATGTAGGTAACCTAGCGGGAACTTGGACTGTCTAGGTTACCAAGCGGGCACTTGGACTATCTAGGATAACAAATGAGCACTTGGACTATGTACGACCCCAAGCAGGCACTTGGACGATCTAGGTTAACTAGAGGGCACTTGGACTATGTACGTCCCCTAGCGGGCACTTGGACTATCTAGTTTAACTAGAGGGCACTTGGAATATCTAGGTTAACTAGAGGGCACATGGAATATCTAGGTTAACTAGCGGGCACTTGTTCTATCTAGGTCAACTAGCGGGCCCTTGGACTATGTAGGTTTAATAGCGGACACTTGGATGATCTAGGTTAACTAGCGGGCCCTTGCACTATGTCAGTTAACTATCGGGTACTTGGACAATCTAGGTTAACTAGCGAGCACTTGGACGATATAGGTTAACTAACGGGCATTTGTTTTAGCTAGGTTACCTAGTGGGCCCTTGAACTATGTAGGTTAACTAGTTGACCCTTGGACTATCTAGGTTAGCTAACGGGCACTTGGACTATATAGGTTACTTAGCGGGCACTTGGACTATGTGGGTGCCCTAGTGGGCATTTGGACTATATAGATTACCTAGCAGGCACTTGGACTTTGTAGGTTACCTACCGGGCACTTGGACTATCTAGGTTACCTAGCAGGCACTTGGACTTTCTAGGTTTTTGAGCGGGCACTTGGACTATGTAGGTTACCTAGCGGGCACTTGGACTATGTAGGTTACCTAATGGGCACTTGGACTATCTAGTTTACCTAGCGTGCGCTGGGACTATGAAGGTTACCTAGCGGGCACTTGGACAGTCTAGGTTAACTAGCGGGAACTTGGACTGTCTAGGTTACCTAGTGGGCACTTGGACTATCTAGGATAACAAACGGGCACTTGGACTATGTACGACCCCAAGCAGGCACTTGGACGATCTAGGTTAACTAGAGGGCACTTGGACTATGTACGTCCCCTAACGGGCACTTGGACTATCTAGCTTAACTAGAGGGCACTTGGAATATCTAGGTTAACTAGAGGGCACTTGGACTATGTAGGTTAACTAGCGGGCACTTGGACTATCTAGGTTAAGTAGCGGACCTTGGACTATGTAGGTTAACAAGCGGGCCCTTGGACTATGTAGGTTAACTAGCGGGCACTTAGACGATCTAGGTTAACTAGCGGGCACTTGGACTATCTAGGTTAACTAGCGGGCACTTGGCCTATCTAGATTAACTAGCGGTCCTTTGGATGATGCAGGTTCCCTATCGGGCACTTGGACTATCAAGGTTCCCTAACGGGCACTTGGACTATGTAGGTTCCCTAGCGGGCACTTAGACTATTTACGTCCCTTAGCGGGCACTTGGACTATGTAGGTTCCCTATCGCGCACTTGTACTATGTAGGTTAACTTGCGGACCCTTGGACTATGTAGGTTAACTAGCGGGCACTTAGACTATCTAGGTTACCTAGCGGGCACTTGGACTATGTACATACCCTAGCGGGCACTTGTACTATCTAGGTTTCCTAGCGGGCACTTGGACTATGTACGTCCCCTAGTGGGCACTGGGACTATCTAGGATAACTAACGGGTATTAGGACTATCTAGGTTAACTAGCGGGCACTTGGTGTATCTAGGTTACCTAGCGGGCACTTGGATTATGTAGGTAACCTAGCGGGCACTGGACAGTCTAGGGTACCTAGCGGGCACCTGGACTGTCTAGGTTAGCTAACAGGAAATTGGAATATCTAGGGTACCTTGCGGGCCCTTGGACTATGTAGGTTAACTAGCGGGCACTTGGACTATCTAGGTTAACTTGCGGGTTCTTGGACTATGTAGGTTACCTAGCGGGCCCTTGGACTATGTAGGTTAACTAGTGGGCACTTGGACGATCAAGGTTAACTAGCGGGCACGTGGACTACCTAGGTTAACTAGTGGGCACTTGGACTATCTAGGTTAGCTAACGGGCACTTGGACTATCTAGGTTACCTAGCGGGCACTTGGACTATGTACGTCCCCTAGCGGGCACTTGGACTATCCAGGTTAACTAGCGGGCACTTGGACTATCTAGGTTAAGTAGCGGACCTTGGACTATGTAGGTTAACAAGCGGGCCCTTGGACTATGTAGCTTAACTAGCGGGCACTTGGACGATCTAGGTTAACTACCGGGCACGTGGACTATATAGGTTAACTAGCGGGCACATGGACTATCTAGATTAACTACCGGGCACTTGGATGATGCAGGTTCCCTAGCGGGCACTTGGACTATCTAGGTTCCCTAACGGGCACTTGGACTATGTAGGTTCCTTAGCGGGCACTTGGACTATTTACGTCCCTTAGCGGGCACGTGGACTATGTAGGTTAACTAGCGTGCCCTTGGACTATGTAGGTTAACTAGCCGGCACATAGACTATCTAGGTTACCTAGCGGGCACTTGGACTATGTACATACCCTAGTGGGCACTTGGACTATCTAGGTTACCTAGCGGGCACTTGGACTATGTACATACCCTAGTGGGCACTTGGACTATCTAGGTTACCTAGCGGGCACTTGTACTATGTACGTCCCCTAGTGGGCACTAGGACTATCTACGATAACTAACCGACACTAGGAATATCTAGGTTACCTAGCGGGCACTTGGACTATGTACGTTCCCTAGTGGGCACTTGGACTATCTAGGATAATTAACGGGCACTCGGACTATCTAGGTTAACTAGCGGCACTTGTTCTATCTAGGTCAACTAGCGGGCCCTTGGACTATGTAGGTTTAATAGCGGACACTTGGACGATCTAGGTTAACTAGCGGGCCCTTGCACTATGTCAGTTAACTATCGGGTACTTGGACAATCTAGGTTAACTAGCGAGCACTTGGACGATATAGGTTAACTAGCGGGCACTTGTTTTAGCTAGGTTACCTAGTGGGCCCTTGAACTATGTAGGTTAACTAGTTGACCCTTGGACTATCTAGGTTAGCTAACGGGCACTTGGACTATATAGGTTACTTAGCGGGCACTTGGACTATGTGGGTGCCCTAGTGGGCATTTGGACTATATAGATTACCTAGCAGGCACTTGGACTTTGTAGGTTACCTACCGGGCACTTGGACTATCTAGGTTACCTAGCGGGCACTTGGACTTTCTAGGTTTTCGAGCGGGCACTTGGACTATCTAGGTTAACTAGCAGGCCCTGGGCTATGTAGGTTCACTAGCGGGCACTTGGACTATGTAGGTTAACTAGCAGGCACTTGAACTATCAGGTTAACCAGCGGTCACTTGGACTATGTAGGTAACCTAGCGGGAACTTGGACTGTCTAGGTTACCAAGCGGGCACTTGGACTATCTAGGATAACAAATGAGCACTTGGACTATGTACGACCCCAAGCAGGCACTTGTATGATCTAGGTTAACTAGAGGGCACTTGGACTATGTACGTCCCCTAGCGGGCACTTGGACTATCTAGGTTAACTAGAGGGCACTTGGAATATCTAGGTTAACCAGAGGGCACTTGGACTATGTAGGTTAACTAGCGGGCACTTGTTCTATCTAGGTGAACTAGCGGGCCCTTGGACTATGTAGGTTTAATAGCGGACACTTGGACGATCTAGGTTAACTAGCGGGCCCTTGCACTATGTCAGTTAACTATCGGGTACTTGGACAATCTAGGTTAACTAGCGAGCACTTGGACGATATAGGTTAACTAGCGGGCACTTGTTTTAGCTAGGTTACCTAGTGGGCCCTTGAACTATGTAGGTTAACTAGTTGACCCTTGGACTATCTAGGTTAGCTAACGGGCACTTGGATTATATAGGTTACTTAGCGGGCACTTGGACTATGTGGGTGCCCTAGTGGGCATTTGGACTATATAGATTACCTAGCAGGCACTTGGACTTTGTAGGTTACCTACCGGGCACTTGGACTATCTAGGTTACCTAGCGGGCACTTGTACTTTCTAGGTTTTTGAGCGGGCAATTGGACTATGTAGGTTACCTAGCGGGCACTTGGACTATGTAGGTTACCTAATGGGCACTTGGACTATCTAGTTTACCTAGCGTGCGCTGGGACTATGAAGGTTACCTAGCAGGCACTTGGACAGCCTAGGTTAACTAGCGGGCACTTGGACTATCTAGGTTAACGAATGGGCACTTGGACTATGTAGGTTACCTAGCGGGCACTTGGACTATATAGGTTACCTAGCGGGCACTTGGACTATCTATGTTACCTAACAGGAACTTGGACTATGTAGGTTAACTGGGAGACACTTGGACGATCTAGGTTAACGAACGGGCACTTGGACTATCTAGGTTACCTAGCAGGCACTTGGACTATGTACATACCCTAGCGGGCACTTGGACTATCTAGGTTACCTAGGGGGCACTTGGACTGTGTACGTCCCCTAGTGTGCACTTGGACTATCTAGGATAACTAACGTGCACTAGGACTATCTAGGTTAACTAGCGGGCACTTGGACTATCTAGGTTACCTAGTGGGCACTTGGACTATGTAGGTAACCTAGCGGGCACTGGACAGTCTAGGGTACCTAGCGGGCACCTGGACTGTCTAGGTTAGCTAACAGGAAATTGGAATATCTAGGTTACCTTGCGTGCCCTTGGACTATGTAGGTTAACTAGCGGGCACTTGGACTATCTAGGTTAACTTGCGGGTTCTTGGACGATCAAGGTTAACTAGCGGGCACTTGGACTACCTAGGTTAACTAGCGGGCACTTGGACTATCTAGGTTAACTAGCGGGCGCTTGGACTATCTAGGTTAGCTAACTGGCACTTGGACTATCTAGGTTACCTAGCGGGCACTTGGAATATGTACGTCCCCTAGCGGGCACTTGGACTATCTAGGTTAACTAGCGGGCACTTGGACTATCCAGGTTAACTAGCGGGCACTTGGACTATCTAGGTTAAGTAGTGGACCTTGGACTATGTAGGTTAACAAGCGGGCCCTTGGACTATGTAGGTTAACTAGCGGGCACTTGGACGATCTAGGTTAACTACCGGGCACTTGGACTATATAGGTTAACTAGCGGGCACATGGACTATCTAGATTAACTACCGGGCACTTGGATGATGCAGGTTCCCTAGCGGGCACTTGGACTATCTAGGTTCCCTAACGGGCACTTGGACTATGTAGTTTCCTTAGCGGGCACTTGGACTATTTACGTCCCTTCGCGGGCACGTGGACTATGTAGGTTAACTAGCGTGCCCTTGGACTATGTAGGTTAACTAGCCGGCACTTTGACTATCTTGGTTAACTAGCGGGCACTTGGACTATGTACATACCCTAGTGGGCACTTGGACTATCTAGGTTACCTAGCGGGCACTTGTACTATGTACGTCCCCTAGTGGGCACTAGGACTATCTATGATAACTAACCAACACTAGGAATATCTAGGTTACCTAGCGGGCACGTGGAATATGTACGTCCCCTAGCGGGCACTTGGACTATCTAGGTTAACTAGGGGGCACTTGGACTATGTAGGTTAACTAGCGGGCACTTGGACGATCAAGGTTAACTAGCGGGCACTTGGACTACCGAGGTTAACTAGCGGGCACTTGGACTATCTAGGTTAACTAGCGGGCACTTGGACTATCTAGGTTAGCTAACGGGCACTTGGACTATCTAGCTTACCTAGCGGGCACTTGGAATATGTACGTCCCCTAGATTGCACTTGGCCTATCCAGGTTAAGTAGCGGGCACTTGGACTATCCAGGTAAACTAGCGGGCACTTGGACTATCTAGGTTAAGTAGCGGACCTTGGACTATGTAGGTTAACAAGCGGGCCCTTGTACTATGTAGGTTAACTAGCGGGCACTTGGACGATCTAGGTTAACTACCGGGCACTTGGACTATATAGGTTAACTAGCGGGCACATGGACTATCTAGATTAACTACCGGGCACTTGGATGATGCAGGTTCCCTAGCGGGCACTTGGACTATCTAGGTTCCCTAACGGGCACTTGGACTATGTAGGTTCCTTAGCGGGCACTTGGACTATTTACGTCCCTTAGCGGGCACGTGGACTATGTAGGTTAACTAGCGTGCCCTTGGACTATGTAGGTTAACTAGCCGGCACTTTGACTATCTAGGTTACCTAGCGGGCACTTGGACTATGTACATACCCTAGTGGGCACTTGGACTATCTAGGTTACCTAGCGGGCACTTGTACTATGTACGTCCCCTAGTGGGCACTAGGACTATCTATGATAACTAACCGACACTAGGAATATCTAGGTTACCTAGCGGGCACTTGGACTATGTACGTTCCCTAGTGGGCACTTGGACTATCTAGGATAATTAACGGGCACTCGGACTATCTAGGTTAACTAGCGGGCACTTGTTCTATCTAGGTCAACTATCGGGCCCTTGGACTATGTAGGTTTAATAGCGGACACTTGGACGATCTAGGTTAACTAGCGGGCCCTTGCACTATGTCAGTTAACTATCGGGTACTTGGACAATCTAGGTTAACTAGCGAGCACTTGGACGATATAGGTTAACTAGCGGGCACTTGTTTTAGCTAGGTTACCTAGTGGGCCCTTGAACTATGTAGGTTAACTAGTTGACCCTTGGACTATCTAGGTTAGCTAACGGGCACTTGGATTATATAGGTTACTTAGCGGGCACTTGGACTATGTGGGTGCCCTAGTGGGCATTTGGACTATATAGATTACCTAGCAGGCACTTGGACTTTGTAGGTTACCTACCGGGCACTTGGACTATCTAGGTTACCTAGCGGGCACTTGGACTTTCTAGGTTTTCGAGCGGGCACTTGGACTATCTAGGTTAACTAGCAGGCCCTGGGCTATGTAGGTTAACTAGCGGGCACTTGGACTATGTAGGTTAACTAGCAGGCACTTGAACTATCAGGTTAACCAGCGGTCACTTGGACTATGTAGGTAACCTAGCGGGTACTTGGACTGTCTAGGTTACCTAGTGGGCACTTGGACTATCTAGGATAACAAACGGGCACTTGGACTATGTACGACCCCAAGCAGGCACTTGGATGATCTAGGTTAACTAGAGGGCACTTGGACTATGTACGTCCCCTAGCGGGCACTTGGACTATCTAGGTTAACTAGAGGGTACTTGGAATATCTAGGTTAACTAGAGGGCACTTGGACTATGTAGGTTAACTAGCGGGCACTTGGACTATCTAGGTTAAGTAGCGGACCTTGGACTATGTAGGTTAACTAGCGGGCACTTAGACGATCTATGTTAACTAGCGGGCATTTGGACTATCTAGGTTAACTAGCGGGCACTTGGCCTATCTAGATTAACTAGCGGTCCTTTGGATGATGCAGGTTCCCTAGCGGGCACTTGGACTATCTAGGTTCCCTAACGGGCACTTGGACTATGTAGGTTCCCTAGCGGGCAATTAGACTATGTACGTCCCTTAGCGGGCACTTGGACTATGTAGGTTCCCTATCGCGCACTTGTCCTATGTAGGTTAACTTGCAGACCCTTGGAATATGTAGGTTAACTAGCGGGCACTTAGACTATCTAGGTTACCTAGCGGGCACTTGGACTATGTACATACCCTAGCGGGCACTTGTACTATCTAGGTTTCCTAGCGGGCACTTGGACTATATACGTCCCCTAGTGGGCACTAGGACTATCTAGGAAATCTAACGGGCACTAGGAATATCTAGGTTACCTAGCGGGCACTTGGACTATGTAGGTTAACTAGCGGGCACTTGGACGATCAAGGTTAACTAGCGGGCACTTGTACTACCTAGGTTAACTAGCGGGCACTTGGACTATCTAGGTTAACTAGCGGGCACTTGGACTATCTAGGTTAGCTAACGGGCACTTGGACTATCTAGGTTACCTAGCGGGCACTTGGAATATGTACGTCCCCTAGATGGCACTTGGACTATCTAGGTTAACTAGCGGGCACTTGGACTATCCAGGTTAACTAGCGGGCACTTGGACTATCTAGGTTAAGTAGCGGACCTTGGACTATGTAGGTTAACAAGCGGGCCCTTGGACTATGTAGGTTAACTAGCGGGCACTTAGACGATCTAGGTTAACTAGCGGGCACTTGGACTATCTAGGTTAACTAGCGGGCACTTGGACTATCTAGATTAACTAGCGGTCCTTTGGATGATGCAGGTTCCCTAGCGGGCACTTGGACTATCTAGGTTCCCTAACGGGCACTTGGACTATGTAGGTTCCCTAGCGGGCACTTAGACTATGTACGTCCCTTAGCGGGCACTTGGACTATGTAGGTTCCCTATCGCGCACTTGTACTATGTAGGTTAACTTGCAGACCCTTGGACTATGTAGGTTAACTAGCGGGCACTTAGACTATCTAGGTTACCTAGCGGGCACTTGGACTATGTACATACCCTAGCGGGCACTTGTACTATCCTGGTTTCCTAGCGGGCACTTGGACTATGTACGTCCCCTAGTGGGCAATGGGACTATCTAGGATAACTAACGGGTATTAGGACTATCTAGGTTAACTAGCGGGCACTTGGTGTATCTAGGTTACCTAGCGGGCACTTGGATTATGTAGGTAACCTAGTGGGCACTGGACAGTCTAGGGTACCTAGCGGGCACCTGGACTGTCTAGGTTAGCTAACAGGAAATTGGAATATCTAGGGTACCTTGCGGGCCCTTGGACTATGTAGGTTAACTAGCGGGCACTTGGACTATCTAGGTTAACTTGCGGGTTCTTGGACTATGTAGGTTACCTAGCGGGCCCTTGGACTATGTAGGTTAACTAGCGGGCACTTGGACGATCAAGGTTAACTAGCGGGCACTTGGACTACCTAGGTTAACTAGCGGGCACTTGGACTATCTAGGTTAACTAGCGGGCACTTGGACTATCTAGGTTAGCTAACGGGCACTTGGACTATCTAGGTTACCTAGCGGGCACTTGGAATATGTACGTCCCGTAGCGGGCACTTGGACTATCTAGGTTAACTAGCGGGCACTTGGACTATCCAGGTTAACTAGCGGGCACTTGGACTATCTAGGTTAAGTAGCGGACCTTGGACTATATAGGTTAACAAGCGGGCCCTTGGACTATGTAGGTTAACTAGCGGGCACTTGGACGATCTAGGTTAACTACCGGGCACTTGGACTATATAGGTTAACTAGCGGGCACATGGACTATCTAGATTAACTACCGTGCACTTGGATGATGCAGGTTCCCTAGCGGGCACTTGGACTATCTAGGTTCCCTAACTGGCACTTGGACTATGTAGGTTCCATAGCGGGCACTTGGACTATTTACGTCCCTTAGCGGGCACGTGGACTATGTAGGTTAACTAGCGTGCCCTTGGACTATGTAGGTTAACTAGCCGGCACTTTGACTATCTAGGTTACCTAGCGGGCACTTGGACTATGTACATACCCTAGTGGGCACTTGGACTATGTAGGTTACCTAGCGGGCACTTGTACTATGTACGTCCCCTAGTGGGCACTAGGACTATCTACGATAACTAACCGACACTAGGAATATCTAGGTTACCTAGGGGGCACTTGGACTATGTACGTTCCCTAGTGGGCACTTGGACTATCTAGGATAATTAACGGGCACTCGGACTATCTAGGTTAACTAGCGGGCACTTGTTCTATCTAGGTCAACTAGCGGGCCCTTGGACTATGTAGGTTTAATAGCGGACACTTGGACGATCTAGGTTAACTAGCGGGCCCTTGCACTATGTCAGTTAACTATCGGGTACTTGGACAATCTAGGTTAACTAGCGAGCACTTGGACGATATAGGTTACCTAGCGGGCACTTGTTTTAGCTAGGTTACCTAGTGGGCCCTTGAACTATGTAGGTTAACTAGTTGACCCTTGGACTATCTAGGTTAGCTAACGGGCACTTGGATTATATAGGTTACTTAGCGGACACTTGGACTATGTGGGTGCCCTAGTGGGCATTTGGACTATATAGATTACCTAGCAGGCACTTGGACTTTGTAGGTTACCTACCGGGCACTTGGACTATCTAGGTTACCTAGCGGGCACTTGTACTTTCTAGGTTTTCGAGCGGGCACTTGGACTATCTAGGTTAACTAGCAGGCCCTGGGCTATGTAGGTTAACTAGCGGGCACTTGGACTATGTAGGTTAACTAGCAGGCACTTGAACTATCAGGTTAACCAGCGGTCACTTGGACTATGTAGGTAACCTAGCGGGAACTTGGACTGTCTAGGTTACCAAGCGGGCACTTGGACTATCTAGGATAACAAATGAGCACTTGGACTATGTACGACCCCAAGCAGGCACTTGGACGATCTAGGTTAACTAGAGGGCACTTGGACTATGTACGTCCCCTAGCGGGCACTTGGACTATCTAGTTTAACTAGAGGGCACTTGGAATATCTAGGTTAACTAGAGGGCACATGGAATATCTAGGTTAACTAGCGGGCACTTGTTCTATCTAGGTCAACTAGCGGGCCCTTGGACTATGTAGGTTTAATAGCGGACACTTGGATGATCTAGGTTAACTAGCGGGCACTTGGACGATCAAGGTTAACTAGCGGGCACTTGTACTACCTAGGTTAACTAGCGGGCACTTGGACTATCTAGGTTAACTAGCGGGCACTTGGACTATCTAGGTTAGCTAACGGGCACTTGGACTATCTAGGTTACCTAGCGGGCACTTGGAATATGTACGTCCCCTAGATGGCACTTGGACTATCTAGGTTAACTAGCGGGCACTTGGACTATCCAGGTTAACTAGCGGGCACTTGGACTATCTAGGTTAAGTAGCGGACCTTGGACTATGTAGGTTAACAAGCGGGCCCTTGGACTATGTAGGTTAACTAGCGGGCACTTAGACGATCTAGGTTAACTAGCGGGCACTTGGACTATCTAGGTTAACTAGCGGGCACTTGGACTATCTAGATTAACTAGCGGTCCTTTGGATGATGCAGGTTCCCTAGCGGGCACTTGGACTATCTAGGTTCCCTAACGGGCACTTGGACTATGTAGGTTCCCTAGCGGGCACTTAGACTATGTACGTCCCTTAGCGGGCACTTGGACTATGTAGGTTCCCTATCGCGCACTTGTACTATGTAGGTTAACTTGCAGACCCTTGGACTATGTAGGTTAACTAGCGGGCACTTAGACTATCTAGGTTACCTAGCGGGCACTTGGACTATGTACATACCCTAGCGGGCACTTGTACTATCCTGGTTTCCTAGCGGGCACTTGGACTATGTACGTCCCCTAGTGGGCAATGGGACTATCTAGGATAACTAACGGGTATTAGGACTATCTAGGTTAACTAGCGGGCACTTGGTGTATCTAGGTTACCTAGCGGGCACTTGGATTATGTAGGTAACCTAGTGGGCACTGGACAGTCTAGGGTACCTAGCGGGCACCTGGACTGTCTAGGTTAGCTAACAGGAAATTGGAATATCTAGGGTACCTTGCGGGCCCTTGGACTATGTAGGTTAACTAGCGGGCACTTGGACTATCTAGGTTAACTTGCGGGTTCTTGGACTATGTAGGTTACCTAGCGGGCCCTTGGACTATGTAGGTTAACTAGCGGGCACTTGGACGATCAAGGTTAACTAGCGGGCACTTGGACTACCTAGGTTAACTAGCGGGCACTTGGACTATCTAGGTTAACTAGCGGGCACTTGGACTATCTAGGTTAGCTAACGGGCACTTGGACTATCTAGGTTACCTAGCGGGCACTTGGAATATGTACGTCCCGTAGCGGGCACTTGGACTATCTAGGTTAACTAGCGGGCACTTGGACTATCCAGGTTAACTAGCGGGCACTTGGACTATCTAGGTTAAGTAGCGGACCTTGGACTATATAGGTTAACAAGCGGGCCCTTGGACTATGTAGGTTAACTAGCGGGCACTTGGACGATCTAGGTTAACTACCGGGCACTTGGACTATATAGGTTAACTAGCGGGCACATGGACTATCTAGATTAACTACCGTGCACTTGGATGATGCAGGTTCCCTAGCGGGCACTTGGACTATCTAGGTTCCCTAACTGGCACTTGGACTATGTAGGTTCCATAGCGGGCACTTGGACTATTTACGTCCCTTAGCGGGCACGTGGACTATGTAGGTTAACTAGCGTGCCCTTGGACTATGTAGGTTAACTAGCCGGCACTTTGACTATCTAGGTTACCTAGCGGGCACTTGGACTATGTACATACCCTAGTGGGCACTTGGACTATGTAGGTTACCTAGCGGGCACTTGTACTATGTACGTCCCCTAGTGGGCACTAGGACTATCTACGATAACTAACCGACACTAGGAATATCTAGGTTACCTAGGGGGCACTTGGACTATGTACGTTCCCTAGTGGGCACTTGGACTATCTAGGATAATTAACGGGCACTCGGACTATCTAGGTTAACTAGCGGGCACTTGTTCTATCTAGGTCAACTAGCGGGCCCTTGGACTATGTAGGTTTAATAGCGGACACTTGGACGATCTAGGTTAACTAGCGGGCCCTTGCACTATGTCAGTTAACTATCGGGTACTTGGACAATCTAGGTTAACTAGCGAGCACTTGGACGATATAGGTTACCTAGCGGGCACTTGTTTTAGCTAGGTTACCTAGTGGGCCCTTGAACTATGTAGGTTAACTAGTTGACCCTTGGACTATCTAGGTTAGCTAACGGGCACTTGGATTATATAGGTTACTTAGCGGACACTTGGACTATGTGGGTGCCCTAGTGGGCATTTGGACTATATAGATTACCTAGCAGGCACTTGGACTTTGTAGGTTACCTACCGGGCACTTGGACTATCTAGGTTACCTAGCGGGCACTTGTACTTTCTAGGTTTTCGAGCGGGCACTTGGACTATCTAGGTTAACTAGCAGGCCCTGGGCTATGTAGGTTAACTAGCGGGCACTTGGACTATGTAGGTTAACTAGCAGGCACTTGAACTATCAGGTTAACCAGCGGTCACTTGGACTATGTAGGTAACCTAGCGGGAACTTGGACTGTCTAGGTTACCAAGCGGGCACTTGGACTATCTAGGATAACAAATGAGCACTTGGACTATGTACGACCCCAAGCAGGCACTTGGACGATCTAGGTTAACTAGAGGGCACTTGGACTATGTACGTCCCCTAGCGGGCACTTGGACTATCTAGTTTAACTAGAGGGCACTTGGAATATCTAGGTTAACTAGAGGGCACATGGAATATCTAGGTTAACTAGCGGGCACTTGTTCTATCTAGGTCAACTAGCGGGCCCTTGGACTATGTAGGTTTAATAGCGGACACTTGGATGATCTAGGTTAACTAGCGGGCCCTTGCACTATGTCAGTTAACTATCGGGTACTTGGACAATCTAGGTTAACTAGCGAGCACTTGGACGATATAGGTTAACTAACGGGCATTTGTTTTAGCTAGGTTACCTAGTGGGCCCTTGAACTATGTAGGTTAACTAGTTGACCCTTGGACTATCTAGGTTAGCTAACGGGCACTTGGACTATATAGGTTACTTAGCGGGCACTTGGACTATGTGGGTGCCCTAGTGGGCATTTGGACTATATAGATTACCTAGCAGGCACTTGGACTTTGTAGGTTACCTACCGGGCACTTGGACTATCTAGGTTACCTAGCAGGCACTTGGACTTTCTAGGTTTTTGAGCGGGCACTTGGACTATGTAGGTTACCTAGCGGGCACTTGGACTATGTAGGTTACCTAATGGGCACTTGGACTATCTAGTTTACCTAGCGTGCGCTGGGACTATAAAGGTTACCTAGCGGGCACTTGGACAGTCTAGGTTAACTAGCGGGAACTTGGACTGTCTAGGTTACCTAGTGGGCACTTGGACTATCTAGGATAACAAACGGGCACTTGGACTATGTACGACCCCAAGCAGGCACTTGGACGATCTAGGTTAACTAGCGGGCACTTAGACGATCTATGTTAACTAGCGGGCACTTGGACTATGTAGGTTAACTAGAGGGCACTTGGAATATCTAGGTTAACTAGAGGGCACTTGGACTATGTAGGTTAACTAGCGGGCACTTGGACTATCTAGGTTAAGTAGCGGACCTTGGACTATGTAGGTTAACAAGCGGGCCCTTGGACTATGTAGGTTAACTAGCGGGCACTTAGACGATCTAGGTTAACTAGCGGGCACTTGGACTATCTAGGTTAACTAGCGGGCACTTGGCCTATCTAGATTAACTAGCGGTCCTTTGGATGATGCAGGTTCCCTAGCGGGCACTTGGACTATCTAGGTTCCCTAACGGGCACTTGGACTATGTAGGTTCCCTAGCGGGCACTTAGACTATTTACGTCCCTTAGCGGGCACTTGGACTATGTAGGTTCCCTATCGCGCACTTGTACTATGTAGGTTAACTTGCGGACCCTTGGACTATGTAGGTTAACTAGCGGGCACTTAGACTATCTAGGTTACCTAGCGGGCACTTGGACTATGTACATACCCTAGCGGGCACTTGTACTATCTAGGTTTCCTAGCGGGCACTTGGACTATGTACGTCCCCTAGTGGGCACTGGGACTATCTAGGATAACTAACGGGTATTAGGACTATCTAGGTTAACTAGCGGGCACTTGGTGTATCTAGGTTACCTAGTGGGCACTTGGATTATGTAGGTAACCTAGCGGGCACTGGACAGTCTAGGGTACCTAGCGGGCACCTGGACTGTCTAGGTTAGCTAACAGGAAATTGGAATATCTAGGGTACCTTGCGGGCCCTTGGACTATGTAGGTTAACTAGCGGGCACTTGGACTATCTAGGTTAACTTGCGGGTTCTTGGACTATGTAGGTTACCTAGCGGGCCCTTGGACTATGTAGGTTAACTAGCGGGCACTTGGACGATCAAGGTTAACTAGCGGGCACGTGGACTACCTAGGTTAACTAGCGGGCACTTGGACTATCTAGGTTAGCTAACGGGCACTTGGACTATCTAGGTTACCTAGCGGGCACTTGGACTATGTACGTCCCCTAGCGGGCACTTGGACTATCCAGGTTAACTAGCGGGCACTTGGACTATCTAGGTTAAGTAGCGGACCTTGGACTATGTAGGTTAACAAGCGGGCCCTTGGACTATGTAGCTTAACTAGCGGGCACTTGGACGATCTAGGTTAACTACCGGGCACGTGGACTATATAGGTTAACTAGCGGGCACATGGACTCTCTAGATTAACTACCGGGCACTTGGATGATGCAGGTTCCCTAGCGGGCACTTGGACTATCTAGGTTCCCTAACGGGCACTTGGACTATGTAGGTTCCATAGCGGGCACTTGGACTATTTACGTCCCTTAGCGGGCACGTGGACTATGTAGGTTAACTAGCGTGCCCTTGGACTATGTAGGTTAACTAGCCGGCACTTTGACTATCTAGGTTACCTAGCGGGCACTTGGACTATGTACATACCCTAGTGGGCACTTGGACTATGTACATACCCTAGTGGGCACTTGGACTATGTAGGTTACCTAGCGGGCACTTGTACTATGTACGTCCCCTAGTGGGCACTAGGACTATCTACGATAACTAACCGACACTAGGAATATCTAGGTTACCTAGGGGGCACTTGGACTATGTACGTTCCCTAGTGGGCACTTGGACTATCTAGGATAATTAACGGGCACTCGGACTATCTAGGTTAACTAGCGGGCACTTGTTCTATCTAGGTCAACTAGCGGGCCCTTGGACTATGTAGGTTTAATAGCGGACACTTGGACGATCTAGGTTAACTAGCGGGCCCTTGCACTATGTCAGTTAACTATCGGGTACTTGGACAATCTAGGTTAACTAGCGAGCACTTGGACGATATAGGTTACCTAGCGGGCACTTGTTTTAGCTAGGTTACCTAGTGGGCCCTTGAACTATGTAGGTTAACTAGTTGACCCTTGGACTATCTAGGTTAGCTAACGGGCACTTGGATTATATAGGTTACTTAGCGGACACTTGGACTATGTGGGTGCCCTAGTGGGCATTTGGACTATATAGATTACCTAGCAGGCACTTGGACTTTGTAGGTTACCTACCGGGCACTTGGACTATCTAGGTTACCTAGCGGGCACTTGTACTTTCTAGGTTTTCGAGCGGGCACTTGGACTATCTAGGTTAACTAGCAGGCGCTGGGCTATGTAGGTTAACTAGCGGGCACTTGGACTATGTAGGTTAACTAGCAGGCACTTGAACTATCAGGTTAACCAGCGGTCACTTGGACTATGTAGGTAACCTAGCGGGAACTTGGACTGTCTAGGTTACCAAGCGGGCACTTGGACTATCTAGGATAACAAATGAGCACTTGGACTATGTACGACCCCAAGCAGGCACTTGGACGATCTAGGTTAACTAGAGGGCACTTGGACTATGTACGTCCCCTAGCGGGCACTTGGACTATCTAGTTTAACTAGAGGGCACTTGGAATATCTAGGTTAACTAGAGGGCACATGGAATATCTAGGTTAACTAGCGGGCACTTGTTCTATCTAGGTCAACTAGCGGGCCCTTGGACTATGTAGGTTTAATAGCGGACACTTGGATGATCTAGGTTAACTAGCGGGCCCTTGCACTATGTCAGTTAACTATCGGGTACTTGGACAATCTAGGTTAACTAGCGAGCACTTGGACGATATAGGTTAACTAACGGGCATTTGTTTTAGCTAGGTTACCTAGTGGGCCCTTGAACTATGTAGGTTAACTAGTTGACCCTTGGACTATCTAGGTTAGCTAACGGGCACTTGGACTATATAGGTTACTTAGCGGGCACTTGGACTATGTGGGTGCCCTAGTGGGCATTTGGACTATATAGATTACCTAGCAGGCACTTGGACTTTGTAGGTTACCTACCGGGCACTTGGACTATCTAGGTTACCTAGCAGGCACTTGGACTTTCTAGGTTTTTGCGCGGGCAATTGGACTATGTAGGTTACCTAGCGGGCACTTGGACTATGTAGGTTACCTAATGGGCACTTGGACTATCTAGTTTACCTAGCGTGCGCTGGGACTATAAAGGTTACCTAGCGGGCACTTGGACAGTCTAGGTTAACTAGCGGGAACTTGGACTGTCTAGGTTACCTAGTGGGCACTTGGACTATCTAGGATAACAAACGGGCACTTGGACTATGTACGACCCCAAGCAGGCACTTGGACGATCTAGGTTAACTAGAGGGCACTTGGACTATGTACGTCCCCTAACGGGCACTTGGACTATCTAGGTTAACTAGAGGGCACTTGGAATATCTAGGTTAACTAGAGGGCACTTGGACTATGTAGGTTAACTAGCGGGCACTTGGACTATCTAGGTTAAGTAGCGGACCTTGGACTATGTAGGTTAACAAGCGGGCCCTTGGACTATGTAGGTTAACTAGCGGGCACTTAGACGATCTAGGTTAACTAGCGGGCACTTGGACTATCTAGGTTAACTAGCGGGCACTTGGCCTATCTAGATTAACTAGCGGTCCTTTGGATGATGCAGGTTCCCTAGCGGGCACTTGGACTATCTAGGTTCCCTAACGGGCACTTGGACTATGTAGGTTCCCTAGCGGGCACTTAGACTATTTACGTCCCTTAGCGGGCACTTGGACTATGTAGGTTCCCTATCGCGCACTTGTACTATGTAGGTTAACTTGCGGACCCTTGGACTATGTAGGTTAACTAGCGGGCACTTAGACTATCTAGGTTACCTAGCGGGCACTTGGACTATGTACATACCCTAGCGGGCACTTGTACTATCTAGGTTTCCTAGCGGGCACTTGGACTATGTACGTCCCCTAGTGGGCACTGGGACTATCTAGGATAACTAACGGGTATTAGGACTATCTAGGTTAACTAGCGGGCACTTGGTGTATCTAGGTTACCTAGTGGGCACTTGGATTATGTAGGTAACCTAGCGGGCACTGGACAGTCTAGGGTACCTAGCGGGCACCTGGACTGTCTAGGTTAGCTAACAGGAAATTGGAATATCTAGGGTACCTTGCGGGCCCTTGGACTATGTAGGTTAACTAGCGGGCACTTGGACTATCTAGGTTAACTTGCGGGTTCTTGGACTATGTAGGTTACCTAGCGGGCCCTTGGACTATGTAGGTTAACTAGCGGGCACTTGGACGATCAAGGTTAACTAGCGGGCACGTGGACTACCTAGGTTAACTGGCGGGCACTTGGACTATCTAGGTTAGCTAACGGGCACTTGGACTATCTAGGTTACCTAGCGGGCACTTGGACTATGTACGTCCCCTAGCGGGCACTTGGACTATCCAGGTTAACTAGCGGGCACTTGGACTATCTAGGTTAAGTAGCGGACCTTGGACTATGTAGGTTAACAAGCGGGCCCTTGGACTATGTAGCTTAACTAGCGGGCACTTGGACGATCTAGGTTAACTACCGGGCACGTGGACTATATAGGTTAACTAGCGGGCACATGGACTCTCTAGATTAACTACCGGGCACTTGGATGATGCAGGTTCCCTAGCGGGCACTTGGACTATCTAGGTTCCCTAACGGGCACTTGGACTATGTAGGTTCCTTAGCGGGCACTTGGACTATTTACGTCCCTTAGCGGGCACGTGGACTATGTAGGTTAACTAGCGTGCCCTTGGACTATGTAGGTTAACTAGCCGGCACATAGACTATCTAGGTTACCTAGCGGGCACTTGGACTATGTACATACCCTAGTGGGCACTTGGACTATCTAGGTTACCTAGCGGGCACTTGGACTATGTACATACCCTAGTGGGCACTTGGACTATCTAGGTTACCTAGCGGGCACTTGTACTATGTACGTCCCCTAGTGGGCACTAGGACTATCTACGATAACTAACCAACACTAGGAATATCTAGGTTACCTAGCGGGCACTTGGACTATGTACGTTCCCTAGTGGTCACTTGGACTATCTAGGATAATTAACGGGCACTCGGACTATCTAGGTTAACTAGCGGGCACTTGTTCTATCTAGGTCAACTAGCGGGCCCTTGGACTATGTAGGTTTAATAGCGGACACTTGGACGATCTAGGTTAACTAGCGGGCCCTTGCACTATGTCAGTTAACTATCGGGTACTTGGAAAATCTAGGTTAACTAGCGAGCACTTGGACGATATAGGTTAACTAGCGGGCACTTGTTTTAGCTAGGTTACCTAGTGGGCCCTTGAACTATGTAGGTTAACTAGTTGACCCTTGGACTATCTAGGTTAGCTAACGGGCACTTGGACTATATAGGTTACTTAGCGGGCACTTGGACTATGTGGGTGCCCTAGTGGGCATTTGGACTATATAGATTACCTAGCAGGCACTTGGACTTTGTAGGTTACCTACCGGGCACTTGGACTATCTAGGTTACCTAGCGGGCACTTGTACTTTCTAGGTTTTCGAGCGGGCACTTGGACTATCTAGGTTAACTAGCAGGCCCTGGGCTATGTAGGTTCACTAGCGGGCACTTGGACTATGTAGGTTAACTAGCAGGCACTTGAACTATCAGGTTAACCAGCGGTCACTTGGACTATGTAGGTAACCTAGCGGGAACTTGGACTGTCTAGGTTACCAAGCGGGCACTTGGACTATCTAGGATAACAAATGAGCACTTGGACTATGTACGACCCCAAGCAGGCACTTGTATGATCTAGGTTAACTAGAGGGCACTTGGACTATGTACGTCCCCTAGCGGGCACTTGGACTATCTAGGTTAACTAGAGGGCACTTGGAATATCTAGGTTAACCAGAGGGCACTTGGACTATGTAGGTTAACTAGCGGGCACTTGTTCTATCTAGGTGAACTAGCGGGCCCTTGGACTATGTAGGTTTAATAGCGGACACTTGGACGATCTAGGTTAACTAGCGGGCCCTTGCACTATGTCAGTTAACTATCGGGTACTTGGACAATCTAGGTTAACTAGCGAGCACTTGGACGATATAGGTTAACTAGCGGGCACTTGTTTTAGCTAGGTTACCTAGTGGGCCCTTGAACTATGTAGGTTAACTAGTTGACCCTTGGACTATCTAGGTTAGCTAACGGGCACTTGGATTATATAGGTTACTTAGCGGGCACTTGGACTATGTGGGTGCCCTAGTGGGCATTTGGACTATATAGATTACCTAGCAGGCACTTGGACTTTGTAGGTTACCTACCGGGCACTTGGACTATCTAGGTTACCTAGCGGGCACTTGGACTTTCTAGGTTTTTGAGCGGGCAATTGGACTATGTAGGTTACCTAGCGGGCACTTGGACTATGTAGGTTACCTAATGGGCACTTGGACTATCTAGTTTACCTAGCGTGCGCTGGGACTATGAAGGTTACCTAGCAGGCACTTGGACAGTCTAGGTTAACTAGCGGGCACTTGGACTATCTAGGTTAACGAATGGGCACTTGGACTATGTAGGTTACCTAGCGGGCACTTGGACTATATAGGTTACCTAGCGGGCACTTGGACTATCTATGTTACCTAACAGGAACTTGGACTATGTAGGTTAACTGGGAGACACTTGGACGATCTAGGTTAACGAACGGGCACTTGGACTATGTAGGTTAACTAGCGGGCACTTAGACTATCTAGGTTACCTAGCAGGCACTTGGACTATGTACATACCCTAGCGGGCACTTGGACTATCTAGGTTACCTAGGGGGCACTTGGACTGTGTACGTCCCCTAGTGTGCACTTGGACTATCTAGGATAACTAACGTGCACTAGGACTATCCAGGTTAACTAGCGGGCACTTGGACTATCTAGGTTACCTAGTGGGCACTTGGACTATGTAGGTAACCTAGCGGGCACTGGACAGTCTAGGGTACCTAGCGGGCACCTGGACTGTCTAGGTTAGCTAACAGGAAATTGGAATATCTAGGTTACCTTGCGTGCCCTTGGACTATGTAGGTTAACTAGCGGGCACTTGGACTATCTAGGTTAACTTGCGGGTTCTTGGACGATCAAGGTTAACTAGCGGGCACATGGACTACCTAGGTTAACTAGCGGGCACTTGGACTATCTAGGTTAACTAGCGGGCATTTGGACTATCTAGGTTAGCTAACGGGCACTTGGACTATCTAGGTTACCTAGCGGGCACTTGGAATATGTACGTCCCCTAGCGGGCACTTGGACTATCTAGGTTAACTAGCGGGCACTTGGACTATCCAGGTTAACTAGCGGGCACTTGGACTATGTAGGTTAAGTAGCGGACCTTGGACTATGTAGGTTAACAAGCGGGCCCTTGTACTATGTAGGTTAACTAGCGGGCACTTGGACGATCTAGGTTAACTACCGGGCACTTGGACTATATAGGTTAACTAGCGGGCACATGGACTATCTAGATTAACTACCGGGCACTTGGATGATGCAGGTTCCCTAGCGGGCACTTGGACTATCTAGGTTCCCTAACGGGCACTTGGACTATGTAGTTTCCTTAGCGGGCACTTGGACTATTTACGTCCCTTCGCGGGCACGTGGACTATGTAGGTTAACTAGCGTGCCCTTGGACTATGTAGGTTAACTAGCCGGCACTTTGACTATCTTGGTTAACTAGCGGGCACTTGGACTATGTACATACCCTAGTGGGCACTTGGACTATCTAGGTTACCTAGCGGGCACTTGTACTATGTACGTCCCCTAGTGGGCACTAGGACTATCTACGATAACTAACCAACACTAGGAATATCTAGGTTACCTAGCGGGCACGTGGAATATGTACGTCCCCTAGCGGGCACTTGGACTATCTAGGTTAACTAGCGGGCACTTGGACTATGTAGGTTAACTAGCGGGCACTTGGACGATCAAGGTTAACTAGCGGGCACTTGGACTACCTAGGTTAACTAGCGGGCACTTGGACTATCTAGGTTAACTAGCGGGCACTTGGACTATCTAGGTTAGCTAACGGGCACTTGGACTATCTAGGTTACCTAGCGGGCACTTGGAATATGTACGTCCCCTAGATGGCACTTGGCCTATCTAGGTTAAGTAGCGGGCACTTGGATTATCCAGGTTAACTAGCGGGCACTTGAACTATCTAGGTTAAGTAGCGGAACTTGGACTATGTAGGTTAACAAGCGGGCCCTTGTACTATGTAGGTTAACTAGCGGGCACTTGGACGATCTAGGTTAACTACCGGGCACTTGGACTATATAGGTTAACTAGCGGGCACATGGACTATCTAGATTAACTACCGGGCACTTGGATGATGCAGGTTCCCTAGCGGGCACTTGGACTATCTAGGTTCCCTAACGGGCACTTGGACTATGTAGGTTCCTTAGCGGGCACTTGGACTATTTACGTCCCTTAGCGGGCACGTGGACTATGTAGGTTAACTAGCGTGCCCTTGGACTATGTAGGTTAACTAGCCGGCACTTTGACTATCTAGGTTACCTAGCGGGCACTTGGACTATGTACATACCCTAGTGGGCACTTGGACTATCTAGGTTACCTAGCGGGCACTTGTACTATGTATGTCCCCTAGTGGGCACTAGGACTATCTACGATAACTAACCGACACTAGGAATATCTAGGTTACCTAGCGGGCACTTGGACTATCTAGGATAATTAACGGGCACTCGGACTATCTAGGTTAACTAGCGGGCACTTGTTCTATCTAGGTCAACTAGCGGGCCCTTGGACTATGTAGGTTTAATAGCGGACACATGGACGATCTAGGTTAACTAGCGGGCCCTTGCACTATGTCAGTTAACTATCGGGTACTTGGACAATCTAGGTTAACTAGCGAGCACTTGGACGATATAGGTTAACTAGCGGGCACTTGTTTTAGCTAGGTTACCTAGTGGGCCCTTGAACTATGTAGGTTAACTAGTTGACCCTTGGACTATCTAGGTTAGCTAACGGGCACTTGGATTATATAGGTTACTTAGCGGGCACTTGGACTATGTGGGTGCCCTAGTGGGCATTTGGACTATATAGATTACCTAGCAGGCACTTGGACTTTGTAGGTTACCTACCGGGCACTTGGACTATCTAGGTTACCTAGCGGGCACTTGGACTTTCTAGGTTTTCGAGCGGGCACTTGGACTATCTAGGTTAACTAGCAGGCCCTGGGCTATGTAGGTTAACTAGCGGGCACTTGGACTATGTAGGTTAACTAGCAGGCACTTGAACTATCAGGTTAACCAGCGGTCACTTGGACTATGTAGGTAACCTAGCGGGTACTTGGACTGTCTAGGTTACCTAGTGGGCACTTGGACTATCTAGGATAACAAACGGGCACTTGGACTATGTACGACCCCAAGCAGGCACTTGGATGATCTAGGTTAACTAGAGGGCACTTGGACTATGTACGTCCCCTAGCGGGCACTTGGACTATCTAGGTTAACTAGAGGGCACTTGGAATATCTAGGTTAACTAGAGGGCACTTGGACTATGTAGGTTAACTAGCGGGCACTTGGACTATCTAGGATAAGTAGCGGACCTTGGACTATGTAGGTTAACTAGCGGGCACTTAGACGATCTATGTTAACTAGCGGGCACTTGGACTATCTAGGTTAACTAGCGGGCACTTGGCCTATCTAGATTAACTAGCGGTCCTTTGGATGATGCAGGTTCCCTAGCGGGCACTTGGACTATCTAGGTTCCCTAACGGGCACTTGGACTATGTAGGTTCCCTAGCGGGCACGTAGACTATTTACGTCCCTTAGCGGGCACTTGGACTATGTAGGTTCCCTATCGCGCACTTGTACTATGTAGGTTAACTTGCGGACCCTTGGACTATGTAGGTTAACTAGCGGGCACTTAGACTATCTAGGTTACCTAGCGGGCACTTGGACTATGTACATACCCTAGCGGGCACTTGTACTATCTAGGTTTCCTAGCGGGCACTTGGACTATGTACGTCCCCTAGTGGGCACTGGGACTATCTAGGATAACTAACGGGTATTAGGATTATCTAGGTTAACTAGCGGGCACTTGGTGTATCTAGGTTACCTAGCGGGCACTTGGATTATGTAGGTAACCTAGCGGGCACTGGACAGTCTAGGGTACCTAGCGGGCACCTGGACTTTCTAGGTTAGCTAACAGGAAATTGGAATATCTAGGGTACCTTGCGGGCCCTTGGACTATGTAGGTTAACTAGCGGGCACTTGGACTATCTAGGTTAACTTGCGGGTTCTTGGACTATGTAGGTTACCTAGCGGGCCCTTGGACTATGTAGGTTAACTAGCGGGCACTTGGACGATCAAGGTTAACTAGCGGGCACGTGGACTACCTAGGTTAACTAGCGGGCACTTGGACTATCTAGGTTAGCTAACGGGCACTTGGACTATCTAGGTTACCTAGCGGGCACTTGGACTATGTACGTCCCCTAGCGGGCACTTGGACTATCCAGGTTAACTAGCGGGCACTTGGACTATCTAGGTTAAGTAGCGGACCTTGGACTATGTAGGTTAAGAAGCGGGCCCTTGGACTATGTAGGTTAACTAGCGGGCACTTGGACGATCTAGGTTAACTACCGGGCACTTGGACTATATAGGTTAACTGGCGGGCACATGGACTATCTAGATTAACTACCGGGCACTTGGATGATGCAGGTTCCCTAGCGGGCACTTGGACTATCTAGGTTCCCTAACGGGCACTTGGACTATGTAGGTTCCTTAGCGGGCACTTGGACTATTTACGTCCCTTAGCGGGCACGTGGACTATGTAGGTTAACTAGCGTGCCCTTGGACTATGTAGGTTAACTAGCCGGCACATAGACTATCTACGTTACCTAGCGGGCACTTGGACTATGTAAATACCCTAGTGGGCACTTGGACTATCTAGGTTACCTAGCGGGCACTTGGACTATGTACATACCCTAGTGGGCACTTGGACTATCTAGGTTACCTAGCGGGCACTTGTACTATGTACGTCCCCTAGTGGGCACTAGGACTATCTACGATAACTAACCGACACTAGGAATATCTAGGTTACCTAGCGGTCACTTGGACTATGTACGTTCCCTGGTGGGCACTTGGACTATCTAGGATAATTAACGGGCACTCGGACTATCTAGGTTAACTAGCGGGCACTTGTTCTATCTAGGTCAACTAGCGGGCCCTTGGACTATGTAGGTTTAATAGCGGACACTTGGACGATATAGGTTAACTAGCGGGCACTTGTTTTAGCTAGGTTACCTAGTGGGCCCTTGAACTATGTAGGTTAACTAGTTGACCCTTGGACTATCTAGGTTAGCTAAAGGGCACTTGGACTATATAGGTTACTTAGCGGGCACTTGGACTATCAAGGTTAGCTAACGGGCACTTGGACTATCTAGGTTACCTAGCGGGCACTTGGAATATGTACGTCCCCTAGCGGGCACTTGGACTATCTAGGTTAACTAGCGGGCACTTGGACTATGTAGGTTAACTAGCGGGCACTTGGACGATCAAGGTTAACTAGCGGGCACTTGGACTACCTAGGTTAACTAGCGGGCACTTGGACTATCTAGGTTAACTAGCGGGCACTTGGACTATCTAGGTTAGCTAACGGGCACTTGGACTATCTAGGTTACCTAGCGGGCACTTGGAATATGTACGTCCCCTAGATGGCACTTGGACTATCTAGGTTAACTAGCGGGCACTTGGACTATCCAGGTTAACTAGCGGGCACTTGGACTATCTAGGTTAAGTAGCGGACCTTGGACTATGTAGGTTAACAAGCGGGTCCTTGGACTATGTAGGTTAACTAGCGGGCACTTGGACTATCTAGGTTCCCTAACGGGCACTTGGACTATGTAGGTTCCTTAGCGGGCACTTGGAATATTTACGTCCCTTAGCGGGCACGTGGACTATGTAGGTTAACTAGCGTGCCCTTGGACTATGTAGGTTAACTAGCCGGCACTTTGACTATCTAGGTTACCTAGCGGGCACTTGGACTATGTACATACCCTAGTGGGCACTTGGACTATCTAGGTTACCTAGCGGGCACTTGTACTATGTACGTCCCCTAGTGGGCACTAGGACTATCTACGATAACTAACCGACACTAGGAATATCTAGGTTACCTAGCGGGCACTTGGACTATGTACGTTCCCTAGTGGGCACTTGGAGTATCTAGGATAATTAACGGGCACTCGGACTATCTAGGTTAACTAGCGGGCACTTGTTCTATCTAGGTCAACTAGCGGGCCCTTGGACTATGTAGGTTTAATAGCGGACACTTGGACGATCTAGGTTAACTAGCGGGCCCTTGCACTATGTCAGTTAACTATCGGGTACTTGGACAATCTAGGTTAACTAGCGAGCACTTGGACGATATAGGTTAACTAGCGGGCACTTGTTTTAGCTAGGTTACCTAGTGGGCCCTTGAACTATGTAGGTTAACTAGTTGACCCTTGGACTATCTAGGTTAGCTAACGGGCACTTTGATTATGTAGGTTACTTAGCGGGCACTTGGACTATGTGGGTGCCCTAGTGGGCATTTGGACTATATAGATTACCTAGCAGGCACTTGGACTTTGTAGGTTACCTACCGGGCACTTGGACTATCTAGGTTACCTAGCGGGCACTTGGACTTTCTAGGTTTTCGAGCGGGCACTTGGACTATCTAGGTTAACTAGCAGGCCCTGGGCTATGTAGGTTAACTAGCGGGCACTTGGACTATGTAGGTTAACTAGCAGGCACTTGAACTATCAGGTTAACCAGCGGTCACTTGGACTATGTAGGTAACCTAGCGGGAACTTGGACTGTCTAGGTTACCAAGCGGGCACTTGGACTATCTAGGATAACAAATGAGCACTTGGACTATGTACGACCCCAAGCAGGCACTTGTATGATCTAGGTTAACTAGAGGGCACTTGGACTATGTACGTCCCCTAGCGGGCACTTGGACTATCTAGGTTAACTAGAGGGCACTTGGAATATCTAGGTTAACCAGAGGGCACTTGGACTATGTAGGTTAACTAGCGGGCACTTGTTCTATCTAGGTGAACTAGCGGGCCCTTGGACTATGTAGGTTTAATAGCGGACACTTGGACGATCTAGGTTAACTAGCGGGCCCTTGCACTATGTCAGTTAACTATCGGGTACTTGGACAATCTAGGTTAACTAGCGAGCACTTGGACGATATAGGTTAACTAGCGGGCACTTGTTTTAGCTAGGTTACCTAGTGGGCCCTTGAACTATGTAGGTTAACTAGTTGACCCTTGGACTATCTAGGTTAGCTAACGGCACTTGGATTATATAGGTTACTTAGCGGGCACTTGGACTATGTCGGTGCCCTAGTGGGCATTTGGACTATATAGATTACCTAGCAGGCACTTGGACTTTGTAGGTTACCTACCGGGCACTTGGACTATCTAGGTTACCTAGCGGGCACTTGGACTTTCTAGGTTTTTGAGCGGGCAATTGGACTATGTAGGTTACCTAGCGGGCACTTGGACTATGTAGGTTACCTAATGGGCACTTGGACTATCTAGTTTACCTAGCGTGCGCTGGGACTATGAAGGTTACCTAGCGGGCACTTGGACAGTCTAGGTTAACTAGCGGGCACTTGGACTATCTAGGTTAACGAATGGGCACTTGGACTATGTAGGTTACCTAGCGGGCACTTGGACTATATAGGTTACCTAGCGGGCACTTGGACTATCTATGTTACCTAACAGGAACTTGGACTATGTAGGTTAACTGGTAGACACTTGGACGATCTAGGTTAACGAACGGGCACTTGGACTATGTAGGTTAACTAGCGGGCACTTAGACTATCTAGGTTACCTAGCAGGCACTTGGACTATGTACATACCCTAGCGGGCACTTGGACTATCTAGGTTACCTAGGGGGCACTTGGACTGTGTACGTCCCCTAGTGTGCACTTGGACTATCTAGGATAACTAACGTGCACTAGGACTATCCAGGTTAACTAGCGGGCACTTGGACTATCTAGGTTACCTAGTGGGCACTTGGACTATGTAGGTAACCTAGCGGGCACTGGACAGTCTAGGGTACCTAGCGGGCACCTGGACTGTCTAGGTTAGCTAACAGGAAATTGGAATATCTAGGTTACCTTGCGTGCCCTTGGACTATGTAGGTTAACTAGCAGGCACTTGGACTATCTAGGTTAACTTGCGGGTTCTTGGACTATGTAGGTTACCTAGCGGGCCCTTGGACTATGTAGGTTAACTAGCGGGCACTTGGACGATCAAGGTTAACTAGCGGGCACGTGGACTACCTAGGTTAACTAGCGGGCACTTGGACTATCTAGGTTAGCTAACGGGCACTTGGACTATCTAGGTTACCTAGCGGGCACTTGGACTATCTAGGTTACCTAGCGGGCCCTTGGACTATGTAGGTTAACTAGCGGGCACTTGGACGATCAAGGTTAACTAGCGGGCACTTGGACTATCTAGGTTAACTAGCGGGCATTTGGACTATCTAGGTTAGCTAACGGGCACTTGGACTATCTAGGTTACCTAGCGGGCACTTGGAATATGTACGTCCCCTAGCGGGCACTTGGACTATCTAGGTTAACTAGCGGGCACTTGGACTATCCAGGTTAACTAGCGGGCACTTGGACTATCTAGGTTAAGTAGCGGACCTTGGACTATGTAGGTTAACAAGCGGGCCCTTGGACTATGTAGGTTAACTAGCGGGCACTTGGACGATCTAGGTTAACTACCGGGCACTTGGACTATATAGGTTAACTAGCGGGCACATGGACTATCTAGATTAACTACCGGGCACTTGGATGATGCAGGTTCCCTAGCGGGCACTTGGACTATCTAGGTTCCCTAACGGGCACTTGGACTATGTAGTTTCTTTAGCGGGCACTTGGACTATTTACGTCCCTTCGCGGGCACGTGGACTATGTAGGTTAACTAGCGTGCCCTTGGACTATGTAGGTTAACTAGCCGGCACTTTGACTATCTTGGTTAACTAGCGGGCACTTGGACTATGTACATACCCTAGTGGGCACTTGGACTGTCTAGGTTACCTAGCGGGCACTTGTACTATGTACATACCCTAGTGGGCACTTGGACTGTCTAGGTAACCTAGCGGGCACTTGTACTATGTACGTCCCCTAGTGGGCACTAGGACTATCTACGATAACTAACCAACACTAGGAATATCTAGGTTACCTAGCGGGCACGTGGAATATGTACGTCCCCTAGCGGGCACTTGGACTATCTAGGTTAACTAGCGGGCACTTGGACTATGTAGGTTAACTAGCGGGCACTTGGACGATCAAGGTTAACTAGCGGGCACTTGGACTACCTAGGTTAACTAGCGGGCACTTGGACTATCTAGGTTAACTAGCGGGCACTTGGACTATCTAGGTTAGCTAACGGGCACTTGGACTATCTAGGTTACCTAGCGGGCACTTGGAATATGTACGTCCCCTAGATGGCACTTGGCCTATCTAGGTTAAGTAGCGGGCACTTGGATTATCCAGGTTAACTAGCGGGCACTTGGACTATCTAGGTTAAGTAGCGGACCTTGGACTATGTAGGTTAACAAGCGGGCCCTTGTACTATGTAGGTTAACTAGCGGGCACTTGGACGATCTAGGTTAACTACCGGGCACTTGGACTATATAGGTTAACTAGCGGGCACATGGACTATCTAGATTAACTACCGGGCACTTTATGATGCAGGTTCCCTAGCGTGCACTTGGACTATCTAGGTTCCCTAACGGGCACTTGGACTATGTAGGTTCCTTAGCGGGCACTTGGACTATTTACGTCCCTTAGCGGGCACGTGGACTATGTAGGTTAACTAGCGTGCCCTTGGACTATGTAGGTTAACTAGCCGGCACTTTGACTATCTAGGTTACCTAGCGGGCACTTGGACTATGTACATACCCTAGTGGGCACTTGGACTATCTAGGTTACCTAGCGGGCACTTGTACTATGTACGTCCCCTAGTGGGCACTAGGACTATCTACGATAACTAACCGACACTAGGAATATCTAGGTTACCTAGCGGGCACTTGGACTATGTACGTTCCCTAGTGGGCACTTGGACTATCTAGGATAATTAACGGGCACTCGGACTATCTAGGTTAACTAGCGGGCACTTGTTCTATCTAGGTCAACTAGCGGGCCCTTGGACTATGTAGGTTTAATAGCGGACACTTGGACGATCTAGGTTAACTAGCGGGCCCTTGCACTATGTCAGTTAACTATCGGGTACTTGGACAATCTAGGTTAACTAGCGAGCACTTGGACGATATAGGTTAACTAGCGGGCACTTGTTTTAGCTAGGTTACCTAGTGGGCCCTTGAACTATGTAGGTTAACTAGTTGACCCTTGGACTATCTAGATTAGCTAACGGGCACTTGGATTATATAGGTTACTTAGCGGGCACTTGGACTATGTGGGTGCCCTAGTGGGCATTTGGACTATATAGATTACCTAGCAGGCACTTGGACTTTGTAGGTTACCTACCGGGCACTTGGACTATCTAGGTTACCTAGCGGGCACTTGGACTTTCTAGGTTTTCGAGCGGGCACTTGGACTATCTAGGTTAACTAGCAGGCCCTGGGCTATGTAGGTTAACTAGCGGGCACTTGGACTATGTAGGTTAACTAGCAGGCACTTGAACTATCAGGTTAACCAGCGGTCACTTGGACTATGTAGGTAACCTAGCGGGTACTTGGACTGTCTAGGTTACCTAGTGGGCACTTGGACTATCTAGGATAACAAACGGGCACTTGGACTATGTACGACCCCAAGCAGGCACTTGGATGATCTAGGTTAACTAGAGGGCACTTGGACTATGTACGTCCCCTAGCGGGCACTTGGACTATCTAGGTTAACTAGAGGGCACTTGGAATATCTAGGTTAACTAGAGGGCACTTGGACTATGTAGGTTAACTAGCGGGCACTTGGACTATCTAGGTTAAGTAGCGGACCTTGGACTATGTAGGTTAACTAGCGGGCACTTAGACGATCTATGTTAACTAGCGGGCACTTGGACTATCTAGGTTAACTAGCGGGCACTTGGCCTATCTAGATTAACTAGCGGTCCTTTGGATGATGCAGGTTCCCTAGCGGGCACTTGGACTATCTAGGTTCCCTAACGGGCACTTGGACTATGTAGGTTCCCTAGCGGGCACGTAGACTATTTACGTCCCTTAGCGGGCACTTGGACTATGTAGGTTCCCTATCGCGCACTTGTACTATGTAGGTTAACTTGCGGACCCTTGGACTATGTAGGTTAACTAGCGGGCACTTAGACTATCTAGGTTACCTAGCGGGCACTTGGACTATGTACATACCCTAGCGGGCACTTGTACTATCTAGGTTTCCTAGCGGGCACTTGGACTATGTACGTCCCCTAGTGGGCACTGGGACTATCTAGGATAACTAACGGGTATTAGGACTATCTAGGTTAACTAGCGGGCACTTGGTGTATCTAGGTTACCTAGCGGGCACTTGGATTATGTAGGTAACCTAGCGGGCACTGGACAGTCTAGGGTACCTAGCGGGCACCTGGACTGTCTAGGTTAGCTAACAGGAAATTGGAATATCTAGGGTACCTTGCGGGCCCTTGGACTATGTAGGTTAACTAGCGGGCACTTGGACTATCTAGGTTAACTTGCGGGTTCTTGGACTATGTAGGTTACCTAGCGGGCCCTTGGACTATGTAGGTTAACTAGCGGGCACTTGGACGATCAAGGTTAACTAGCGGGCACGTGGACTACCTAGGTTAACTAGCGGGCACTTGGACTATCTAGGTTAGCTAACGGGCACTTGGACTATCTAGGTTACCTAGCGGGCACTTGGACTATGTACGTCCCCTAGCGGGCACTTGGACTATCCAGGTTAACTAGCGGGCACTTGGACTATCTAGGTTAAGTAGCGGACCTTGGACTATGTAGGTTAAGAAGCGGGCCCTTGGACTATGTAGGTTAACTAGCGGGCACTTGGACGATCTAGGTTAACTACCGGGCACTTGGACTATATAGGTTAACTGGCGGGCACATGGACTATCTAGATTAACTACCGGGCACTTGGATGATGCAGGTTCCCTAGCGGGCACTTGGACTATCTAGGTTCCCTAACGGGCACTTGGACTATGTAGGTTCCTTAGCGGGCACTTGGACTATTTACGTCCCTTAGCGGGCACGTGGACTATGTAGGTTAACTAGCGTGCCCTTGGACTATGTAGGTTAACTAGCCGGCACATAGACTATCTACGTTACCTAGCGGGCACTTGGACTATGTAAATACCCTAGTGGGCACTTGGACTATCTAGGTTACCTAGCGGGCACTTGGACTATGTACATACCCTAGTGGGCACTTGGACTATCTAGGTTACCTAGCGGGCACTTGTACTATGTACGTCCCCTAGTGGGCACTAGGACTATCTACGATAACTAACCGACACTAGGAATATCTAGGTTACCTAGCGGTCACTTGGACTATGTACGTTCCCTGGTGGGCACTTGGACTATCTAGGATAATTAACGGGCACTCGGACTATCTAGGTTAACTAGCGGGCACTTGTTCTATCTAGGTCAACTAGCGGGCCCTTGGACTATGTAGGTTTAATAGCGGACACTTGGACGATATAGGTTAACTAGCGGGCACTTGTTTTAGCTAGGTTACCTAGTGGGCCTTTGAACTTTGTAGGTTAACTAGTTGACCCTTGGACTATCTAAGTTAGCTAAAGGGCACTTGGACTATATAGGTTACTTAGCGGGCACTTGGACTATCAAGGTTAGCTAACGGGCACTTGGACTATCTAGGTTACCTAGCGGGCACTTGGAATATGTACGTCCCCTAGCGGGCACTTGGACTATCTAGGTTAACAAGCGGGCACTTGGACTATGTAGGTTAACTAGCGGGCACTTGGACGATCAAGGTTAACTAGCGGGCACTTGGACTACCTAGGTTAACTAGCGGGCACTTGGACTATCTAGGTTAACTAGCGGGCACTTGGACTATCTAGGTTAGCTAACGGGCACTTGGACTATCTAGGTTACCTAGCGGGCACTTGGAATATGTACGTCCCCTAGATGGCACTTGGACTATCTAGGTTAACTAGCGGGCACTTGGACTATCCAGGTTAACTAGCGGGCACTTGGACTATCTAGGTTAAGTAGCGGACCTTGGACTATGTAGGTTAACAAGCGGGCCCTTGGACTATGTAGGTTAACTAGCGGGCACTTGGACTATCTAGGTTCCCTAACGGGCACTTGACTATGTAGGTTCCTTAGCGGGCACTTGGAATATTTACGTCCCTTAGCGGGCACGTGGACTATGTAGGTTAACTAGCGTGCCCTTGGACTATGTAGGTTAACTAGCCGGCACTTTGACTATCTAGGTTACCTAGCGGGCACTTGGACTATGTACATACCCTAGTGGGCACTTGGACTATCTAGGTTACCTAGCGGGCACTTGTACTATGTACGTCCCCTAGTGGGCACTAGGACTATCTACGATAACTAACCGACACTAGGAATATCTAGGTTACCTAGCGGGCACTTGGACTATGTACGTTCCCTAGTGGGCACTTGGACTATCTAGGATAATTAACGGGCACTCGGACTATCTAGGTTAACTAGCGGGCACTTGTTCTATCTAGGTCAACTAGCGGGCCCATGGACTATGTAGGTTTAATAGCGGACACTTGGACGATCTAGGTTAACTAGCGGGCCCTTGCACTATGTCAGTTAACTATCGGGTACTTGGACAATCTAGGTTAACTAGCGAGCACTTGGACGATATAGGTTAACTAGCGGGCACTTGTTTTAGCTAGGTTACCTAGTGGGCCCTTGAACTATGTAGGTTAACTAGTTGACCCTTGGACTATCTAGGTTAGCTAACGGGCACTTTGATTATGTAGGTTACTTAGCGGGCACTTGGACTATGTGGGTGCCCTAGTGGGCATTTGGACTATATAGATTACCTAGCAGGCACTTGGACTTTGTAGGTTACCTACCGGGCACTTGGACTATCTAGGTTACCTAGCGGGCACTTGGACTTTCTAGGTTTTCGAGCGGGCACTTGAACTATCTAGGTTAACTAGCAGGCCCTGGGCTATGTAGGTTAACTAGCGGGCACTTGGACTATGTAGGTTAACTAGAAGGCACTTGAACTATCAGGTTAACCAGCGGTCACTTGGACTATGTAGGTAACCTAGCGCGAACTTGGACTGTCTAGGTTACCAAGCGGGCACTTGGACTATCTAGGATAACAAATGAGCACTTGGACTATGTACGACCCCAAGCAGGCACTTGGACGATCTAGGTTAACTAGAGGGCACTTGGACTATGTTCGTCCCCTAGCGGGCACTTGGACTATCTAGGTTAACTAGAGAGCACTTGGAATATCTAGGTTAACTAGAGGGCACTTGGACTATGTAGGTTAACTAGCGGGCACTTGTTCTATCTAGGTCAACTAGCGGGCCCTTGGACTATGTAGGTTTAATAGCGGACACTTGGACGATCTAGGTTAACTAGCGGGCCCTTGCACTATGTCAGTTAACTATCGGGTACTTGGACAATCTAGGTTAACTAGCGAGCACTTGGACGATATAGGTTAACTAGCGGGCACTTGTTTTAGCTAGGTTACCTAGTGGGCCCTTGAACTATGTAGGTTAACTAGTTGACCCTTGGACTATCTAGGTTAGCTAACGGGCACTTGGACTATATAGGTTACTTAGCGGGCACTTGGACTATGTGGGTGCCCTAGTGGGCATTTGGACTATATAGATTACCTAGCAGGCACTTGGACTTTGTAGGTTACCTACCGGGCACTTGGACTATCTAGGTTACCTAGCGGGCACTTGGACTTTCTAGGTTTTTGAGCGGGCACTTGGACTATGTAGGTTACCTAGCGGGCACTTGGACTATGTAGGTTACCTAATGGGCACTTGGACTATCTAGTTTACCTAGCGTGCGCTGGGACTATGAAGGTTACCTAGCGGGCACTTGGACAGTCTAGGTTAACTAGCGGGCACTTGGACTATCTAGGTTAACGAATGGGCACTTGGACTATGTAGGTTACCTAGCGGGCACTTGGAGTATCTAAGTTAGCGAACAAGAACTTGGAATATCTAGGTTACCTAGCAGGCACTTGGACTTTGTACATACCCTAGCGGGCACTTGGACTATCTAGGTTACCTAGGGGGCACTTGGACTGTGTACGTCCCCTAGTGGGCACTTGGACTATCTAGGATAACTAACGTGCACTAGGACTATCCAGGTTAACTAGCGGGCACTTGGACTATCTAGGTTAACAAATGGGCACTTGGACTATGTAGGTTACCTAGCGGGCACTTGGAGTATCTAAGTTAGCGAACAGGAACTTGGAATATCTAGGTTACCTAGCGGGCACTTGGACTATCTATGTTACCTAACAGGAACTTGGACTATGTAGGTTAACTGGGAGACACTTGGACGATCTAGGTTAACGAACGGGCACTTGGACTATGTAGGTTAACTAGCGGGCACTTAGACTATCTAGGTTACCTAGCAGGCACTTGGACTATGTACATACCCTAGCGGGCACTTGGACTATCTAGGTTACCTAGGGGGCACTTGGACTGTGTACGTCCCCTAGTGGGCACTTGGACTATCTAGGATAACTAACGTGCACTAGGACTATCCAGGTTAACTAGCGGGCACTTGGACTATCTAGGTTACCTAGCGGGCACTTGGATTATGTAGGTAACCTAGCTGGCACTGGACAGTCTAGGGTACCTAGCGGGCACCTGGACTGTCTAGGTTAGCTAACAGGAAATTGGAATATCTAGGTTACCTTGCGTGCCCTTGGACTATGTAGGTTAACTAGCGGGCACTTGGACTATCTAGGTTAACTTGCGGGTTCTTGGATTATGTAGCTTAACTAGCGGGCCCTTGGACTATGTAGGTTAACTAGCGGGCACTTGGACGATCAAGGTTAACTAGCGGGCACTTGGACTACCTAGGTTAAGTAGCGGGCCCTTGGACTATTTAGGTTAACTAGCGGGCACTTGGACTATCTAGGTTAGCTAACGGGCACTTGGACTATCTAGGTTACCTAGCGGGCACTTGGAATATGTACGTCCCCTAGCGGGCACTTGGACTATCTAGGTTAACTAGCGGGCACTTGGACTATCTAGGTTAAGTAGCGGACCTTGGACTATGTAGGTTAACTAGCGGGCCCTTGGACAATGTATGTTAACGAGCGTGCACTTGAACGATCTAGGTTATCTACCGGGCAGTTGGACTATCTAGGTTAACTAGCGGGCACATGGACTATCTAGATTAACTACCGGGCACTTGGATGATGCAGGTTCCCTAGTGGGCACTTGGACTATCTAGGTTAGCGAACGGGGAATTGGACTATGTAGGTGACCTAGCAGGCACTTGTACTGTCTAGGTTACCTAGCGGGCACTTGGACTATCTAGGTTAACGAACGGGCACTTGGACTATGTAGGTTACCTAGTGGGCTCTTGGATTATGTATGTTAGCAAACGGGCACTTGGACTATCTAGGTTACCTAGCGGGCACTTGGAATATGTAGGTTACCTAGCGGGCACTTGGACTATCTAGGTTACATAACGGGCACTTCGACTATCTAGGTTACGTAGCGGGCATTTGGACTATGTAGGTTACCTACAGGACATTTGGATGATCTAGGTTAACTAGTGGGCCCTTGGACTATGTAGGTTAACTAGCGGGCACTTGGACGATCTAGGTTAACCAGCAGGCACTTGGACTATGTAGGTTACCTAGCAGGCACTTGCACTATCTATGTTAGCGAACGGGACTTGGACTATGTAGGTGACCTAGCAGGCACTTTGACTATGTAGGTTACCTAACGGGCACTTGGACTATATAGGTTACCTAACGGGCACTTTGACTATCTAGGTTACCTAGCGGGCACTTGGACTATGTAGGTTACCTAGCGGACACTTGGACTATCTAGGATACCTAAAGGGCAATTTGACTATCTAGGTTACCTAGCGGGCACTTGGACTATGTAGGTTACCTTACGGGCACTTGGACTATGTAGGTTAACTAGCGGACACTTGGACGATCTAGGTTAACTAGCCGGCACTTGGAATATCTAGGTTAACTAGGGGGCCCTTGGACTATGTAGGTTAACTAGCGGGCACTTGGACTATCTAGGTTACCTAGCGGGTTTTTGGACTATGTAGGTTAACTAGCGGGCCCTTGGACTATGTAGGTTAACTAGCGGGCACTTGGACGATCTAGGTTAACTACCGGGCAATTGGACTATCTAGTTTAAGTAGCGGGCACTTGGACTATCAGGTTAATTAGCGGTCACTTGGACGATGCAGGTTCTCTAGCGGGCACTTGGACTATATAGGTTCCCTATGGGCACTTGGACCCTCTAGTTTCCCTAAAGGGCACTTGGACTATGTAGGTTCCCTAGCGGGCACTTGGACTATGTAGGTAAACTAGCAGGCCCTTGGAATATCTAGGTTACCTAGCGGGCACTTGAACGATGCAGGTTCCCTAGCGAGCACTTGGACTATCTAGGTTCCCTATGGGCACTTGGACCCTCTAGTTTCCCTAAAGGGCATTTGGACTATGTAGGTTCCATAGCGGGCACTTGGACTATGTAGGTTCCCTATCGGGCACTTGGACTATGTAGGTTTCTATCAGGCACTTGGACTATGTAGATTAATTAGCGGGCACTTGGACTATCTAGGTAACCTAGCGGGCACTTGGACTATGTACGTCCCCTAGTGGGCACTTCGACTATCTAGGTTAACTAGCGGGCACTCGGTCTACCTACGTTACCTAGCGGGCACTTGGACTATGTAGGTCAACTAGCGGGCCCTTGGACTATCTAGGTTAGCTAAGGGCACTTGGATTATGTAAGTTAACTAGAGTTCACATGGACTATGTAGGTTAACTTGCGGACACTTGGACGATCTAGGTTAACTAGCGGGCACTTGGACGATATAGGTTAACTACCGGGACTTGGATTATCTAGGTTGGGTAGCGGGCACTTGAACTATGTAGGTTAACTAGTCGGCCCTTAGACTATCTAGGTTAGCTAACGGGCACTTGGACAATGTAGGTTAATTAGAGGGTACTTGGACTATGTAGGTTCCCCAGCGGTCATTTGGACTATATAGATTACCTAGTGGGCACTTGGACTTTGTAGGTTACCTAGAGGGCCCTTTGTCCATGTAGGTTACCCAGCGGGCACTAGGACTATCTTGGTTACCTATTGGGCACTTGCACTATCTATGTTACCTAGCGGGTACTTGGACTATCTAGGTTAACTACCGGGCACTTGGACTATCTAGGTTAACTAGCGAGCACTTGGACTACCTAGATTAACTACCGGGCACTTGGATGATGCAGGTTCCCTAGCGGGCACTTGGACTATCTAGGTTCCCTAACGGGCACTTGGACTATGTTTTTCCTTAGCGGGCACTTGGACTATGTACGTCCCTTAGCGGGCACTTGGACTATGTAGGTTAACTAGCGTGCCCTTGGACTATGTAAGTTAACTAGCCGGCAGTTAGACTATCTAGGTTACCTAGCGGGCAGTTGGACTATGTACGTTCCCTAGCGGGCACTTGCACTATCTAGGTTAACTAGAGGGCCCTTGGTCTATCTAGGTTAACTAGTGGGCACTTGGACTATCTAGGTTAAGTAGCGGACCTTGGACTATGTAGGTTAACAAGCGGGCCCTTGGACTATGTAGGTTAACTAGCGGGCACTTGGACGATCTAGGGTAACTAGCGGGCACTTGGACTATCTAGGTTAACTAAGGGCTCTTGGACTATCTAGATTAACTACCGGGCACTTGGATGATGCAGGTTCCCTACGGGCACTTGAACTATCTAGGTTCCCTAACAGGCACTTGGAATATGTAGGTTCCCTATCGGGCACTTGGACTATGTAGGTTCCCTATCGGGCACTTGGACTATGTAGGTTAACTAGCGGGCACTTGGACGATCAAGGTTAACTAGCGGGAACTTGGACTATCTAGGTTAACTAGCGGGCACTTGGACGATCTAGGTTAACTAGCGGGCACTTCTACAATGCAGGTTCCCTAGCGGGCACTTTGACTATGTAGGTTCCCTAGCGGGCACTTGGACTATATAGGTTCCCTACGGGCACTTGGACTATCTCGGTTCCCTAACGGGCACTTGGAATATATAGGTTCCCTATCGGGCACTTTGACTATGTAGGTTCCTCAGCGGGCACTTGGACTATGTAGGTTAACTAGCGGGCACTTGGACTATCTAGGTTAACTAGCAGTCCCTGGGCTATGTAGGTTAACTAGCGGGCACATGGACTATGTAGGTTAACTAGCAGGCCCTGGGCTATGTAGGTTAACTAGCGGGCACTTGGAATATGTAGGTTAACCAGCGGTCACTTGGACTATGTAGGTAACCTAGTGGGAACTTGGACTGTCTAGGTTACCTAGTGGGCACTTGGACTATCAAGGATAACAAACGGGCACTTGGACTATGTACGACCCCTAGCGGGCACTTGGACTATCTAGGTTAAATAGAGGGCACTTGGACTATGTAGGTTAACTAGCGGGCCCTTGGACTAACTAGGTTAAGTAGCAGACCTTGGACTATGAAGGTTAACAAGCGGGCCCTTGGACTATGTAGGTTAACTAGCGGGCACTTAGACGATCTAGGTTAACTAGCGGGCACTAGGACTATCTAGGTTAACTAGCGGGCACTTGGACTATCTAGGTTCCCTAACGGGCACTTGGACTATGTTTTTCCTTAGCGGGCACTTGGACTATGTACGTCCCTTAGTGGGCACTTGGACTATGTAGGTTAACTAGCGTGCCCTTGGACTATGTAAGTTAACTAGCCGGCAGTTAGACTATCTAGGTTACCTAGCGGGAAGTTGGACTATGTACGTTCCCTAGCGGGCACTTGCACTATCTAGGTTAACTAGAGGGCCCTTGGTCTATCTAGGTTAACTAGTGGGCACTTGGACTATCTAGGTTAAGTAGCGGACCTTGGACTATGTAGGTTAACAAGCGGGCCCTTGGACTATGTAGGTTAACTAGCGGGCACTTGGACGATCTAGGGTAACTAGCGGGCACTTGGACTATCTAGGTTAACTAAGGGCTCTTGGACTATCTAGATTAACTACCGGGCACTTGGATGATGCAGGTTCCCTACGGGCACTTGAACTATCTAGGTTCCCTAAGAGGCACTTGGAATATGTAGGTTCCCTATCGGGCACTTGGACTATGTAGGTTCCCTATCGGGCACTTGGACTATGTAGGTTAACTAGCGGGCACTTGGACGATCAAGGTTAACTAGCGGGAACTTGGACTATCTAGGTTAACTAGCGGGCACTTGGACGATCTAGGTTAACTAGCGGGCACTTCTACAATGCAGGTTCCCTAGGGGGCACTTTGACTATGTAGGTTCCCTAGTGGGCACTTGGACTATATAGGTTCCCTACGGGCACTTGGACTATCTCGGTTCCCTAACGGGCACTTGGAATATATAGGTTCCATATCGGGCACTTGGCCTATGTAGGTTCCTCAGCGGGCACATGGACTATGTAGGTTAACTAGCGGGCACTTGGACTATCTAGGTTAACTAGCAGTCCCTGGGCTATGTAGGTTAACTAGCGGGCACATGGACTATGTAGGTTAACTAGCAGGCCCTGGGCTATGTAGGTTAACTAGCGGGCACTTGGAATATGTAGGTTAACCAGCGGTCACTTGGACTATGTAGGTAACCTAGTGGGAACTTGGACTATCTAGGTTAACTAAGGGCTCTTGGACTATCTAGATTAACTACCGGGCACTTGGATGATGCAGGTTCCCTACGGGCACTTGAACTATCTAGGTTCCCTAAGAGGCACTTGGAATATGTAGGTTCCCTATCGGGCACTTGGACTATGTAGGTTCCCTATCGGGCACTTGGACTATGTAGGTTAACTAGCGGGCACTTGGACGATCAAGGTTAACTAGCGGGAACTTGGACTATCTAGGTTAACTAGCGGGCACTTGGACGATCTAGGTTAACTAGCGGGCACTTCTACAATGCAGGTTCCCTAGGGGGCACTTTGACTATGTAGGTTCCCTAGTGGGCACTTGGACTATATAGGTTCCCTACGGGCACTTGGACTATCTCGGTTCCCTAACGGGCACTTGGAATATATAGGTTCCATATCGGGCACTTGGCCTATGTAGGTTCCTCAGCGGGCACATGGACTATGTAGGTTAACTAGCAGGCACTTGGACTATCTAGGTTAACTAGCAGTCCCTGGGCTATGTAGGTTAACTATCGGGCACATGGACTATGTAGGTTAACTAGCAGGCCCTGGGCTATGTAGGTTAACTAGCGGGCACTTGGAATATGTAGGTTAACCAGCGGTCACTTGGACTATGTAGGTAACCTAGTGGGAACTTGGACTGTCTAGGTTACCTAGTGGGCACTTGGACTATCAAGGATAACAAACGGGCACTTGGACTATGTACGACCCCTAGCGGGCACTTGGACTATCTAGGTTAAATAGAGGGCACTTGGACTATGTAGGTTAACTAGCGGGCACTTGGACTATCTAGGTTAAGTAGCAGACCTTGGACTATGAAGGTTAACAAGCGGGCCCTTGGACTATGTAGGTTAACTAGCGGGCACTTAGACGATCTAGGTTAACTAGCGGGCACTAGGACTATCTAGGTTAACTAGCGGGCACTTGGACTATCTAGATTAACTAGCGGCCCTTGGATGAAGAAGGTTCCCTAGCGGGCACTTGGACTATCTAGGTTCCCTAACGGGCACTTGGACTATGTAGGTTCCCTAGTGGGCACTTAGACTATGTACGTCCCTTAGCGGGCACTTGGACTATGCAGGTTCCCTATCGCGCACGTGGACTATCTAGGTTACCTAGCGGGCACTTGGACTATGTACGTCCCCTAGTGGGCACTGGGACTATCTAGGATAACTAACGGGTACTAGGACTATCTAGGTTAACTAGCGGGCCCTTGGTGTATCTAGGTTACCTAGCGGGCACTTGGACTATGTAGGTAACGTAGCGGGCACTGGACAGTCTAGGGTACCTAGCGGGCCCTTGGACTATGTAGGTTAACTAGCGGGCACTTGGACGATCAAGGTTAACTAGCGGGCACTTGGACTACCTAGGTTAAGTAGCGGGCACTTGGACTATCTAGGTTAGCTAACGGGCACTTGGATTATCTAGGTTACCTAACGTGCACTTGGACTATGTACGTCCCCAAGCGGGCACTTGGACTATCTAGGTTAACTAGCGGGCACTTGGACTATCTAGGTTAAGTAGCGGACCTTGGACTATGTAGGTTAACAAGCGGGCCCTTGAACTATGTAGGTTAACTAGCGGGCACTTGGACGATCTAGGTTATCTACCGGGCACTTAGACTATCTAGGTTAACTAGCGGGCACATGGACTATCTAGATTAACTACCGGGCACTTGGATGATGCAGGTTCCCTAGTGGGCACTTGGACTATCTAGGTTCCCTAACGGACACTTGGACTATGTAGGTTCCTTAGCGGGCACTTGGACTATTTACGTCCCTTAGCGGGCTCGTGGACTATGTAGGTTAACTAGCGTGCCCTTGGACTATGTAGGTTAACTAGCCGGCACTTAGACTATCTAGTTTACCTAGCGGGCACTTGGACTATGTACATACCCTAGTGGGCACTTGGACTATCTAGGTTACCAAGCGGGCACTTGTACTATGTACGTCCCCTAGTGGGCACTAGGACTATCTAGGATAACTAACAGGCACTAGGAATATCTAGGTTACCTAGCGGGCACTTGGACTATGTACGTTCCCTAGTGGGCACTTGGATTATCTAGGATAATTAACGGGCACTCAGACTATCAGGTTAACTAGCGGGCACTTGTTCTATCTAGGTCAACTAGCGGGCCCTTGGACTATGTAGGTTTAATAGCGGACACTTGGACGATCTAGATTAACTAAAGGACACTTGGACTATCTAGGTTAACTAGTGCGTCCTTGCACTATGTAGGTTAACTATCAGGTACTTGGACAATCTAGGTTAACTAGCGGGCACTTGGACGATATAGGTTAACTAGCGGGCACTTGGATTAGCTAGGTTACCTAGTGGGCCCTTGAACTATGTAGGTTAACTAGTTGACCCTTGGACTATCTAGGTCACCTACCGGGCACTTGGACTATCTAGGTTACCTAGCGGGCACTTGGACATTCTAGGTTTTCGAGAGGGCACTTGGACTATGTAGGTTACCTAGTGGGCACTTGGACTATGTAGGTTACCTAATGGGCAATTGGACCATCTAGTTTACCTAGCGTGCGCTGGGACTATGTAGGTTACCTAGCGGGCACTTGGACAGTGTAGGTTAACTAGCGGGCACTTGGACTATTTAGGTTACCTAGCGGGCACTTGGAGTATCTAAGTTAGTGAACAGGAACTTGGAATATCTAGGTTACCTAGCGGGCACTGGACTATATAGGTTACCAACGGGCACTTGGACTATCTATGTTACCTAACAGGAACTTTGACTATGTAGGTTAACTGGTGGACACTTGGACGATCTAGGTTAACGAACGGGCACTTGGACTATGTAGGTTAACTAGCGGGCACTTAGACTATCTAGGTTACCTAGCAGGCACTTGGACTATGTACATACCCTAGCGGGCACTTGGACTATCTAGGTTACCTAGGGGGCACTTGGACTGTGTACGTCCCCTAGTGGTCACTTGGACTATCTAGGATAACTAACGTGCACTAGGACTATCCAGGTTAACTAGCGGGCACTTGGACTATCTAGGTTACCTAGCGGGCACTTGGACTATGTAGGTAACCTAGCGGGCACTGGACAGTCTAGGTTACCTAGCAGGCACTTGGACTATCTAGTTTAGCTAACAGGAAATTTTAATATCTAGGTTACCTTGCGTGCCCTTGGACTATGTAGGTTAACTAGCGGGGAATTGGACGATCAAGGTTAACTAGCGGGCATATGGACGATCTAGGTTAGCTAGAGGGCACTTGGACAATCTAGGTTAACTAGCCGGCACTTGGACTATCAAGGTTAACTAGCGAGCCCTTGGACTATGTAGGTTAACTAGCGGGCCCTTGGACTTGTAGCTTACCTAGCGGGCACGTGGACTATGTATGTTACCTAGCGGGCACTTGGACGATATAGGTTAACTACCGGGAACTTGGATTATCTAGGTTGGCTAGCGGGCACTTGAACTATGTAGGTTAACTAGTCGGCCCTTAGACTATCTAGGTTAGCTAACGGGCACTTGGACAATGTTGGTTAATTAGAGGGTACTTGGACTATGTAGGTTCCCCAGCGGGCATTTGGATTATATAGATTACCTAGCGGGCACTTGGACTTTGTAGGTTACCTAGCGGGCACTTGGACTATCTTGGTTACCTATTGGGCACTTGAACTATCTATGTTACCTAGCGGGTACTTGGACTATCTAGGTTAACTACCGGGCACTTGGACGATCTAGGTTAACTAGCGGGCACTTGGACTATCTAGATTAACTACCGGGCACTTGGATGATGCAGGTTCCCTAGCGGGCACTTGGACTATCTAGGTTCCCTAACGGGCACTTGGACTATGTAGGTTCCTCAGCGGGCACTTGGACTATGTAGGTTCCCTATCGGGCACTTGGACTATGTAGGTTAACTAGCGGGCACTTGGACGATCAAGGTTAACTAGCGGGAACTTGGACTATCTAGGTTAACCAGCGGGCACTTGGACGATCTAGGTTAACTAGCGGGCACTTGTGCAATGCAGGTTCCCTAACGGGCACTTTGACTATGTAGGTTACCTAGCGGGCACTTGGACTATAGAGGTTCCCTACGGGCACTTGGAATATGTAGGTTCCCTATCGGGCACTTGGACTATGTAGGTTCCTCTGCTGGCCCTTGGAGTATGTAGGTTAACTAGCGGGCACTTGGACTATCTAGGTTAACTAGCAGTCCCTGGGATATGTAGGTTAACTAGCGGGCACATGGACTATGTAGGTTAACTAGCAGGCCCTGGGCTATGTAGGTTAACTAGCGGGCCCTTGGACTATGTAGGTTAACTAGCGGGCACTTAGACAATCTAGGTTAACTAGCGGGCACTTGGACTATCTAGGTTACCTAGGGGGACCTTGGACTATGTAGGTTTCCTAGCGGGCATTTGGAATATCTAGGTTAACGAACGGGCACTTGGACTATGCAGGTAACCTAGCGGGCTCTTGGAAAGTCTAGGTTAACTAGCGGGCACTTGGACTATCTAGGTTAACGAACGGGCACTTTGAATTATCTAGGTTACATAGCGGGCACTTGGACTACTTAGCTTACCTAGCAGGCACTTGGACTATCTAGGTTAACTAGCGGACCTTGGACTACGTAGGTTACCTAGCGGGCACTTGGATTATCTAGGTTAACGAACGGGCACTTTGACTATCTAGGTTACATAGCGGTCACTTGGACTACTTAGCTTACCTAGCGGTCCCTTGGACTATCTAGGTTAACTAGAGGGCACGTGGATGATCAATGTTAACTAGTGGACACTTGGACTATGTAGGTTAACTAGCGGGCATTTGGACTATGTAGGTTACCTAGCGGGCACTTGGACAATGTAGGTTCCCTATCGGGCACTTGGAGAATGTAGGTTAACTAGGGGGCACTAGGACAATGTAGGTTACCTAGCGGGCCCTTGGACTATCTAGGTTACCTAGGGGGAACCTGGACTATGTAGGTGAACTAGTGGGCACTTGGACTATCTATGTTACCTAGCAGGCACTTGGACTATGTAGGTTAACTAGCGGGCACTTGGACTATCTAGGTTACCTAGCGGGCACTTGGACTATGTACGTTCCCTAGCGGGCACTTGGAATATCTACGTTACCTAGCAGGCATTTGAACCCTAGCGGTTACTTAGACTTTGTGGGTTACCTAGCAGGCCCTTGGACTATGTAGGTTAACTAGCGGGCCCTTGGACTATGTAGGTTACCTAGTGGGCACTTGGAAGGTCTGGGTTAACTAGCGGATACTTGGACTATGTAGGTTAACTAGCGGGCCCTTGGACTATGTAGATTAACTAGCGGCACTTGGACTATCTACGTTAACTAGCGGGCCCTTGGACTATGCAGATTCCCTAGCGGGCATTTGGACTATATAGATAACCTAGCGGGCACTTAGACTTTGTAGGTTACCTAGCGGGCACTTGGACTATTTAGGTTACCAAGCGGGCACTTGGACTATCTAGGTTAACTAACGGGCACTTGGACTATGTAGGTTCCCTAGCGGGCCCTTGGACTATGTAAGTTCCCTAGCGGGCACTTGGACTATGTGGGTTTCCTGGCGGGCATTTGGACTATCTAGGTTATCTAACGGGCACTTGGACTATGTAGGTTCCCTATCGGGCACTTGGACTATGTAGGTTAAATAGAGGGCATTTGGACTATGTAGGTTACCTAGCGGGCACTTGGACTATGTAGGTTCCCTATGGGGCACTTGGAGAATGTAGGTTAACTAGGGTGCTCTAGGACTATGTAGGTTACCTAGCGGGCCCTTGGACTACCTAGGTTACCTAGCAGGCATTTGGACTATGTAGGCTCCCTATCGGTCATTTGGACTATATAGATTACCTTGCGGGCACTTAGATTTTGTAGATTACCTACCGGGCACTTGGACTATCTAGGTTACCTAGCTGGCACTTGAAATATCTACGTTACCTAGCGGGTACTTGGTGTATGTACGTTACCTACCGGACTGTTGGACTATCTAGGTTACCTAGCGGGCACTGGGACTACATAGGTTAACTATCGGGCACTTGGACTATGTAGGTTCCCTAGCGGGCCCTTGGACTATGTAAGTTCCCTAGCGGGCACTTGGACTATGTGGGTTCCCTAGCGGGCATTTGGACTATCTAGGTTACCTAATGGGCACTTGGACTATGTGGGTTCCCTAGCGGGCATTTGGACTATCTAGGTTACCTAACGGGCACTTGGACTATGTAGGTTCCCTAGCGGGCACTTGGATTATGTAGGTTCCCTATCGTGCACTTGGACTATGTAGGTTATCTAGTGGGCCCTTGGACTATCTAGGTTACCTAGGGGGAACCTGGACTATGTAGGTTAACTAGTGGGCACTTGGACTATGTAGGTTGCCTAGCAGGCACTTGGACTATATGGGTTCCCAAGCGGGCACTTGGATTATGTAAGTTCCCTATCGGGCACATGGACTATGTAGGTTAACTAGAGGGCACTTGGACTCTCTAGGTTACCTAGCAGGCACTTGGATTATCTAGGTTAACGAACGGGCACTTGGACTATGTAGGTTAACTAGAGAGCATTTGGACTATGTAGGTTACCTATCGGGCACTTGGAGAATGTAGGTTAACTAGGGTGCACTAGGACTATGTAGGTTACCTAGCGGGCCCTTGGACTATCTAGGTTACCTAGCAGGCATTTGGGCTATGTAGGCTCCCTATCGGTCATTTGGACTATATAGATTACCTTGCGGGCACTTAGACTTTGTAGGTTACCTAGCCGCCACTTGGACTATCTAGGTTAGCTAACAGGCACTTGGACTATTTAGGTTCCCTAGCTGGCACTTGGACTATGTAGGTCAACTAGCGGGCCATTGGACTATCTAGGTTAGCTAACGGGCACTTAGATTATGTAGGATAACAAGCGGGCACTTGGACTATCTAGGTTACCTAGCGGGCACTTGGACTATGTTGGCTAACTAGGGGGCCCTTGGACGATCTAGGTTACCTAGCAGGTACTTGAACTATCTAGGTTACCTATCGGGCACTTGTACTATGTACGTTCCCTAGCGGGCACTTGGACTATCTATGTTAACTAGCGGGCACTTGGAATATGTATGTTAACTAGCGGACACTTGCACTATGTAGGTTACCTAGCAGGCATTTGGACTATCTAGGTTACCTAGCGGGCACTTGGACATTCTAGGTTTTCGAGAGGGCACTTGGGCTATGTAGGTTACCTAGTGGGCACTTGGACTATGTAGGTTACCTAATGGGCAATTGGACCATCTAGTTTACCTAGCATGCGCTGGGACTATGTAGGTTACCTAGCGGGCACTTGGACAGTCTAGGTTAACTAGCGGGCACTTGGACTATCTAGGTTAACGAATGGGCACTTGGACTATGTAGGTTACCTAGCGGGCACTTGGAGTATATAAGTTAGTGAACAGGAACTTGGAATATCTAAGTTACCTAGCGGGCACTGGACTATATAGGTTACCAACGGGCGCTTGGACTATCTATGTTACCTAACAGGAACTTTGACTATGTAGGTTAACTGGCGGACACTTGGACGATCTAGGTTAACGAACGGGCACTTGGACTATGTAGGTTAACTAGCGGGCACTTAGACTATCTAGGTTACCTAGCAGGCACTTGGACTATGTACATACCCTAGCGGGCACTTGGACTATCTAGGTTACCTAGGGGGAACTTGGACTGTGTACGTCCCCTAGTGGGCACTTGGACTATCTAGGATAACTAACGTGCACTAGGACTATCCAGGTTAACTAGCGGGTACTTGGACTATCTAGGTTACCTAGCGGGCACTTGGACTATGTAGGTAACCCAGCGGGCACTGGACAGTCTAGGGTACCTAGCGGGCACATGGACTGTCTAGGTTAGCTAACAGGAAATTGGAATATCTAGGTTACCTTGCGTGCTCTTGGACTATGTAGGTTAACTAGCGGGCACTTGGACTATCTAGGTTAACTTGCCTGTTCTTGGACTATGTAGCTTAACTAGTGGGCCCTTGGACTATGTAGGTTAACTAGCGGGCACTTGGACTATCAAGGTTAACTAGCGGGCACTTGGACTACCTAGGTTAACTAGCGGGCACTTGGACTATCTAGGTTAACTAGCGGGCCCTAGGAATATCTAGGTTACCTAGCTGGCACTTGGACTATGAAGGATCCCTAGCGAGCAATTGGATTATCTAGGTTACCTAGCGGGCACTTGGACTATGTAGGTCAACTAGCGGGCCCTTGGACTATGTTGGTTAACTAGCGGGCACTTGGACTATATAGGTTAACTAGCAGGCACTTGGATTATCTAGGTTACCTAGCGGGCACTTGGACTATGTAGGTTAACTAGCAGGCACTTGGATTATCTAGGTTACCTAGCGGGCACTTGGACTATGTAGGTTCCCTAGCGGGCATTTGGACTATATAGATACCCTAGCGGGCACTTAGACTTTGTAGGTTACCTAGCGGGCCCTTGGACTATGTAGGTTAACTAGCGGGCCCTTGGACTATGTAGGTTACCTAGCGGGCACTTGTACGATCTAGGTTAACTAGCCGGTACTTGGACTATGTAGGTGAACTAGCGGGCCCTTGGACTCTGTAGATTAACTAGCAGCACTTGGACTATCCACGTTAACTAGCGGGCCCTTGGACTATGCAGATTCCCTAGCGGGCATTTGGACTATATAGATAACCTAGCGGGCACTTAGACTTTTTAGGTTACCTAGCGGGCACTTGGAATATCTAGGTTACCTATCTGGCACTTGAACTATCTACGTTGCCTAGCGGGTTCTTGGAGTATGTAGGTTACCTAGCGGGCTGTTGGACTATCTAGGTTACCAAGTGGTCACTTGGACTATCTAGGTTAACTAACGGGCCCTTGGACTATGTAGGTTCCCTAGCGGGCCCTTGGACTATGTAAATTCCCTAGCGGGCACTTGGATTTGTGGGTATCCTGGCGGTCATTTGGACTATCTAGGTTACCTAACGGGCACTTGGACTATGTAGGTTCCCTAGCAGGCACTTGGATTATGTAGGATCCCTATCGGGCACTTGGACTATGTAGGTTAACTAGAGGTCATTTGTACTATGTAGGTTACCTAGCGGGCACTTGGACTATATAGGTTCCCTATCGAGCACTTGGAGAATGTAGTTAACTAGGGGGCACTAGGCTATGTAGGTTACCTAGCGGGCCCTTGGACTATCTAGGTTACCTAGCAGGCATTTGGGCTATGTAGGCTCCCTATCCGTCATTTGGACTATATAGATTACCTTGCGGGCACTTAGACTTTTTAGGTTACCTAGCCGCCACTTGGACTATCTAGGTTAGCTAACAGGCACTTGAACTATTTAGGTTCCCTAGCGGGCACTTTTACTATCTAGGATACCTAGCTGGCACTTGGACTATGTAGGTCAACTAGCGGGCCCTTGGAATATCTAGGTTAGCTAATGGGCACTTAGATTATGTCGGTTAACAAGCGGGCACTTGGACTATCTAGGTTACCTAGCGGGCACATGGACTATTATGGCTAACTAGGGGGCCATTGGACGATCTAGGTTACCTAGTGGGTACTTGAAATATCTAGGTTACCTAGCGGGCACTTGGACTATGTACGTTCCCTAGCGGGCACTTGGACTATCTATGTTAACTAGCGGGCACTTGGAATATGTAGGTTAACTAGCGGACACTTGCACTATGTAGGTTACCTAGCAGGCACTTGGACTATCTAGGTTAACTTGCGTGCACTTGGACTATCTAGGTTAACTAGCGTGCACTTGGACTATGTAGGTTCCTTAGCGGGCACTTGGACTATCTAGGTTGCCTAGCGGGCACTTGGACTATGTAGGTTAACTAGCGGGCACTTGAACTGTCTAGGTTACCTAGCGGGCACTTGGATTATCTAGGTTAACGAACGGGCAATTGGACTATGTAGGTTACCTAGTAGCCACTTTGACTATCTAGGTTAGCTAACAGGCACTTAGACTATCTAGGTTCCCTAGCGGGCACTTGTACTATCTCGGTTACCGAGCGGGCACTTGGACTATGTAGGTCAACTAGTGGGCACTTGGACTATCTAGGTTACCTGGCAGGCACTTGGACTATGTAGGTTAACTAGCGGGCAATTGGACTATGTACGTTCCCTAGCGGGCACTTGGACTATCTAGATTAACTAGCGGGCACTTGGACTATCTAGGTTAACTAGCGTGCACTTGGACTATGTAGGTTCCCTAGCGGGCACTTGGACTATCTAGGTTGCCTAGCTGGCACTTGGACTATGTAGGTTAAGTAGCATGCCCTTGGACAATCTAGATTAACTAGCGGCCACTTGGACGATCTAGGTTAACTAGCGGGCACATGGACCATGTAGGTTGCTTAGCGGGCACTTGGACTATCTAGGTTAGGTAACGGGCACTTTGAGTATCTAGGTTACCTAGCGGGAACTTGGACATTGTAAGTTACCTAGCGGGCAATTGGACTATCTAGGTTACCTAACGGGCACTTTGACTATCTAGGTTACATAGCGGGCACTTGGACTATGTAGGTTAACTAGCGGGCACTTGGACTATCTAGGTTAGCTAACGGGCACTTGGACTAAGTACGTCCCCTAGTGGTCACTTGGACACTCTAGGTTAACTAACGGGCACTAGGACTATCTAGGTTACCTAGCTGGCACTTGGACTATGAAGGTTCCCTAGCGAGCAATTGGATTATCTAGGTTACCTAGCGGGCACTTGGACTATGTAGGTCAACTAGTGGGCCCTTGGACTATGTTGGTTAACTAGCGGGCACTTGGACAATATAGGTTAACTAGCAGGCACTTGGATTATCTAGGTTACCTAGCGGGCACTTGGACTATGTAGGTTCCCTAGCGGGCATTTGGACTATATAGATAACCTAGCGGGCACTTAGACTTTGTAAGTTACCTAGCGGGCTGTTGGACTATCTAGGTTACCAAGTGGTCACTTGGACTATGTAGGTTAACTAACGGGCACTTGGACTATGTAGGTTCCCTAGCGGGCCCTTGGACTATGTAAGTTCCCTAGTGGGCACTTGGAGTATGTGGGTATCCTGGCGGTCATTTGGACTATCTAGGTTACCTAACGGGCACTTGGACTACGTAGGTTCCCTAGCGGGCACTTGGATTATGTAGGTTCCCTATCGGGCACTTGGACTATGTAGGTTAACTAGAGGTCATTTGTACTATGTAGGTTACCTAGCGGACCCTTGGACTATCTAGGTTACCTAGCAGGCATTTGGGCTATGTAGGCTCCCTATCGGTCATTTGGACTATATAGATTACCTTGCGGGCACTTAGACTTTGTAGGTTACCTAGCCGCCACTCGGACTATCTAGGTTAGCTCACAGGCACTTGGACTATTTAGGTTCCCTAGCGGGCACTTGTACTATCTAGGATACCTAGCTGGCACTTGGCTATGTAGGTCAACTAGCGGGCCCTTGGAATATCTAGGTTAGCTAACGGGCACTTAGATTATGTAGGTTAACAAGCGGGCACTTGGACTATCTAGGTTACCTAGCGGGCACTTGGACTATGTTGGCTAACTAGGGGGCCCTTGGACGATCTAGGTTACCTAGCAGGTACTTGAACTATCTAGGTTACCTATCGGGAACTTGTACTATGTACGTTACCTAGCGGGCACTTGGACTATCTATGTTAACTAGCGGGCACTTGGAATATGTATGTTAACTAGCGGACACTTGCACTATGTAGGTTACCTAGCAGGCATTTGGACAATCTAGGTTAACTTGCGTGCACTTGGACTATCTAGGTTAACTAGCGTGCACTTGGACTATGTGGGTTCCTTAGCGGGCACTTGGACTATCTAGGTTAACGAACGGGCACTTGGACTATGTAGGTTACCTAGTAGCCACTTGGACTATCTAGGTTAGCTAACAGGCACTTGGACTATCTAGGTTACCTAGCGGGCACTTGGACTATGTAGGTTCCCTAGCGGGCATTTGGACTATATAGATACCCTAGCGGGCACTTAGACTTTGTAGGTTACCTAGCGGGCCCTTGGACTATGTAGGTTAACTAGCGGGCCCTTGGACTATGTAGGTTACCTAGCGGGCACTTGTACGATCTAGGTTAACTAGCCGGTACTTGGACTATGTAGGTGAACTAGCGGGCCCTTGGACTATGTAGATTAACTAGCAGCACTTGGACTATCCACGTTAACTAGCGGGCCCTTGGACTATGCAGATTCCCTAGCGGGCATTTGGACTATATAGATAACCTAGCGGGCACTTAGACTTTGTAGGTTACCTAGCGGGCACTCGGACTATCTAGGTTACCTATCTGGCACTTGAACTATCTACGTTGCCTAGCAGGTTCTTGGAGTATGTAGGTTACCTAGCGGGCTGTTGGACTATCTAGGTTACCAAGTGGTCACTTGGACTATCTAGGTTAACTAACGGGCCCTTGGACTATGTAGGTTCCCTAGCGGGCCCTTGGACTATGTAAATTCCCTAGCGGGCACTTGGATTTGTGGGTATCCTGGCGGTCATTTGGACTATCTAGGTTACCTAACGGGCACTTGGACTATGTAGGTTCCCTAGCAGGCACTTGGATTATGTAGGATCCCTATCGGGCACTTGGACTATGTAGGTTAACTAGAGGTCATTTGTACTATGTAGGTTACCTAGCGGGCACTTGGACTATATAGGTTCCCTATCGAGCACTTTGAGAATGTAGTTAACTAGGGGGCACTAGGCTATGTAGGTTACCTAGCGGGCCCTTGGACTATCTAGGTTACCTAGCAGGCATTTGGGCTATGTAGGCTCCCTATCCGTCATTTGGACTATATAGATTACCTTGCGGGCACTTAGACTTTTTAGGTTACCTAGCCGCCACTTGGACTATCTAGGTTAGCTAACAGGCACTTGGACTATTTAGGTTCCCTAGCGGGCACTTTTACTATCTAGGATACCTAGCTGGCACTTGGACTATGTAGGTCAACTAGCGGGCCCTTGGAATATCTAGGTTAGGTAATGGGCACTTAGATTATGTCGGTTAACAAGCGGGCACTTGGACTATCTAGGTTACCTAGCGGGCACATGGACTATTATGGCTAACTAGGGGGCCATTGGACGATCTAGGTTACCTAGTGGGTACTTGAAATATCTAGGTTACCTAGCGGGCACTTGGACTATGTACGTTCCCTAGCGGGCACTTGGACTATCTATGTTAACTAGCGGGCACTTGGAATATGTAGGTTAACTAGCGGACACTTGCACTATGTAGGTTACCTAGCAGGCACTTGGACTATCTAGGTTAACTTGCGTGCACTTGGACTATCTAGGTTAACTAGCGTGCACTTGGACTATGTAGGTTCCTTAGCGGGCACTTGGACTATCTAGGTTGCCTAGCGGGCACTTGGACTATGTAGGTTAACTAGCGGGCACTTGAACTGTCTAGGTTACCTAGCGGGCACTTGGATTATCTAGGTTAACGAACGGGCAATTGGACTATGTAGGTTACCTAGTAGCCACTTTGACTATCTAGGTTAGCTAACAGGCACTTAGACTATCTAGGTTCCCTAGCAGGCACTTGTACTATCTCGGTTACCGAGCGGGCACTTGGACTATGTAGGTCAACTAGTGGGCACTTGGACTATCTAGGTTACCTGGCAGGCACTTGGACTATGTAGGTTAACTAGCGGGCAATTGGACTATGTACGTTCCCTAGCGGGCACTTGGACTATCTAGATTAACTAGCGGGCACTTGGACTATCTAGGTTAACTAGCGTGCACTTGGACTATGTAGGTTCCCTAGCGGGCACTTGGACTATCTAGGTTGCCTACCTGGCACTTGGACTATGTAGGTTAACTAGCGTGCCCTTGGACAATCTAGGTTAACTAGCGGCCACTTGGACGATCTAGGTTAACTAGCGGGCACATGGACCATGTAGGTTGCTTAGCGGGCACTTGGACTATCTAGGTTAGGTAACGGGCACTTTGAGTATCTAGGTTACCTAGCGGGAACTTGGACATTGTAAGTTACCTAGCGGGCAATTGGACTATCTAGGTTACCTAACGGGCACTTTGACTATCTAGGTTACATAGCGGGCACTTGGATTATGTAGGTTAACTAGCGGGCACTTGGACTATCTAGGTTAGCTAACGGTCACTTGGACTAAGTACGTCCCCTAGTGGTCACTTGGACACTCTAGGTTAACTAACGGGCACTAGGACTATCTAGGTTACCTAGCTGGCACTTGGACTATGAAGGTTCCCTAGCGAGCAATTGGATTATCTAGGTTACCTAGCGGGCACTTGGACTATGTAGGTCAACTAGTGGGCCCTTGGACTATGTTGGTTAACTAGCGGGCACTTGGACAATATAGGTTAACTAGCAGGCACTTGGATTATCTAGGTTACCTAGCGGGCACTTGGACTATGTAGGTTCCCTAGCGGGCATTTGGACTATATAGATAACCTAGCGGGCACTTAGACTTTGTAAGTTACCTAGCGGGCTGTTGGACTATCTAGGTTACCAAGTGGTCACTTGGACTATGTAGGTTAACTAATGGGCACTTGGACTATGTAGGTTCCCTAGCGGGCCCTTGGACTATGTAAGTTCCCTAGTGGGCACTTGGAGTATGTGGGTATCCTGGCGGTCATTTGGACTATCTAGGTTACCTAACGGGCACTTGGACTACGTAGGTTCCCTAGCGGGCACTTGGATTATGTAGGTTCCCTATCGGGCACTTGGACTATGTAGGTTAACTAGAGGTCATTTGTACTATGTAGGTTACCTAGCGGGCACTTGGACTATGTAGGTTCCCTATCGGGCACTTGGAGAATGTAGGTTAACTAGGGGGCACTAGGACTATGTAGGTTACCTAGCGGACCCTTGGACTATCTAGGTTACCTAGCAGGCATTTGGGCTATGTAGGCTCCCTATCGGTCATTTGGACTATATAGATTACCTTGCGGGCACTTAGACTTTGTAGGTTACCTAGCCGCCACTCGGACTATCTAGGTTAGCTCACAGGCACTTGGACTATTTAGGTTCCCTAGCGGGCACTTGTACTATCTAGGATACCTAGCTGGCACTTGGCTATGTAGGTCAACTAGCGGGCCCTTGGACTATCTAGGTTAGCTAACGGGCACTTAGATTATGTAGGTTAACAAGCGGGCACTTGGACTATCTAGGTTACCTAGCGGGCACTTGGACTATGTTGGCTAACTATGGGGCCCTTGGACGATCTAGGTTACCTAGCAGGTACTTGAACTATCTAGGTTACCTATCGGGAACTTGTACTATGTACGTTCCCTAGCGGGCACTTGGACTATCTATGTTAACTAGCGGGCACTTGGAATATGTATGTTAACTAGCGGACACTTGCACTATGTAGGTTACCTAGCAGGCATTTGGACTATCTAGGTTAACTTGCGTGCACTTGGACTATCTAGGTTAACTAGCGTGCACTTGGACTATGTAGGTTCCTTAGCGGGCACTTGGACTATCTAGGTTAACGAACGGGCACTTGGACTATGTAGGTTACCTAGTAGCCACTTGGACTATCTAGGTTAGCTAACAGGCACTTGGACTATCTAGGTTCCCTAGCGGGCACTTGTACTATCTAGGTTACCTAGCGGGCACTTGGACTATGTAGGTCAACTAGTGGGCACTTGGACTATCTAGGTTACCTGGCAGGCACTTGGACTATGTAGGTTAACTAGCGGGCACTTGGAAATGTAGGTTAACTAGCGGGCACTTGGACTATGTACGTTCCCTAGCGGGCACTTGGACTATCTAGGTTAACTAGCGTGCACTTGGACTATGTAGGTTCCCTAGCGGGCACTTGGACTATCTAGGTTGCCTAGCTGGCACTTGGGCTATGTAGGTTAACTAGCATGCCCTTGGACAATCTAGGTTAACTAGCGGGCACTTGGACGATCTAGGTTAACTAGCGGGCACTTGGACTATGTAGGTTGCTTAGCGGGCATTTGGACTATCTAGGTTAGGTAACGGGCACTGTGAGTATCTAGGTTACCTAGCGGGAACTTGGACATTTTAAGTTACCTAGCGGGCAATTGGACTATCTAGATTACCTAACGGGCACTTTGACTATCTAGGTTATATAGCGGGCACTTGGACTATGTAGGTTAACTAGTGGGCACTTGGACTATCTAGGTTAGCTAACGGGCACTTGGACTAATTACGTCCCCTAGTGGGCACTTGGACACTCTAGGTTAACTAACGGGCCCTAGGAATATCTAGGTTACCTAGCTGGCACTTGGACTATGAAGGATCCCTAGCGAGCAATTGGATTATCTAGGTTACCTAGCGGGCACTTGGACTATGTAGGTCAACTAGCGGGCCCTTGGACTATGTTGGTTAACTAGCGGGCACTTGGACTATATAGGTTAACTAGCAGGCACTTGGATTATCTAGGTTACCTAGCGGGCACTTGGACTATGTAGGTTCCCTAGTGGGCATTTGGACTATATAGATACCCTAGCGGGCACTTAGACTTTGTAGGTTACCTAGCGGGCCCTTGGACTATGTAGGTTACCTAGCGGGCACTTGTACGATCTAGGTTAACTAGCCGGTACTTGGACTATGTAGGTGAACTAGCGGGCCCTTGGACTATGTAGATTAACTAGCAGCACTTGGACTATCCACGTTAACTAGCGGGCCCTTGGACTATGCAGATTCCCTAGCGGGCATTTGGACTATATAGATAACCTAGCGGGCACTTAGACTTTGTAGGTTACCTAGCGGGCACTTGGACTATCTAGGTTACCTATCTGGCACTTGAACTATCTACATTGCCTAGCGGGTTCTTGGAGTATGTAGGTTACCTAGCGGGCTGTTGGACTATCTAGGTTACCAAGTGGTCACTTGGACTATCTAGGTTAACTAACGGGCACTTGGACTATGTAGGTTCCCTAGCGGGCCCTTGGACTATGTAAGTTCCCTAGCGGGCACTTGGATTTGTGGGTATCCTGGCGGTCATTTGGACTATCTAGGTTACCTAACGGGCACTTGGACTATGTAGGTTCCCTAGCAGGCACTTGGATTATGTAGGATCCCTATCGGGCACTTGGACTATGTAGGTTAACTAGAGGTCATTTGTACTATGTAGGTTACCTAGCGGGCACTTGGACTATATAGGTTCCCTATCGAGCACTTGGAGAATGTAGTTAACTAGGGGGCACTAGGACTATGTAGGTTACCTAGCGGGCCCTTGGACTATCTAGGTTACCTAGCAGGCATTTGGGCTATGTAGGCTCCCTATCCGTCATTTGGACTATATAGATTACCTTGCGGGCACGTAGACTTTGTAGGTTACCTAGCCGCCACTTGGACTATCTAGGTTAGCTAACAGGCACTTGGACTATTTAGGTTCCCTAGCGGGCACTTTTACTATCTAGGATACCTAGCTGGCACTTGGACTATGTAGGTCAACTAGCGGGCCCTTGGAATATCTAGGTTAGCTAATGGGCACTTAGATTATGTCGGTTAACAAGCGGGCACTTGGACTATCTAGGTTACCTAGCGGGCACATGGACTATTATGGCTAACTAGGGGGCCATTGGACGATCTAGGTTACCTAGTGGGTACTTGAAATATCTAGGTTACCTAGCGGGCACTTGGACTATGTACGTTCCCTAGCGGGCACTTGGACTATCTATGTTAACTAGCGGGCACTTGGAATATGTAGGTTAACTAGCGGACACTTGCACTATGTAGGTTACCTAGCAGGCACTTGGACTATCTAGGTTAACTTGCGTGCACTTGGACTATCTAGGTTAACTAGCGTGCACTTGGACTATGTAGGTTCCTTAGCGGGCACTTGGACTATCTAGGTTGCCTAGCGGGCACTTGGACTATGTAGGTTAACTAGCGGGCACTTGAACTGTCTAGGTTACCTAGCGGGCACTTGGATTATCTAGGTTAACGAACGGGCAATTGGACTATGTAGGTTACCTAGTAGCCACTTGGACTATCTAGGTTAGCTAACAGGCACTTAGACTATCTAGGTTCCCTAGCGGGCACTTGTACTATCTCGGTTACCGAGCGGGCACTTGGACTATGTAGGTCAACTAGTGGGCACTTGGACTATCTAGGTTACCTGGCAGGCACTTGGACTATGTAGGTTAACTAGCGGGCAATTGGACTATGTACGTTCCCTAGAGGGCACTTGGACTATCTAGATTAACTAGCGGGCACTTGGACTATCTAGGTTAACTAGCGTGCACTTGGACTATGTAGGTTCCCTAGCGGGCACTTGGACTATCTAGGTTGCCTAGCTGGCACTTGGACTATGTAGGTTAACTAGCGTGCCCTTGGACAATCTAGGTTAACTAGCGGCCACTTGGACGATCTAGGTTAACTAGCGGGCACATGGACCATGTAGGTTGCTTAGCGGGCACTTGGACTATCTAGGTTAGGTAACGGGCACTTTGAGTATCTAGGTTACCTAGCGGGAACTTGGACATTGTAAGTTACCTAGCGGGCAATTGGACTATCTAGGTTACCTAACGGGCACTTTGACTATCTAGGTTACATAGCGGGCACTTGGACTATGTAGGTTAACTAGCGGGCACTTGGACTATCTAGGTTAGCTAACGGGCACTTGGACTAAGTACGTCCCCTAGTGGTCACTTGGACACTCTAGGTTAACTAACGGGCACTAGGACTATCTAGGTTACCTAGCTGGCACTTGGACTATGAAGGTTCCCTAGCGAGCAATTGGATTATCTAGGTTACCTAGCGGGCACTTGGACTATGTAAGTTCCCTAGTGGGCACTTGGAGTATGAGGGTATCCTGGCGGTCATTTTGACTATCTAGGTTACCTAACGGGCACTTGGACTACGTAGGTTCCCTAGCGGGCACTTGGATTATGTAGGTTCCCTATCGGGCACTTGGACTATGTAGGTTAACTAGAGGTCATTTGTACTATGTAGGTTACCTAGCGGGCACTTGGACTATGTAGGTTCCCTATCGGGCACTTGGAGAATGTAGGTTAACTAGGGGGCACTAGGACTATGTAGGTTACCTAGCGGGCCCTTGGACTATGTAGGTTACCTAGCAGGCATTTGGACTATGTAGGCTCCCTATCGGTCTTTTGGACTATATAGATTACCTTGCGGGCACTTAGACTTTGTAGGTTACCTAGCCGCCACTCGGACTATCTAGGTTAGCTCACAGGCACTTGGACTATTTAGGTTCCCTAGCGGGCACTTGTACTATCTAGGATACCTAGCTGGCACTTGGCTATGTAGGTCAACTAGCGGGCCCTTGGACTATCTAGGTTAGCTAACGGGCACTTAGATTATGTAGGTTAACAAGCGGGCACTTGGACTATCTAGGTTACCTAGCGGGCACTTGGACTATGTTGGCTAACTAGGGGGCCCTTGGACGATCTAGGTTACCTAGCGGGTACTTGAACTATCTAGGTTACCTATCGGGCACTTGTACTATGTACGTTCCCTAGCGGGCACTTGGACTATCTATGTTAACTAGCGGGCACTTGGAATATGTATGTTAACTAGCGGACACTTGCACTATGTAGGTTACCTAGCAGGCACTTGGACTATCTAGGTTAACTTGCGTGCACTTGGACTATCTAGGTTAACTAGCGTGCACTTGGACTATGTAGGTTCCTTAGCGGGCACTTTGACTATCTAGGTTGCCTAGCGGGCACTTGGACTATGTAGGTTAACTAGCGGGCACTTGAACTGTCTAGGTTACCTAGCGGGCACTTGGATTATCTAGGTTAACGAACGGGCACTTGTACTATGTAGTTTACCTAGTAGCCACTTGGACTATCTAGGTTAGCTAACAGGCATTGGACTATCTAGGTTCCCTAGCGGGCAATTGTACTATCTAGGTTACCGAGCGGGCACTTGGACTATGTAGGTCAACTAGTGGGCACTTGGACTATCTAGGTTACCTGGCAGGCACTTGGACTATGTAGGTTAACTAGCGGGCACTTGGACTATGTACGTTCCCTAGCGGGCATTTGGACTATCTAGATTAGCTAGCGTGCACTTGGACAATGTAGGTTCCTTAGTGGGCACTTGGACTATCTAGGTTACCTAGCGGGCACTTGGACTATGTAGGTTAACTAGCGGGCACTTGAACTGTCTAGGTTACCTAGCGGGCACTTGGATTATCTAGGTTAACGAACGGGCACTTGGACTCTGTAGGTTACCTAGTAGCCACTTGGACTATCTAGGTTAGCTAACAGGCACTTGGACTATCTAGGTTCCCTAGCGGGCACTTGTACTATCTAGGTTACCTAGCGGGCACTTGGACTATGTAGGTCAACTAGTGGGCACTTGGACTATCTAGGTTACCTGGCAGGCACTTGGACTATGTAGGTTAACTAGCGGACACTTGGACTATGTACGTTCCCTAGCGGGCACTTGGACTATCTAGGCTAACTAGCGTGCACTTGGACTATGTAGGTTCCCTAGCGGGCACTTGGACTATCTAGGTTGCCTAGTTGGCACTTGGACTATGTAGGTTAACTAGCATGCCCTTGGACAATCTAGGTTAACTAGTGGGCATTTGGACGATCTAGGTTAACTAGCGGGCACTTGGACCATGTATGTTTCTTAGCGGGCACTTGGACTATCTAGGTTAGGTAACGGGCACTTTGAGTATCTAGGTTACCTAGCGGGAACTTGGACATTGTAAGTTACCTAGCGGGCAATTGGACTATCTAGGTTACCTAACGGGCACTTTGACTATCTAGGTTACATAGCGGGCACTTGGACTATGTAGGTTAACTGGCGGGCACTTGGACTATCTAGGTTAGCTAACGGGCACTTGGACTAAGTACGTCCCCTAGTGGGCACTTGGATACTCTAGGTTAACTAACGGGCACTAGGACTATCTAGGTTACCTAGCTGGCACTTGGACTATGAAGGTTCCCTAGCGAGCAATTGGATTATCTAGGTTACCTAGCGGGCACTTGGACTATGTAGGTCAACTAGCGGGCCCTTGGACTATGTTGGTTAACTAGCGGGCACTTGGACGATATAGGTTAACTAGCAGGCACTTGGATTATCTAGGATACCTAGCGGGCACTTGGACTATGTAGGTTCCCTAGCGGGCATTTGGATTATATAGATAATTTAGCGGGCACTTAGACTTTGTAGGTTACCTAGCAGGCCCTTGGACTATGTAGGTTAACTAGCGGGCCCTTGGACTAGGTAGGTTACCTAGAGGGCACTTGGACGATCTAGGTTAACTAGCGGGTACTTGGACTATGTACGTTAACTAGCGGGCCCTTGGACTATGTAGATTAACTAGCGGCACTTAGACTATCTACGTTAACTAGCGGGCTCTTGGACTATGCAGATTCCCTAGCGGGCATTTGGACTATATAGATAACCTAGCGTGCACTTAGACTTTGTAGGTTACCTAGCGGGCACTTGGACTATCTAAGTTACCTAGCTGGCACTTGAACTATCTACGTTACCTAGCGGGTTCTTGGAGTATGCAGATTACCTAGCGGGCTGTTGGACTATCTAGGTTACCAAGTGGTCACTTGGAGTATGTAGGTTAACTAACGGGCACTTGGACTATGTAGGTTCCCTAGCGGGCCCTTGGACTATGTAAGTTCCCTAGCGGGCACTTGGACTATGTGGGTATCCTGGCGGGCATTTGGACTATCTAGGTTACCTAATGGGCACTTGGACTATGTAGGTTCCCTAGCGGGCACTTGGATTATCTAGGTTCCCTATCCGGCACTTGGACTATGTAGGTTAACTAGAGGGCATTTGTACTAGTAGGTTACCTAGCGGGCACTTGGACTATGTAGCTTCCCTATCGGGCACTTGGAGAATGTAGGTTAACTAGGGGGCACTAGGACTATGTAGGTTACCTAGCGGGCCCTTGGACTATCTAGGTTACCTAGCGGGCCCTTGGACTATCTAGGTTACCTAACAGGCATTTGGACTATGTAGGCTCCCTATCGGTCTTTTGGACTATATAGATTACCTTGCGGGCACTTAGACTTTGTAGGTTACCTAGCCGCCACTTGGACTATCTAGGTTAGCTCACAGGCACTTGGACTATTTAGGTTCCCTAGCGGGCACTTGTACTATCTAGGATACCTAGCTGGCACTTGGCTATGTAGGTCAACTAGCGAGCCCTTAGACTATCTAGGTTAGCTAACGGGCACTTAGATTATGTAGGTTAACAAGCGGGCACTTGGACTATCTAGGTTACCTAGCGGGCACTTGGACTATGTTGGCTAACTATGGGGCCCTTGGACGATCTAGGTTACCTAGCGGGTACTTGAACTATCTAGGTTGCCTAGCGGGCACTTGTACTATGTACGTTCCCTAGCGGGCACTTGGACTATCTATGTTAACTAGCGGGCACTTGGAATATGTAGGTTAACTAGCGGACACTTGCACTATGTAGGTTACCTAGCAGGCACTTGGACTATCTAGGTTAACTTGCGTGCACTTGGACTATCTAGGTTAACTAGCATGCACTTGGACTATGTAGGTTCCTTAGCGGGCACTTTGACTATCTAGGTTGCCTAGCGGGCACTTGGACTATGTAGGTTAACTAGCGGGCACTTGAACTGTCTAGGTTACCTAGCGGGCACATGGATTATCTAGGTTAACGAACGGGCACTTGGACTATTTGGGTTACCTAGTAGCCACTTGGACTATCTAGGTTAGCTAACAGGCACTTGGACTATCTAGGTTCCCTAGCGGGCACTTGTACTATCTAGGTTACCGAGCGGGCACTTGGACTATGTAGGTCAACTAGTGGCACTTGGACTATCTAGGTTACCTGGCAGGCACTTGGACTATGTAGGTTAACTAGCGGGCACTTGGACTATGTACGTTCCCTAGCGGGCACATGGACTATCTAGATTAACTAGCGGGCACTTGGACTATCTAGGTTAACTAGCGTGTACTTGGACTATGTAGGTTCCCTAGCGGGCACTTGGACTATCTAGGTTGCCTAGTTGGCACTTGGACTATGTAGGTTAACTAGCGTGCCCTTGGACAATCTAGGTTAACTAGCGGCCACTTGGACGATCTAGGTTAACTAGCGGGCACTTGGACCATGTAGGTTGCTTAGCGGGCACTTGGACTATCTAGGTTACCTAACGGGCACGTTGACTATCTAGGTTACATAGCGGGCACTTGGACTATGTAGGTTAACTAGCGGGCACTTGGACTATCTAGTTTAGCTAACGGGCACTTGGACTAAGTACGTCCCCTAGTGGGCACTTGGACACTCTAGGTTAACTAACGGGCACTAGGTCTATCTAGGTTACCTAGCTGCCACTTGGACTATGAAGGTTCCCTAGCGAGCAATTGGATTATCTAGGTTACCTAGCGGGCACGTGGACTATGTAGGTTAACTAGCGGGCCCTTGGACTATGTTGGTTAACGAGTGGGTACTTGGACGATATAGGTTAACTAGCAGGCACTTGGATTATCTAGGTTACCTAGCGGGCACTTGGACTATGTAGGTTCCCTAGCGGGCATTTGGATTATATAGATAACCTAGCGGGCACTTAGACTTTGTAGGTTACCTAGCGGGCCCTTGGACTATGTAGGTTAACTAGCGGGCCCTTGGACTAGGTAGGTTACCTAGAGGGCACTTGGATGATCTAGGTTAACTAGCGGGTACTTGGACTATGTAGGTTAACTAGCGGGCCCTTGGACTATGTAGATTAACTAGCGGCACTTAGACTATCTACGTTAACTAGCGGGCCCTTGGACTATGCAGATTCCCTAGCGGGCATTTGGACTATATAGATAACCGAGCGGGCACTTAGACTTTGTAGGTTACCTAGCAGGCACTTGGACTATCTAGGTTACCTAGCTGGCACTTGAACTATCTACGTTACCTAGCGGGTTCTTGGAGTATGTAGGTTACCTAGCGGGCTGTTGGACTATCTAGGTTACCAAGTGGTCACTTGGACTATGTAGGTTAACTAACGGGCACTTGGACTATGTAGGTTCCCTAGCGGGCCCTTGGACTATGTAAGTTCCCTAGCGGGCACTTGGACTATGTGGGTATCCTGGCGGGCATTTGGACTATCTAGGTTACCTAACGGGCACTTGGACTATGTAGGTTCCCTAGCGGGCACTTGGATTATCTAGGTTCCCTATCCGGCACTTGGACTATGTAGGTTAACTTGAGGGCATTTGTACTATGTAGGTTACCTAGCAGGCACTTGGACTATGTAGGTTCCCTATCGGGCACATGGAGAATGTAGGTTAACTAGGGGGCACTAGGACTATGTAGGTTACCTAGCGGGCCCTTGGACTATGTAGGTTACCTAGCAGGCATTTGGACTATGTAGGCTCCCTATCGGTCTTTTGGACTATATAGATTACCTTGCGGGCCCTTAGACTTTGTAGGTTACCTACCGGGCACTTGGACTATCTAATTTACCTAGCTGGCACTTGAAATATCTACGTTACCTAGCGGGTACTTTGAGTATGTATGTTACCTACCGGGCTGTTGGACTATCTAGGTTACCTAGCGGGCACTTGGACTACATAGGTTAACTATAGGGCACTTGGACTATGTAGGTTCCCTACTGGCCCTTGGACTATGTAAGTTCCCTAGCGGGCACTTGAACTATGTAGGTTAACTAGTGGGCCCTTAGACGATCTAGGTTAGCTAACGGGCACTTGGACTATGTAGGTTAATTAGCGGGTATTTGGATTATGTAGGTGCCCTAGCGGGCATTTGGACTATATAGATTACCTAGCGTGCACTTGAACTATCTACGTTACCTAGCGAGTACTTGGACTATCTAGCTTAACTAGCGGGCACTTGGACTATCTAGGTTAACTAACGGGCACTTTGACTATGTGAGTTCCCTAGCGGGCACTTGGATTATGTAGGTTCACTATCAGGCACTTGGATTATGTAGGTTACTAGCGGGCATTTGGACTATGTAGGTTACCTAACGGGCACTTCGACAATGAGGGTTCCGTATCGGGCACTTGAACAATGTTGGTTAACTAGCGGGCACTAGGACTATGTAGGTTACCTAGCGGGCACTTGGACTATCTAAGTTAGGTAACGGGCACTTGGACTATCTAGGTTACCTAGTGGGAACTTGGACTATGTAGTTTACCTAGCAGGCACTTGGACTATCTAGGTTACCTAGCGGGCACTTTGACTATGTATGTCCCCTAGTGGGCACTTGGATTATCTAGGTTAACTAACGTGCAATAGGACTATCTAGGTTAACTAGCGGGCACTTGGTCTATCTAGGTACGCTAACGGGCACTTGGATTATGTAAGTTAACTAGCAGGCACTTGGACTATGTAGGTTAACTAGCGCGCACTTGGACTATCTAGGTTAACTAGCAGGCACTTGGATTATCTAGGTTAGCTAGTGGGCACTTCAACAATGTAGGTTAACTAGTGGGCCCTTAGACAATCTAGGTTAGCTAACGGGCACTTGGACTATGTAGGTTCCGTATCGGGCACTTGGACTATGTTGGTTAACTAGCGGGCACTAGGACTATATAGGTTACCCAGCGGGCACTTTGACTATCTAGGTTAGCTAACAGGAACTTGGAATAACTAGGTTACCTAGCGGGCACTTGGACTATCTAGGTTACCTAGCTGGCACTTGGACTATCTAGGTTAGGTAACGGGCACTTGGACTATCTAGGTTACCTATTGGGAACTTGGACTATGTAGTTTACCTAGCAGGCACTTGGACTATCTAGGTTACCTAGCGGGCACTTTGACTATGTATGTCCCCTAGTGGGCACTTGGACCCTCTAGGTTAACTAACGTGCAATAGGACTATCTAGGTTAACTAGCGGGCACTTGGTCTATCTAGGTACGCTAACGGGCACTTGGATTATGTAAGTTAACTAGCAGGCACTTGGACTATGTAGGTTAACTAGCGCGCACTTGGACGATCTAGGTTAACTAGCAGGCACTTGGATTATCTAGGTTAGCTAGCGGGCACTTCAACAATGTAGGTTAACTAGTGGGCCCTTAGACAATCTAGGTTAGCTAACGGGCACTTGGACTATGTAGGTTCCGTATCGGGCACTTGGACTATGTTGGTTAACTAGCGGGCACTAGGACTATGTAGGTTACCTAGCGGGCACTTTGACTATCTAGGTTAGCTAACAGGAACTTGGAATAACTAGGTTACCTAGCGGGCACTTGGACTATCTAGGTTACCTAGCTGGCACTTGGACTATGTAGGTTAACTAGCAGGCACTTGGACTATCAGGTTAACTAGCGGTCACTTGGACTATGTAGGTAACCTAGCGGGAACTTGGGCTGTCTAGGTTACCTAGCGGGCAATTGGACTATCTAGGTTACCTAACAGGCAATTGGACTATCTACGTTAACTAGCAGGCACTTGGACTCTCTAGGTTACCTAGCGGGCCCTTGGACTATGTAGGTTACCTTGCGGGCACTTGGATTATGTAGGTTACCTTGCGGGCACTTGGACTATCTAGGTTACCTAACGGGAACTTGGACTATGTGGGTTAACTAGAGGACACTTGGACGATGTATGTTAACTAGCGTGCACTAGGACTATGTAGGTTAACTAGCGGGCACTTTGACGATCTAGGTCAGCAAATGGGCAATTGGACTATGTAGGTTACCTAGCAGGCACTTGGACTGTCTATGTAACCTAGCGGGCACTTGGACTATGTAGGTTAACGAACGGGCACTTAGACTATGTAGGTTACCTAGCGGGCACTTGGACTATCTATATTAGCTAACGGACACTTGGACTATCTAAGTTACCTAGCGGGCACATGGACTATGTAGGTTACCGAGCGGGCACTTGGACTATGTAGGTTACCTAGCGGGCACTTGGACTATCTAGGTTAACGAACGGGCACTTGGACTATGTAGGGTAGCTAACAGGAACTTGGACTATCTAGGTTAACTAGCGGGCACTTGGACGATGCAGGTTACCTAGCGGGCACTTTGACTATGTAGGTTCCCTAGCGGGCACTTGGACTATGTGGGTTCCCTAGCAGGCATTTGGACTAACTAGGTTACCTAACGGGCACTAGGACTATGTAGGTTCCGTATCGGGCACTTGGACTATGTTGGTTAACTAGCGGGCACTAGGACTATCTAGGTTAACTAGCGGGCCCTTGGACTATCTAGGTTACCTAGGGGGAACCTGGACTATGTAGGTTAACTAGTGGGCACTTGGACTATGTAGGTTGCCTAGCGGGCACTTGGACAATATAGGTTCCCTAGCGGGCACTTGGATTATGTAAGTTCCCTATCGGGCACTTGGACTATGTAGGTTACCTAGCGGGCCCTTGGACTCTCTAGGTTACCTAGCGGGCACTTGGATTATCTAGGTTAACGAACGGGCACTTGGACTATGTAGGTTAACTAGAGGGCATTTGGACTATGTAGGTTACCTAGCGGGCACTTGGACTATATAGGTTTCCTATCGGGCACTTGGAGAATGTAGTTAACTAGGGGGCACTAGGACTATGTAGGTTACCTAGCGGGCCCTTGTACTATCTAGGTTACCTAGCAGGCATTTGGGCTATGTAGGCTCCCTATCGTTCATTTGGACTATATAGATTACCTTGCGGGCACTTAGACTTTGTAGGTTACCTAGCCACCAATTGGACTATCTAGGTTAGCTAACAGGCACTTGGACTATTTAGGTTCCCTAGTGGGCACTTGTACTATCTAGGACACCTAGCTGGCACTTGGACTATGTAGGTCAACTAGCGGGCCCTTGGACAATCTAGGTTAGCTAACGGGTACTTAGATTATGTAGGTTAACAAGCGGGCACTTGGACTATGTAGGCTAACTAGGGGGCCCTTGGACGATCTAGGTTACCTAGCGGGTACTTGAACTATCTAGGTTACGTAGTGGGCACTTGGACTATGTACGTTCCCTAGCGGGCACTTGGACTATCTATGTTAACTAGCGGGCACTTGGAATATGTAGATTTACTAGCGGACACTTGCACTATGTAGGTTACCTAGCAGGCACTTGGACTATCTAGGTTACCTTGCGTGCACTTGGACTATCTAGGTTAACTAGCGTGCACTTGGACTATGTAGGTTGCCTAGCGGGCACTTGGAGTATGTAGGTTAACTAGCGGGCACTTGGACTATGTAGGTTAACTAGCGTGCACTTGGATTATCTAGGTTAACGAACGGGCACTTGGACTATGTAGGTTACCTAGTAGCCACTTGCACTATGTTGGTTACCTAGCAGGCACTTGGACTATCTAGATTAACTAGCGGGCACTTGGACTATCTAGGTTAACTTGCGTGCACTTGGAACCTAAGTTAACTAGCGTGCACTTGGACTATGTAGGTTCCTTAGCGGGCACTTGGACTATCTAGGTTGCCAAGTGGGCACTTGGACTATGTAGGTCAACTAGTGGGCCCTTGGACTATCTAGGTTACGTAACGGGCACTTAGATTATGTAGGTTAACTAGCGGGCACTTGGAATATGTAGGTTAACTAGTGGACACTTGCACTATGTAGGTTACCTAGCAGGCACTTGGACTATCTAGATAAACTAGCGGGCACTTGGACTATCTAGGTTAACTAGCGTGCACTTGGACTATGTAGGTTCCTTAGCGGGCACTTGGACTATCTAGGTTGCCTAGCGGGCACTTGGACTATGTAGGTTAAGTAGCGTGCCCTTGGACTATCTATGTTACGTAGCGGGCATTTTGTATATAGGTTAACTAGCGGGCACTTGGACTATGTAGGTTAATTAGCGGGCCCATGGACTATGTAGGTTTACTAGCGGGCCCTTGGAGTATCTAGGTTCCCTAAAGGGCACTTGGACTATCTAGGTAACCAAACGGGCACTTGGACTATCTAGGTTACCTAGCTGGCACTTGGACTATGAAGGTTCCCTAGCGGGCACTTGGATTATCTAGGTTACTTAGCGGGCACTTGGACTATGTAGGTCAACTAGCGGGCCCTTGGACTATCTAGGTTAGCTAAGTAGCACTTGGACTATGTAGGTTAACTAGCGGACACTTGCCCGATCTAGGTTAACTAGCGCGCTCTTGCAATATGTAGGTTAACTAGCGGGCCCATTGAGTATGTTGGTTAACTAGCGGGCATTTGGATGATCTAGGTTAACTAGCGGGTACTTGGATTATGTAGGTTAACTAGCGGGCCCTTGGACTATGTAGATTAACTAGCGGGCATTTGGACTATATAGATAACCTAGCGGGCACTTAGACTTTGTAGGTTACCTAGCGGGCAAGTGGACTATCTAGGTTACCTAGCTGGCACTTGAACTATCTACGTTACCTAGCGGGTTCTTGGAGGATGTAGGTTACCTACCGGGCTGTTGGACTATCTCGGTTACCTAGCGGGCACTTGGACTACATAGGTTAACTATCGGGCACTTGGACTATGTAGGTTCCCTAGCGGGCCCTTGGACTATTTAAGTTCCCTAGGGGGCACTTGGACTATGTAGGTTCCCTAGCGGGCATTAGGACTATCTAGGTTACCTAATGGGCACTTGGACTATGTGGGTTCCCTAGCGGGCATTTGGAATATCTAGGTTACCTAACGGGCACTAGGACTATGTAGGTTCCCTAGCGGGCACTTGGACTATGTAGGTTCCCTAGCGGGCCCTTGGACTATCTAGGTTACCTAGGGGGAACCTGGACTATGTAGGTTACCTAGCGGGCACTTGGTCTATGTAGGTTCCCTATCGGGCACTTGGAGAATGTAGGTTAACTAGGGGGCACTAAGACAATGTAGGTTACCTAGCGGGCCCTTGGACTATCTAGGTTACCTACCGGGCACTTGGACTATGTAGGCTCCCAGCGGTCATTTGGACTATATAGATTACCTAGCGGGCATTTAGACTTTGTAGGTTACCTAGCGGGCACTTGGACTATGTAGCTTACCTAGCTGGCACTTGAAATATCTACGTTACCTAGAGTGTACATGGAGTATGTAGGTTACCTACCGGGCTGTTGGACTATCTAGGTTACCTAGCAGGCCCTTGGACTATCTAGGTTAACTAACGGGCACTTGGACTATGTAGGTTCGCTAGCGTGCCCTTGGACTATATAAGTTCCCTAGCGGGCACAAGGAATATGTGGGTTCCCTAGCGGGCATTTGGACTATCTAGGTTACCTAACGGGCACTTGGACTATGTAGGTTACCTAGTGGGCACTTGGACAATCTAGGTTACCTAGGGGGAACCTTGACTATGTAGGTTAACTAGTGGGCACTTGGAGTATGTAGGTTGCATAGCGGGCACTTGGATTATATAAGTTCCCTATCGGACACTTGGACTATGTAGGTTAACTAGCGGGCACTTGGACTCTCTAGGTTACCACCGGGCACTTAGATTATCTAAGTTAACGAAGGGCACATGGACTATGTAGGTTACCTAGCCGACACTTGGACTATCTAGGTTAGCTAAAAGGCACTTGGACTATCTAGGTTCCCTAGCGGGCACTTGTACTATCTAGGTTACCGAAAAGGCACTTGGACTATCTAGGTTACCTAGCGGGCACTTGGACTATGTAGGCTAACTAGGGGGCCCTTGGACGATCTAGGTTACCTAGCGGGTACTTGAACTATCTTGGTTACCTAGCAGGCACTTGGACTATGTACGTTCCCTAGCGGGCACTTGGACTATCTATATTAACTAGCGGGCACTAGGAATATGTAGGTTAACTAGCGGACACTTGCACTATGTAGGTTACCTAGCAGGCACTTGGACTATCTAGGTTAACTAGCGTGCACTTGGACTATCTAGGTTAACTAGCGTGCACTTGGACTATGTAGGTTTCCTAGCGGGCACTTGGACTGTCTAGGTTACCTAGAGGGCACTTGTAATATCTAGGTTAACGAACGGGCACGTGGACTATGTAGGTTACCTAGTAGCCACTTGGACTATCTAGGTTAGCTAACAGGCACTTAGACTGTCTAGGTTCCCTAGCGGGCACTTGTACTATCTAGGTTACCTAGCTGGCACTTGGACTATGTAGGTCAAGTAGCGGGCCCTTGGAGTATCTAGGTTACCTAACGGGCACTTAGATTATGTAGGTTAACTAGCGGGCCCGTGGAATATGTAGGTTAACTAGCGGACACTTGGATGATCTAGAGGGCCCATGGACTATGTAGGTTTACTAGCGGGCCCTTGGACTACCTAGGTTCCCTAAAGGGCACTTGGACTATGTAGGCTAACTAGGGGGCCCTTGGACGATCTAGGTTACCTAGCGGGTACTTGAACTATCTAGGTTAACTAGCGCGCACTTGCACTATCTAGGTTACCTAGCGGGCACTTGGACTATCTAGGTTACCTAACGGGCACTTAGATTATGTAGGTTAACTAGCGGGCACTTTTAATATGTAGGTTAACTAGTGGACACTTGCACTATGTAGGTTACCTAGCAGGCACTTGGACTATCTAGATTAACTAGCGGGCACTTGGACTATCTAGGTTAACTAGCGTGCACTTGGACTATGTAAGCTCCTTAGCAGGCACTTGGACTATCTAGGTTGCCTAGCGGACACTTGGACTATGTAGGTTAACTAGCGTGCCCTTGGACTATCTAGGGTACGTGGCGGGCACTTGGTATATAGGTTAACTAGCGGGCACGTGGAATATGTAGGTTAACTAGACGACACTTGGACTATCTAGGTTAACTAGTGGGCCCTTGGACTATGTAGGTTAACTAGCGGACCTTGGACAATCTAGGTTAACTAGCTGGCACTTGGACGATCTAGGTTAACTAACGGGCACTTGGACTATCAAAATTAACAAGTGAGCCCTTGGACTATGTAGGTTAACTAGCGGGCCCTTTGACTATCTAGGTTACCTAGCGGGAACTTGGACTATATAGGTTACCTAACGGGCACTTGGACTAAGTACGTCCCCTAGTGGGCACTTGGACACTCTAGGTTAACTAACGGGCACTAGGACTATCTAGGTTACCTAGCTGGCACTTGGACTATCTAGGATAGCTAACTGGCACTTGGACTATGTACGTTAACTAGCGAACACTTGCACGATCTAGGTTAACTAGCGTGCTCTTGCACTTTGTAGGTTAACTAGCGGGCCCATTGACTATGTTTTTTAACTAGCGGGCACTTGGACGATCTAGGTTAACTAGCGGGCACTTGGACGATCTAGGTTAACTAGTGGGCACTTGGATTATCTAGGTTACTTAGCGGGCACTTGGACTATGTAGGTTCCCTAGCGGGCATTTGGACTATATAGATAACATAGCGGGCACTTAGACTTTGTAGGTTACCTAGCGGGCCCTTGGACTATGTAGGTTACCTAGCGGGCACTTGGACGATCAGGTTAACTAGTGGGTACTTGGACTATGTAGTTTAACTAGCCGGCCCTTGGACTATGTAGATTAACTAGCGGCACTTGGACTATCTAGGTTAACTAGCGTGCACTTGGACTATGTAGTTTGCCTAGCGGGCACTTGGACTGTCTAGGTTACCTAGCGGGCACTTGGATTATCTAGATTAACGAATGGGCACGTGGACTATGTAGGTTACCTAGTAGCCACTTGGACTCTCTAGGTTAGCTAACAGGCACTTGGACTGTCTAGGTTCCCTAGCGGGCACATGTACTATCTAGGTTACCTAGCTGGCACTTGGACTATGTAGGTCAAGTAGCGGGCCCTTGGAGTATCTAGGTTACCTAACGGGCACTTAGATTATGTAGGTTAACTAGCGGGCACGTAGAATATGTAGGTTAACTAGCGGACACTTGCACTATGTAGGTTAACTAGCGGGCCCATGGACTATGTAGGTTTACTAGCGGGCCCTTGGACTATCTAGGTTCCCTAAAGGGCACTTGGACTATGTAGGCTAACTAGGGGGCCCTTGGACGATCTAGGTTACCTAGCGGGTACTTGAACTATCTAGGTTAACTAGCGCGCACTTGCACTATCTAGGTTACCTAGTGGGCACTTGGACTATCTAGGTTACCTAACGGGCACTTAGATTATGTAGGTTAACTAGCGGGCACTTGGAATATGTAGGTTAACTAGTGGACACTTGCACTATGTAGGTTACCTAGCAGGCACTTGGACTATCTAGATTAACTAGCGGGCACTTGGACTATCTAGGTTAACTAGCGTGCACTTGGACTATGTAAGCTCCTTAGCAGGCACTTGGACTATCTAGTTTGCCTAGCGGACACTTGGACTATGTAGGTTAACTTGCGTGCCCTTGGATTATATAGGGTACGTAGCGGGCACTTGGTATATAGGTTAACTAGCGGGCACTTGGACACTCTAGGATAGCTAAATGGCACTTGGACTATGTAGGTTAACTAGTGGACACTTGCACGATCTAGGTTAACTAGCGGGCTCTTGCACTATGTGGTTAACTAGCGGGCCCATTGACTATGTTGGTTAACTAGCGGGCACTTGGACGATCTAGGATAACAAGTGGGCACTTGGACGATCTAGGTTAACTAGGGGGCACTTGGATTATCTAGGTTACCTAGCGGGCACTTGGACTATGTAGGTTCCCTAGCGGGCATTTGGACTATATAGATAACCTAGAGGGCACTTAGACTTTGTAGGTTACCTAGAGGGCCCTTGGACCATGTAGGTTAACTAGCAGGCCCTTGGACTATGTTGGTTACTTGGCGGGCAATTGGACGATCTAGGTTAACTAGCGGGTACTTGGACTATGTATGTTAACTAGCGGCACTTGGACTATCTACATTAACTAGCGGGCCCTTGGACTATGTAGATTCCCTAGCGGGCATTTGGACTATATAGATAACCTAGCGGGCACTTAGACTCTGTAGGTTACCTAGCGGGCACTTGGACGATCTAGGTTACCTAGCTGGCACTTGAACTATCTACGTTACCTAGCGGGTTCTTGGAGTATGTAGGTTACCTAGCGGGCTGTTGGACTATCTAGGTTACCAAGCGGGCACTTGGACTATGTAGGTTAACTAGGTTAACTAACGGGCACTTGGACTATGTAGGTTCCCTAGCGGGCACTTGGACAATCCTGGCGGGCATTTGGACTATCTAGGTTACCTAACGGGCACTTGGACTATGTAGGTTCCTCAGCGGGCACTTGGACTATGTAGGTTAACTAGCGGGCACTTGGACAATCTAGGTTAACTAGCAGGCCCTGGGCTATGTAGGTTAACTAGCGGGCACTTGGACTATGTAGGTTACCTAGCGGGCACTTGAACTATCAGGTTAACCAGCGGTCACTTGGACTATGTAGGTAACCTAGCGGGAACTTGGACTGTCTAGTTTACCTAGTGGGCACTTGGACTATCTAGGATAGCACACGGGCACTTGGACTATGTACGTCCCCTAGCGGGCACTTGGACTATCTAGGTTAACTAGAGGGCACTTGGACTATGTATGTCCCCTAGCGGGCACTTGGACTATCTAGGTTAACTAGAGGCCACTTGGAATATCTAGGTTAACTAGAGGGCACTTGGACTATGTAGGTTAACTAGCGGGCACTTGGACTATCTAGGTTAAGAAGCGGACCTTTGACTATGTAGGTTAACTAGCGGGCACTTGGACTATCTAGATTAACTAGCGGGCACTTAGATGATGCAGGTTCCCTAGCGGGCAATTGGACTATCTAGGTTCCCTAACGGGCACTTGGACTATGTAGGTTCCCTAGCGGGCACTTAGACTATGTACGACCCTTAACGGGCACTTGGACTATGTAGGTTCCCTATTGCGCACTTGGACTATGTAGGTTAACTTGCGGGCCCTTGGACTATGTAGGTTAACTAGCGAGCACTTAGACTATCTAGGTTACCTAGCAGGCACTTGGACTATCTAGGTTAACTAGCGGGCACTTGAACTGTCTAGGTTACCTAGCGGGCACTTGGATTATCTAGGTTAACGAACGGGCACTTGGACTATGTAGGTTACCTAGTAGCCACTTGGACTATCTAGGTTAGCTAACAGGCACTTGGACTATCTAGGTTCCCTAGCGGGCACTTGTATTATCTAGGTTACCTAGCGGGCACTTGGACTATGTAGGTCAACTAGTGGGCACTTGGACTATCTAGGTTACCTGGCAGGCACTTGGACTATGTAGGTTAACTAGCGGGCACTTGGACTATGTACGTTCCCTAGCGGGCACTTGGACTATCTAGATTAACTAGCGGGCACTTGGACTATCTAGGTTAACTAGCGTGCACTTGGACTATGTAGGTTCCCTAGCGGGCACTTGGACTATCTAGGTTGCCTAGTTGGCACTTGGACTATGTAGGTTAACTAGCGTGCCCTTGGACAATCTAGGTTAACTAGCGGGCACTTGGAGGATCTAGGTTAACTAGCGGGCACTTGGACCATGTAGGTTGCTTAGCGGGCACTTGGACTATCTAGGTTAGGTAACGGGCACTTTGAGTATCTAGGTTACCTAGCGGGAACTTGGACATTGTAAGTTACCTAGCGGGCAATTGGACTATCTAGGTTACCTAACGGGCACTTTGAATATCTAGGTTACATAGCGGGCACTTGGACAATGTAGGTTAACTAGCGGGCACTTGGACTATCTAGGTTAGCTAACGGGCACTTGGACTAAGTACGTCCCCTAGTGGGCACTTGGATACTCTAGGTTAACTAACGGGCACTAGGACTATCTAGGTTACCTAGCTGGCACTTGGACTATGAAGGTTACCTAGCGAGCAATTGGATTCTCTAGGTTACCTAGCGGGCACTTGGACTATGTAGGTCAACTAGCGGGCCCTTGGACTATGTTGGTTAACTAGCGGGCACTTGGACGATATAGGTTAACTAGCAGGCACTTGGATTATCTAGGTTACCTAGCGGGCACTTGGACTATGTATGTTCCCTAGCGGGCATTTGGATTATATAGATAATTTAGCGGGCACTTAGACTTTGTAGGTTACCTAGCGGGCCCTTGGACTATGTAGGTTAACTAGCGGGCCCTTGGACTAGGTAGGTTACCTAGAGGGCACTTGGCCGATCTAGGTTAACTAGCGGGTACTTGGACTATGTAGGTTAACTAGCGGGCCCTTGGAATATGTAGATTAACTAGCGGCACTTGGACTATCTACGTTAACTAGCGGGCTCTTGGACTATGCAGATTCCCTAGCGGGCATTTGGACTATATAGATAACCTAGCGGGCACTTAGACTTTGTAGGTTACCTAGCGGGCACTTGGACAATCTAGGTTACCTAGCTGGCACTTGAACTATCTACGTTACCTAGCGGGTTCTTGGAGTATGTAGGTTACCTAGCGGGCACTTGGACTATCTATATTAGCTAACGGACACTTGGACTATCTAAGTTACCTAGCGGGCACATGGACTATGTAGGTTACCGAGCGGGCACTTGGACTATGTAGGTTACCTAGCGGGCACTTGGACTATCTAGGTTAACGAACGGGCACTTGGACTATGTAGGGTAGCTAACAGGAACTTGGACTATCTAGGTTAACTAGCGGGCACTTGGACGATGCAGGTTACCTAGCGGGCACTTTGACTATGTAGGTTCCCTAGCGGGCACTTGGACTATGTGGGTTCCCTAGCAGGCATTTGGACTAACTAGGTTACCTAACGGGCACTAGGACTATGTAGGTTCCGTATCGGGCACTTGGACTATGTTGGTTAACTAGCGGGCACTAGGACTATCTAGGTTAACTAGCGGGCCCTTGGACTATCTAGGTTACCTAGGGGGAACCTGGACTATGTAGGTTAACTAGTGGGCACTTGGACTATGTAGGTTGCCTAGCGGGCACTTGGACAATATAGGTTCCCTAGCGGGCACTTGGATTATGTAAGTTCCCTATCGGGCACTTGGACTATGTAGGTTACCTAGCGGGCCCTTGGACTCTCTAGGTTACCTAGCGGGCACTTGGATTATCTAGGTTAACGAACGGGCACTTGGACTATGTAGGTTAACTAGAGGGCATTTGGACTATGTAGGTTACCTAGCGGGCACTTGGACTATATAGGTTTCCTATCGGGCACTTGGAGAATGTAGTTAACTAGGGGGCACTAGGACTATGTAGGTTACCTAGCGGGCCCTTGTACTATCTAGGTTACCTAGCAGGCATTTGGGCTATGTAGGCTCCCTATCGTTCATTTGGACTATATAGATTACCTTGCGGGCACTTAGACTTTGTAGGTTACCTAGCCACCAATTGGACTATCTAGGTTAGCTAACAGGCACTTGGACTATTTAGGTTCCCTAGTGGGCACTTGTACTATCTAGGACACCTAGCTGGCACTTGGACTATGTAGGTCAACTAGCGGGCCCTTGGACAATCTAGGTTAGCTAACGGGTACTTAGATTATGTAGGTTAACAAGCGGGCACTTGGACTATGTAGGCTAACTAGGGGGCCCTTGGACGATCTAGGTTACCTAGCGGGTACTTGAACTATCTAGGTTACGTAGTGGGCACTTGGACTATGTACGTTCCCTAGCGGGCACTTGGACTATCTATGTTAACTAGCGGGCACTTGGAATATGTAGATTTACTAGCGGACACTTGCACTATGTAGGTTACCTAGCAGGCACTTGGACTATCTAGGTTACCTTGCGTGCACTTGGACTATCTAGGTTAACTAGCGTGCACTTGGACTATGTAGGTTGCCTAGCGGGCACTTGGACTATGTAGGTTAACTAGCGGGCACTTGGACTATGTAGGTTAACTAGCGTGCACTTGGATTATCTAGGTTAACGAACGGGCACTTGGACTATGTAGGTTACCTAGTAGCCACTTGCACTATGTAGGTTACCTAGCAGGCACTTGGACTATCTAGATTAACTAGCGGGCACTTGGACTATCTAGGTTAACTTGCGTGCACTTGGAACCTAGGTTAACTAGCGTGCACTTGGACTATGTAGGTTCCTTAGCGGGCACTTGGACTATCTAGGTTGCCAAGTGGGCACTTGGACTATGTAGGTCAACTAGTGGGCCCTTGGACTATCTAGGTTACGTAACGGGCACTTAGATTATGTAGGTTAACTAGCGGGCACTTGGAATATGTAGGTTAACTAGTGGACACTTGCACTATGTAGGTTACCTAGCAGGCACTTGGACTATCTAGATAAACTAGCGGGCACTTGGACTATCTAGGTTAACTAGCGTGCACTTGGACTATGTAGGTTCCTTAGCGGGCACTTGGACTATCTAGGTTGCCTAGTGGGCACTTGGACTATGTAGGTTAAGTAGCGTGCCCTTGGACTATCTATGTTACGTAGCGGGCATTTTGTATATAGGTTAACTAGCGGGCACTTGGACTATGTAGGTTAATTAGCGGGCCCATGGACTATGTAGGTTTACTAGCGGGCCCTTGGAGTATCTAGGTTCCCTAAAGGGCACTTGGACTATCTAGGTAACCAAACGGGCACTTGGACTATCTAGGTTACCTAGCTGGCACTTGGACTATGAAGGTTCCCTAGCGGGCACTTGGATTATCTAGGTTACTTAGCGGGCACTTGGACTATGTAGGTCAACTAGCGGGCCCTTGGACTATCTAGGTTAGCTAAGTAGCACTTGGACTATGTAGGTTAACTAGCGGACACTTGCCCGATCTAGGTTAACTAGCGCGCTCTTGCAATATGTAGGTTAACTAGCGGGCCCATTGAGTATGTTGGTTAACTAGCGGGCATTTGGATGATCTAGGTTAACTAGCGGGTACTTGGATTATGTAGGTTAACTAGCGGGCCCTTGGACTATGTAGATTAACTAGCGGGCATTTGGACTATATAGATAACCTAGCGGGCACTTAGACTTTGTAGGTTACCTAGCGGGCAAGTGGACTATCTAGGTTACCTAGCTGGCACTTGAACTATCTACGTTACCTAGCGGGTTCTTGGAGGATGTAGGTTACCTACCGGGCTGTTGGACTATCTCGGTTACCTAGCGGGCACTTGGACTACATAGGTTAACTATCGGGCACTTGGACTATGTAGGTTCCCTAGCGGGCCCTTGGACTATTTAAGTTCCCTAGGGGGCACTTGGACTATGTAGGTTCCCTAGCGGGCATTAGGACTATCTAGGTTACCTAATGGGCACTTGGACTATGTGGGTTCCCTAGCGGGCATTTGGAATATCTAGGTTACCTAACGGGCACTAGGACTATGTAGGTTCCCTAGCGGGCACTTGGACTATGTAGGTTCCCTAGCGGGCCCTTGGACTATCTAGGTTACCTAGGGGGAACCTGGACTATGTAGGTTACCTAGCGGGCACTTGGTCTATGTAGGTTCCCTATCGGGCACTTGGAGAATGTAGGTTAACTAGGGGGCACTAAGACAATGTAGGTTACCTAGCGGGCCCTTGGACTATCTAGGTTACCTACCGGGCACTTGGACTATGTAGGCTCCCAGCGGTCATTTGGACTATATAGATTACCTAGCGGGCATTTAGACTTTGTAGGTTACCTAGCGGGCACTTGGACTATGTAGCTTACCTAGCTGGCACTTGAAATATCTACGTTACCTAGAGTGTACATGGAGTATGTAGGTTACCTACCGGGCTGTTGGACTATCTAGGTTACCTAGCAGGCCCTTGGACTATCTAGGTTAACTAACGGGCACTTGGACTATGTAGGTTCGCTAGCGTGCCCTTGGACTATATAAGTTCCCTAGCGGGCACAAGGAATATGTGGGTTCCCTAGCGGGCATTTGGACTATCTAGGTTACCTAACGGGCACTTGGACTATGTAGGTTACCTAGTGGGCACTTGGACAATCTAGGTTACCTAGGGGGAACCTTGACTATGTAGGTTAACTAGTGGGCACTTGGAGTATGTAGGTTGCATAGCGGGCACTTGGATTATATAAGTTCCCTATCGGACACTTGGACTATGTAGGTTAACTAGCGGGCACTTGGACTCTCTAGGTTACCACCGGGCACTTAGATTATCTAAGTTAACGAAGGGCACATGGACTATGTAGGTTACCTAGCCGACACTTGGACTATCTAGGTTAGCTAAAAGGCACTTGGACTATCTAGGTTCCCTAGCGGGCACTTGTACTATCTAGGTTACCGAAAAGGCACTTGGACTATCTAGGTTACCTAGCGGGCACTTGGACTATGTAGGCTAACTAGGGGGCCCTTGGACGATCTAGGTTACCTAGCGGGTACTTGAACTATCTTGGTTACCTAGCAGGCACTTGGACTATGTACGTTCCCTAGCGGGCACTTGGACTATCTATATTAACTAGCGGGCACTAGGAATATGTAGGTTAACTAGCGGACACTTGCACTATGTAGGTTACCTAGCAGGCACTTGGACTATCTAGGTTAACTAGCGTGCACTTGGACTATCTAGGTTAACTAGCGTGCACTTGGACTATGTAGGTTTCCTAGCGGGCACTTGGACTGTCTAGGTTACCTAGAGGGCACTTGTAATATCTAGGTTAACGAACGGGCACGTGGACTATGTAGGTTACCTAGTAGCCACTTGGACTATCTAGGTTAGCTAACAGGCACTTAGACTGTCTAGGTTCCCTAGCGGGCACTTGTACTATCTAGGTTACCTAGCTGGCACTTGGACTATGTAGGTCAAGTAGCGGGCCCTTGGAGTATCTAGGTTACCTAACGGGCACTTAGATTATGTAGGTTAACTAGCGGGCCCGTGGAATATGTAGGTTAACTAGCGGACACTTGGATGATCTAGAGGGCCCATGGACTATGTAGGTTTACTAGCGGGCCCTTGGACTACCTAGGTTCCCTAAAGGGCACTTGGACTATGTAGGCTAACTAGGGGGCCCTTGGACGATCTAGGTTACCTAGCGGGTACTTGAACTATCTAGGTTAACTAGCGCGCACTTGCACTATCTAGGTTACCTAGCGGGCACTTGGACTATCTAGGTTACCTAACGGGCACTTAGATTATGTAGGTTAACTAGCGGGCACTTTTAATATGTAGGTTAACTAGTGGACACTTGCACTATGTAGGTTACCTAGCAGGCACTTGGACTATCTAGATTAACTAGCGGGCACTTGGACTATCTAGGTTAACTAGCGTGCACTTGGACTATGTAAGCTCCTTAGCAGGCACTTGGACTATCTAGGTTGCCTAGCGGACACTTGGACTATGTAGGTTAACTAGCGTGCCCTTGGACTATCTAGGGTACGTGGCGGGCACTTGGTATATAGGTTAACTAGCGGGCACGTGGAATATGTAGGTTAACTAGACGACACTTGGACTATCTAGGTTAACTAGTGGGCCCTTGGACTATGTAGGTTAACTAGCGGACCTTGGACAATCTAGGTTAACTAGCTGGCACTTGGACGATCTAGGTTAACTAACGGGCACTTGGACTATCAAAATTAACAAGTGAGCCCTTGGACTATGTAGGTTAACTAGCGGGCCCTTTGACTATCTAGGTTACCTAGCGGGAACTTGGACTATATAGGTTACCTAACGGGCACTTGGACTAAGTACGTCCCCTAGTGGGCACTTGGACACTCTAGGTTAACTAACGGGCACTAGGACTATCTAGGTTACCTAGCTGGCACTTGGACTATCTAGGATAGCTAACTGGCACTTGGACTATGTACGTTAACTAGCGAACACTTGCACGATCTAGGTTAACTAGCGTGCTCTTGCACTTTGTAGGTTAACTAGCGGGCCCATTGACTATGTTTTTTAACTAGCGGGCACTTGGACGATCTAGGTTAACTAGCGGGCACTTGGACGATCTAGGTTAACTAGTGGGCACTTGGATTATCTAGGTTACTTAGCGGGCACTTGGACTATGTAGGTTCCCTAGCGGGCATTTGGACTATATAGATAACATAGCGGGCACTTAGACTTTGTAGGTTACCTAGCGGGCCCTTGGACTATGTAGGTTACCTAGCGGGCACTTGGACGATCAGGTTAACTAGTGGGTACTTGGACTATGTAGTTTAACTAGCCGGCCCTTGGACTATGTAGATTAACTAGCGGCACTTGGACTATCTAGGTTAACTAGCGTGCACTTGGACTATGTAGTTTGCCTAGCGGGCACTTGGACTGTCTAGGTTACCTAGCGGGCACTTGGATTATCTAGATTAACGAACGGGCACGTGGACTATGTAGGTTACCTAGTAGCCACTTGGACTCTCTAGGTTAGCTAACAGGCACTTGGACTGTCTAGGTTCCCTAGCGGGCACATGTACTATCTAGGTTACCTAGCTGGCACTTGGACTATGTAGGTCAAGTAGCGGGCCCTTGGAGTATCTAGGTTACCTAACGGGCACTTAGATTATGTAGGTTAACTAGCGGGCACGTAGAATATGTAGGTTAACTAGCGGACACTTGCACTATGTAGGTTAACTAGCGGGCCCATGGACTATGTAGGTTTACTAGCGGGCCCTTGGACTATCTAGGTTCCCTAAAGGGCACTTGGACTATGTAGGCTAACTAGGGGGCCCTTGGACGATCTAGGTTACCTAGCGGGTACTTGAACTATCTAGGTTAACTAGCGCGCACTTGCACTATCTAGGTTACCTAGTGGGCACTTGGACTATCTAGGTTACCTAACGGGCACTTAGATTATGTAGGTTAACTAGCGGGCACTTGGAATATGTAGGTTAACTAGTGGACACTTGCACTATGTAGGTTACCTAGCAGGCACTTGGACTATCTAGATTAACTAGCGGGCACTTGGACTATCTAGGTTAACTAGCGTGCACTTGGACTATGTAAGCTCCTTAGCAGGCACTTGGACTATCTAGTTTGCCTAGCGGACACTTGGACTATGTAGGTTAACTTGCGTGCCCTTGGATTATATAGGGTACGTAGCGGGCACTTGGTATATAGGTTAACTAGCGGGCACTTGGACACTCTAGGATAGCTAAATGGCACTTGGACTATGTAGGTTAACTAGTGGACACTTGCACGATCTAGGTTAACTAGCGGGCTCTTGCACTATGTGGTTAACTAGCGGGCCCATTGACTATGTTGGTTAACTAGCGGGCACTTGGACGATCTAGGTTAACAAGTGGGCACTTGGACGATCTAGGTTAACTAGGGGGCACTTGGATTATCTAGGTTACCTAGCGGGCACTTGGACTATGTAGGTTCCCTAGCGGGCATTTGGACTATATAGATAACCTAGAGGGCACTTAGACTTTGTAGGTTACCTAGAGGGCCCTTGGACCATGTAGGTTAACTAGCAGGCCCTTGGACTATGTTGGTTACTTGGCGGGCAATTGGACGATCTAGGTTAACTAGCGGGTACTTGGACTATGTATGTTAACTAGCGGCACTTGGACTATCTACATTAACTAGCGGGCCCTTGGACTATGTAGATTCCCTAGCGGGCATTTGGACTATATAGATAACCTAGCGGGCACTTAGACTCTGTAGGTTACCTAGCGGGCACTTGGACGATCTAGGTTACCTAGCTGGCACTTGAACTATCTACGTTACCTAGCGGGTTCTTGGAGTATGTAGGTTACCTAGCGGGCTGTTGGACTATCTAGGTTACCAAGCGGGCACTTGGACTATGTAGGTTAACTAGGTTAACTAACGGGCACTTGGACTATGTAGGTTCCCTAGCGGGCACTTGGACAATCCTGGCGGGCATTTGGACTATCTAGGTTACCTAACGGGCACTTGGACTATGTAGGTTCCTCAGCGGGCACTTGGACTATGTAGGTTAACTAGCGGGCACTTGGACAATCTAGGTTAACTAGCAGGCCCTGGGCTATGTAGGTTAACTAGCGGGCACTTGGACTATGTAGGTTACCTAGCGGGCACTTGAACTATCAGGTTAACCAGCGGTCACTTGGACTATGTAGGTAACCTAGCGGGAACTTGGACTGTCTAGTTTACCTAGTGGGCACTTGGACTATCTAGGATAGCACACGGGCACTTGGACTATGTACGTCCCCTAGCGGGCACTTGGACTATCTAGGTTAACTAGAGGGCACTTGGACTATGTATGTCCCCTAGCGGGCACTTGGACTATCTAGGTTAACTAGAGGCCACTTGGAATATCTAGGTTAACTAGAGGGCACTTGGACTATGTAGGTTAACTAGCGGGCACTTGGACTATCTAGGTTAAGAAGCGGACCTTTGACTATGTAGGTTAACTAGCGGGCACTTGGACTATCTAGACTAACTAGCGGGCACTTGGATGATGCAGGTTCCCTAGCGGGCAATTGGACTATCTAGGTTCCCTAACGGGCACTTGGACTATGTAGGTTCCCTAGCGGGCACTTAGACTATGTACGTTCCCTAGCGGGCACTTGGACTATCTAGGTTAACTAGCGGGCACTTGAACTGTCTAGGTTACCTAGCGGGCACTTGGATTATCTAGGTTAACGAACGGGCACTTGGACTATGTAGGTTACCTAGTAGCCACTTGGACTATCTAGGTTAGCTAACAGGCACTTGGACTATCTAGGTTCCCTAGCGGGCACTTGTATTATCTAGGTTACCTAGCGGGCACTTGGACTATGTAGGTCAACTAGTGGGCACTTGGACTATCTAGGTTACCTGGCAGGCACTTGGACTATGTAGGTTAACTAGCGGGCACTTGGACTATGTACGTTCCCTAGCGGGCACTTGGACTATCTAGATTAACTAGCGGGCACTTGGACTATCTAGGTTGCCTAGTTGGCACTTGGACTATGTAGGTTAACTAGCGTGCCCTTGGACAATCTCGGTTAACTAGCGGGCACTTGGACGATCTAGGTTAACTAGCGGGCACTTGGACCATGTAGGTTGCTTAGCGGGCACTTGGACTATCTAGGTTAGGTAACGGGCACTTTGAGTATCTAGGTTACCTAGCGGGAACTTGGACATTGTAAGTTACCTAGCGGGCAATTGGACTATCTAGGTTACCTAACGGGCACTTTGAATATCTAGGTTACATAGCGGGCACTTGGACAATGTAGGTTAACTAGCGGGCACTTGGACTATCTAGGTTAGCTAACGGGCACTTGGACTAAGTACGTCCCCTAGTGGGCACTTGGATACTCTAGGTTAACTAACGGGCACTAGGACTATCTAGGTTACCTAGCTGGCACTTGGACTATGAAGGTTACCTAGCGAGCAATTGGATTCTCTAGGTTACCTAGCGGGCACTTGGACTATGTAGGTCAACTAGCGGGCCCTTGGACTATGTTGGTTAACTAGCGGGCACTTGGACGATATAGGTTAACTAGCAGGCACTTGGATTATCTAGGTTACCTAGCGGGCACTTGGACTATGTATGTTCCCTAGCGGGCATTTGGATTATATAGATAATTTAGCGGGCACTTAGACTTTGTAGGTTACCTAGCGGGCCCTTGGACTATGTAGGTTAACTAGCGGGCCCTTGGACTAGGTAGGTTACCTAGAGGGCACTTGGCCGATCTAGGTTAACTAGCGGGTACTTGGACTATGTACGTTAACTAGCGGGCCCTTGGACTATGTAGATTAACTAGCGGCACTTGGACTATCTACGTTAACTAGCGGGCTCTTGGACTATGCAGATTCCCTAGCGGGCATTTGGACTATATAGATAACCTAGCGGGCACTTAGACTTTGTAGGTTACCTAGCGGGCACTTGGACAATCTAGGTTACCTAGCTGGCACTTGAACTATCTACGTTACCTAGCGGGTTCTTGGAGTATGTAGGTTACCTAGCGGGCTGTTGGACTATCTAGGTTACCAAGTGGTCACTTGGACTATGTAGGTTAACTAACGGGCACTTGGACTATGTAGGTTCCCTAGCGGGCCCTTGGACTATGTAAGTTCCCTAGCGGGCACTTGGACTATGTGGGTATCCTGGCGGGCATTTGGATTATCTAGGTTACCTAACGGGCACTTGGACTATGTAGGTTCCCTAGCGGGCACTTGGATTATCTAGGTTCCCTATCCGGCACTTGGACTATGCAGGTTAACTAGAGGGCATTTGTACTATGTAGGTTACCTAGCGGGCACTTGGACTATGTAGGTTCCCTATCGGGCACTTGGAGAATGTAGGTTAACTAGGGGGCACTAGGACTATGTAGGTTACCTAGCGGGCCCTTGGACTATCTAGGTTACCTAGCGGGCCCTAGGATTATCTAGGTTACCTAGCAGGCATTTGGACTATGTAGGCTCCCTATCGGTCTTTTGGACTATATAGATTACCTTGCGGGCACTTAGACTTTGTAGGTTACTTAGCCGCCACTTGGACTATCTAGGTTAGCTCACAGGCACTTGGACTATTTAGGTTCCCTAGCGGGCACTTGTACTATCTAGAATACCTAGCTGGCACTTGGCTATGTAGGTCAACTAGCGAGCCCTTGGACTATCTAGGTTAGCTAACGGGCACTTAGATTATGTAGGTTAACAAGCGGGCACTTGGACTATCTAGGTTACCTAGCGGGTACTTGAACTATCTAGGTTACCTAGCGGGCACTTGTACTATGTACGTTCCCTAGCGGGCACTTGGACTATCTATGTTAACTAGCGGGCACTTGGAATATGTAGGTTAACTAGCGGACACTTGCACTATGTAGGTTACCTACCAGGCACTTGGACTATCTAGGTTAACTTGCGTGCACTTGGACTATCTAGGTTAACTAGCATGCACTTGGACTATGTAGGTTCCTTAGCGGGTACTTTGACTATCTAGGTTGCCTAGCGGGCACTTGGACTATGTAGGTTAACTAGCGGGCACTTGAACTGTCTAGATTACCTAGCGGGCTCATGGATTATCTAGGTTAACGAACGGGCACTTGGACTATGTGGGTTACCTAGTAGCCACTTGGACTATCTAGGTAAGCTAACAGGCACTTAGACTATCTAGGTTCCCTAGCGGGCACTTGTACTATGTACGTTCCCTAGCGGGCACTTGGACTATCTAGATTAACTAGCGGGCACTTGGACTATCTAGGTTAACTAGCGTGCACTTGGACTATGTAGGTTCCCTAGCGCGCACTTGGACTATCTAGGTTGCCTAGTTGGCACTTGGACTATGTAGGTTAACTAGTGTGCCCTTGGACAATCTAGGTTAACTAGCGGGCACTTGGACGATCTAGGTTAACTAGCGGGCACTTGGACCATGTAGGTTGCTTAGCGGGCACTTGGAGTATGTAGGTTAGGTAACGGGCACTTTGAGTATCTAGGTTACCTAGCGGGAACTTGGACATTGTAAGTTACCTAGCGGGCAATTGGACTATCTAGGTTACCTAACGGGCACTTTGACTATCTAGGTTACATAGCGGGCACTTGGACTATGTAGGTTAACTAGCGGGCACTTGGGCTATGTAGGTTAGCTAACGGGCACTTGGACTAAGTACGTCCCCTAGTGGGCACTTGGACACTCTAGGTTAACTAACGGGCACTAGGACTATCTAGGTTACCTAGCTGGCACTTGGACTATGAAGGTTACCTAGCGAGCAATTGGATTCTCTAGGTTACCTAGCGGGCACGTGGACTATGTAGGTCAACTAGCGGGCCCTTGGACTATGTTGGTTAACTAGCGGGCACTTGGACGATATAGGTTAACTAGCAGGCACTTGGATTATCTAGGTTACCTAGCGGGCACTTGGACTATGTATGTTCCCTAGCGGCCATTTGGATTATATAGATAATTTAGCGGGCACTTAGACTTTGTAGGTTACCTAGCGGGCCCTTGGACTATGTAGGTTAACTAGCGGGCCCTTGGACTAGGTAGGTTACCTAGAGGGCACTTGGACGATCTAGGTTAACTAGCGGGTACTTGGACTATGTACGTTAACTAGCGGGCCCTTGGACTATGTAGATTAACTAGCGGCACTTGGACTCTCTACGTTAACTAGCGGGCTCTTGGACTATGCAGATTCCCTAGCGGGCATTTGGACTATATAGATAACCTAGCGGGCACTTAGACTTTGTAGGTTACCTAGCGGGCACTTGGACTATCTAGGTTACCTAGCTGGCACTTGAACTATCTACGTTACCTAGCGGGTTCTTGGAGTATGTAGGTTAGCTAGCGGGCTGTTGGACTATCTAGGTTACCAAGTGGTCACTTGGACTATGTAGGTTAACTAACGGGCACTTGGACTATGTAGGTTCCCTAGCGGGCCCTTGGACTATGTAAGTTCCCTAGCGGGCACTTGGATTATCTAGGTTCCCTATCCGGCACTTGGACTATGTAGGTTAACTAGAGGGCATTTGTACTATGTAGGTTACCTAGTGGACACTTGGACTATGTAGGTTCCCTATCGGGCACATGGAGAATGTAGGTTAACTAGGGGGCACTAGGACTATGTAGGTTACCTAGCGGGCCCTTGGACTATCTAGGTTACCTAGCGGGCCCTTGGACTATGTAGGTTACCTAGCAGGCATTTGGACTATGTAGGCTCCCTATCGGTCTTTTGGACTATATAGATTACCTTGCGGGCACTTGGACTTTGTAGGTTACCTAGCCACCACTTGGACTATCTAGGTTAGCTCACAGGCACTTGGACTATTTAGGTTCCCTAGCGGGCACTTGTACTATCTAGGAAACCTAGCTGGCACTTGGCTATGTAGGTCAACTAGCGATCCCTTGGACTATCTAGGTTAGCTAACGGGCACTTAGATTATGTAGGTTAACAAGCGGGCACTTGGACTATCTAGGTTACCTAGCGGGCACTTGGACTATGTTGGCTAACTAGGGGGCCCTTGGACGATCTAGGTTACCTAGCGGGTACTTGAACTATCTAGGTTACCTAGCGGGCACTTGTACTATGTACGTTCCCTAGCGGGAACTTGGACTATCTATGTTAACTAGCGGGCACTTGGAATATGTAGGTTAACTAGCGGACACTTGCACTATGTAGGTTACCAGTAGGCACTTGGACTATCTAGGTTAACTTGCGTGCACTTGGACTATCTAGGTTAACTAGCATGCACTTGGACTATGTAGGTTTCTTAGCGGGCACTTTGACTATCTAGGTTGCCTAGCGGGCACTTGGACTATGTAGGTTAACTAGCGGGCACTTGAACTGTCTAGGTTACCTAGCGGGCACATGGATTATCTAGGTTAACAAACGGGCACTTGGACTATGTAGGTTACCTCGTAGCCACTTGGACTATCTAGGTTAGCTAACAGGCACTTGGACTATCTAGGTTCCCTAGCGGGCACTTGTACTATCTAGGTTACCGAGCGGGCACTTGGACTATGTAGGTCAACTAGTGGGCACTTGGACTATCTAGGTTACCTGGCAGGCACTTGGACTATGTAGGTTAACTAGCGGGCACTTGGACTATGTACGTTCCCTAGCGGGCACTTGGACTATCTAGATTAACTAGCGTGCACTTGGACAATGTAGGTTCCTTAGTGGGCACTTGGACTATCTAGGTTGCCTAGTGGGCACTTGGACTATGTAGGTTAACTAGCGGGCACTTGAACTGTCTAGGTTACCTAGCGGGCACTTGGATTATCTAGGGTAACGAACGGGCACTTGGACTATGTAGGTTACCTAGTAGCCACTTGGACTATCTAGGTTAGCAAACAGGCACTTGGACTATCTAGGTTCCCTAGCAGGCACTTGTCCTATCTAGGTTACCTAGCGGGCACTTGGACTATGTAGGTCAACTAGTGGGCACTTGGACTATCTAGGTTACCTGGCAGGCACTTGGACTATGTAGGTTAACTAGCGGGCACTTGGACTATGTACGTTCCCTAGCGGGCACTTGGACTATCTAGATTAACTAGCGGGCACGTGGACTATGTAGGTTACCTAGCGGGCACTTTGACTATCTAGGTTAGCTAACAGGAACTTGGAATAACTAGGTTACCTAGCGGGCACTTGGACTATCTAGGTTACCTAGCTGGCACTTGGACTATGTAGGTTAACTAGCAGGCACTTGGACTATCAGGTTAACTAGCGGTCACTTGGACTATGTAGGTAACCTAGCGGGAACTTGGGCTGTCTAGGTTACCTAGCGGGCAATTGGACTATCTAGGTTACCTAACAGGCAATTGGACTATCTACGTTAACTAGCAGGCACTTGGACTCTCTAGGTTACCTAGCGGGCCCTTGGACTATGTAGGTTACCTTGCGGGCACTTGGATTATGTAGGTTACCTTGCGGGCACTTGGACTATCTAGGTTACCTAACGGGAACTTGGACTATGTGGGTTAACTAGAGGACACTTGGACGATGTATGTTAACTAGCGTGCACTAGGACTATGTAGGTTAACTAGCGGGCACTTTGACGATCTAGGTCAGCAAATGGGCAATTGGACTATGTAGGTTACCTAGCAGGCACTTGGACTGTCTATGTAACCTAGCGGGCACTTGGACTATGTAGGTTAACGAACGGGCACTTAGACTATGTAGGTTACCTAGCGGGCACTTGGACTATCTATATTAGCTAACGGACACTTGGACTATCTAAGTTACCTAGCGGGCACATGGACTATGTAGGTTACTGAGCGGGCACTTGGACTATGTAGGTTACCTAGCGGGCACTTGGACTATCTAGGTTAACGAACGGGCACTTGGACTATGTAGGGTAGCTAACAGGAACTTGGACTATCTAGGTTAACTAGCGGGCACTTGGACGATGCAGGTTACCTAGCGGGCACTTTGACTATGTAGGTTCCCTAGCGGGCACTTGGACTATGTGGGTTCCCTAGCAGGCATTTGGACTAACTAGGTTACCTAACGGGCACTAGGACTATGTAGGTTCCGTATCGGGCACTTGGACTATGTTGGTTAACTAGCGGGCACTAGGACTATCTAGGTTAACTAGCGGGCCCTTGGACTATCTAGGTTACCTAGGGGGAACCTGGACTATGTAGGTTAACTAGTGGGCACTTGGACTATGTAGGTTGCCTAGCGGGCACTTGGACAATATAGGTTCCCTAGCGGGCACTTGGACTATCTAGATTAACTAGCGGGCACTTGGACTATCTAGGTTAACTAGCATGCACTTGGACTATGTAGGTTCCCTAGCGGGCACATGGACTATCTAGGTTGCCTAGTTGGCACTTGGACTATGTAGGTTAACTAGCGTGCCCTTGGACAATCTAGGTTAACTAGCGGCCACTTGGACGATCTAGGTTAACTAGCGGGCACTTGGACCATGTAGGTTGCTTAGCGGGCACTTGGACTATCTAGGTTAGGTAACGGGCACTTTGATTATCTAGGTTACCTAGCGGGAACTTGGACATTGTAAGTTACCTAGCGGGCAATTGGACTATCTAGGTTACCTAACGGGCAAATTGACTATCTAGGTTACATAGCGTGCACTTGGACGATGTAGGATAACTAGCGGGCACATGGACTATCTAGGTTAGGTAACGGGCACTTTGAGTATCTAGGTTACCTAGCGGGAACTTGGACATTGTAAGTTACCTAGCGGGCAATTGGACTATCTAGGTTACCTAACGGGCACATTGACTATCTAGGTTACATAGCGGGCACTTGGACTATGTAGGTTAACTAGCGGGCACTTGGACTATCTAGGTTAGCTAACGGGCACTTGGACTAAGTACGTCCCCTAGTGGGCACTTGGACACTCTAGGTTAACTAACGGGCACTAGGTCTATCTAGGTTACCTAGCTGGCACTTGGACTATGAAGGTTCCCTAGTGAGCAATTGGATTCTCTAGGTTACCTAGCGGGCACGTGGACTATGTAGGTCAACTAGCGGGCCCTTGGACTATGTTGGTTAACTAGCGGGTACTTGGACGATATAGGTTAACTAGCAGGCACTTGGATTATCTAGGTTACCTAGCGGGCACTTGGACTATGTAGGTTCCCTAGCGGGCATTTGGATTATATAGATAACCTAGCGGGCACTTAGACTTTGTAGGTTACCTAGCGGGCCCTTGGACTATGTAGGTTAACTAGCGGGCCCTTGGACTAGGTAGGTTACCTAGAGGGCACTTGGACGATCTAGGTTAACTAGCGGGTACTTGGACTATGTACGTTAACTAGCGGGCCCTTGGACTATGTAGATTAACTAGCGGCACTTGGACTATCTACGTTAACTAGCGGGCCCTTGGACTATGCAGATTCCCTAGCGGGCATTTGGACTATATAGATAACCGAGCGGGCACTTAGACTTTGTAGGTTACCTAGCGGGCACTTGGACTATCTAGGTTACCTATCTGGCACTTGAACTATCTACGTTACCTAGCGGGTTCTTGGAGTATGTAGGTTACCTAGCGGGCTGTTGGACTATCTAGGTTACCAAGTGGTCACTTGGGCTATGTAGGTTAACTAACGGGCACTTGGACTATGTAGGTTCCCTAGCGGGCACTTGGATTATCTAGGTTCCCTATCCGGCACTTGGACTATGTAGGTTAACTAGAGGGCATTTGTACTATGTAGGTTCCCTATCGGGCACTTGGAGAATGTAGGTTAACTAGGGGGCACTAGGACTATGTAGGTTACCTAGCGGGCCCTTGGACTATCTAGGTTACCTAGCGGGCCCTTGGACTATGTAGGTTACCTAGCAGGCATTTGGACTATGTAGGCTCCCTATCGGTCTTTTGGACTATATAGATTACCTTGCGGGCCCTTAGACTTTGTAGGTTACCTACCGGGCACTTGGACTATCTAGGTTACCTAGCTGGCACTTGAAATATCTACGTTACCTAGCGGGTACTTTGAGTATGTATGTTACCTACCGGGCTGTTGGACTATCTAGGTTACCTAGCGGGCACTTGGACTACATAGGTTAACTATAGGGCACTTGGACTATGTAGGTTCCCTAAGGGCCCTTGGACTATGTAAGTTCCCTAGCGGGCACTTGAACTATGTAGGTTAACTAGTGGGCCCTTAGACGATCTAGGTTAGCTAACGGGCACTTGGACTATGTAGGTTAATTAGCGGGTATTTGGATTATGTAGGTGCCCTAGCGGGCATTTGGACTATATAGATTACCTAGCGTGCACTTGAACTATCTACGTTACCTAGCGAGTATTTGGACTATCTAGCTTAACTAGCGCGCACTTGGACTATCTAGGTTAACTAATGGGCACTTTGACTATGTAAGTTCCCTAGCGGGCACTTGGATTATATAGGTTCACTATCAGGCACTTGGACTATGTAGGTTACTAGCGGGCATTTGGACTATGTAGGTTACCTAACGGGCACTTCGACAATGAGGGTTCCGTATCGGGCACTTGAACAATGTTGGTTAACTAGCGGGCACTAGGACTATGTAGGTTACCTAGCGGGCACTTGGAATATCTAGGTTAGGTAACGGGCACTTGGACTATCTAGGTTACCTAGTGGGAACTTGGACTATGTAGTTTACCTAGCAGGCACTTGGACTATCTAGGTTACCTAGCGGGCACTTTGACTATGTATGTCCCCTAGTGGGCACTTGGACTATCTAGGTTAACTAACGTGCAATAGGACTATCTAGGTTAACTAGCGGGCACTTGGTCTATCTAGGTACGCTAACGGGCACTTGGATTATGTAAGTTAACTAGCAGGCCCTTGGACTATGTAGGTTAACTAGCGCGCACTTGGACGATCTAGGTTAACTAGCAGGCACTTGGATTATCTATGTTAGCTAGCGGGCACTTCAACAATGTAGGTTAACTAGTGGGCCCTTAGACAATCTAGGTTAGCTAACGGGCACTTGGACTATGTACGTTCCGTAACGGGCACTTGGACTATGTTGGTTAACTAGCGGGCACTAGGACTATGTAGGTTACCTAGCGGGCACTTTGACTATCTAGGTTAGCTAAGAGGAACTTGGAATAACTAGGTTACCTAGCGGGCACTTGGACTATCTAGGTTACCTAGCTGGCACTTGGACTATGTAGGTTAACTAGCAGGCACTTGGACTATCAGGTTAACTAGCGGTCACTTGGACTATGTAGGTAACCTAGCGGGAACTTGGGCTGTCTAGGTTACCTAGCGGGCAATTGGACTATCTAGGTTACCTAACAGGCAATTGGACTATCTACGTTAACTAGCAGGCACTTGGACTCTCTAGGTTACCTAGCGGGCCCTTGGACTATGTAGGTTACCTTGCGGGCACTTGGATTATGTAGGTTACCTTGCGGGCACTTGGACTATCTAGGTTAACGAACGGGCACTTGGACTATGTGGGTTAACTAGAGGACACTTGGACGATGTATGTTAACTAGCGTGCACTAGGACTATGTAGGTTAACTAGCGGGCACTTTGACGATCTAGGTCAGCAAATGGGCAATTGGACTATGTAGGTTACCTAGCAGGCACTTGGACTGTCTATGTAACCTAGCGGGCACTTGGACTATGTAGGTTAACGAACGGGCACTTAGACTATGTAGGTTACCTAGCGGGCACTTGGACTATCTATATTAGCTAACGGACACTTGGACTATCTAAGTTACCTAGCGGGCACATGGACTATGTAGGTTACCGAGCGGGCACTTGGACTATGTAGGTTACCTAGCGGGCACTTGGACTATCTAGGTTAACGAACGGGCACTTGGACTATGTAGGGTAGCTAACAGGAACTTGGACTATCTAGGTTAACTAGCGGGCACTTGGACGATGCAGGTTACCTAGCGGGCACTTTGACTATGTAGGTTCCCTAGCGGGCACTTGGACTATGTGGGTTCCCTAGCAGGCATTTGGACTAACTAGTTTACCTAACGGGCACTAGGACTATGTAGGTTCCGTATCGGGCACTTGGACTATGTTGGTTAACTAGCGGGCACTAGGACTATCTAGGTTAACTAGCGGGCCCTTGGACTACCTAGGTTACCTAGGGGGAACCTGGACTATGTAGGTTAACTAGTGGGCACTTGGACTATGTAGGTTGCCTAGCGGGCACTTGGACAATATAGGTTCCCTAGCGGGCACTTGGATTATGTAAGTTCCCTATCGGGCACTTGGACTATGTAGGTTACCTAGCGGGCCCTTGGACTCTCTAGGTTACCTAGCGGGCACTTGGATTATCTAGGTTAACGAACGGGCACTTGGACTATGTAGGTTAACTAGAGGGCATTTGGACTATGTAGGTTACCTAGCGGGCACTTGGACTATATAGGTTCCCTATCGGGCACTTGGAGAATGTAGTTAACTAGGGGGCACTAGGACTATGTAGGTTACCTAGCGGGCCCTTGGACTATCTAGGTTACCTAGCAGGCATTTGGGCTATGTAGGCTCCCTATCGTTCATTTGGACTATATAGATTACCTTGCGGGCACTTAGACTTTGTAGGTTACCTAGCCGCCAATTGGACTATCTAGGTTAGCTAACAGGCACTTGGACTATTTAGGTTCCCTAGCGGGCACTTGTACTATCTAGGACACCTAGCTGGCACTTGGACTATGTAGGTCAACTAGCGGGCCCTTGGACAATCTAGGTTAGCTAACGGGTACTTAGATTATGTAGGTTAACAAGCGGGCACTTGGACTATCTAGGTTAACTAGCGGGCACTTGGACTATGTAGGCTAAATAGGGGGCCCTTGGACGATCTAGGTTACCTAGCGGGTACTTGAACTATCTAGGTTACCTAGTGGGCACTTGGACTATGTACGTTCCCTAGCGGGCACTTGGACAATCTATGTTAACTAGCGGGCACTTGGAATATGTAGATTTACTAGCGGACACTTGCACTATGTAGGTTACCTAGAAGGCACTTGGACTATCTAGGTTACCTTGCGTGCACTTGGACTATCTAGGTTAACTAGCGTGCACTTGGACTATGTAGGTTGCCTAGCGGGCACTTGGAGTATGTAGGTTAACTAGCGGGCACTTGGACTATGTAGGTTAACTAGCGTGCACTTGGATTATCTAGGTTAACGAACGGGCACTTGGACTATGTAGGTTACCTAGTAGCCACTTGCACTATGTAGGTTACCTAGCAGGCACTTGGACTATCTAGATTAACTAGCGGGCACTTGGACTATCTAGGTTAACTTGCGTGCACTTGGAACCTAGGTTAACTAGCGTGCACTTGGACTATGTAGGTTCCTTAGCGGGCACTTGGACTATCTAGGTTGCCAAGTGGGCACTTGGACTATGTAGGTCAACTAGCGGGCCCTTGGACTATCTAGGTTACGTAACGGGCACTTAGATTATGTAGGTTAACTAGCGGGCACTTGGAATATGTAGGTTAACTAGTGGACACTTGCACTATGTAGGTTACCTAGCAGGCACTTGGACTATCTAGATAAACTAGCGGGCACTTGGACTATCTAGGTTAACTAGCGTGCACTTGGACTATGTAGGTTCCTTAGCGGGCACTTGGACTATCTAGGTTGCCTAGCGGGCACTTGGACTATGTAGGTTAACTAGCGTGCCCTTGGACTATCTATGTTACGTAGCGGGCATTTTGTATATAGGTTAACTAGCGGGCACTTGGACTATGTAGGTTAATTAGCGGGCCCATGGACTATGTAGGTTTACTAGCGGGCCCTTGGAGTATCTAGGTTCCCTAAAGGGCACTTGGACTATCTAGGTAACCAAACGGGCACTTGGACTATCTAGGTTACCTAGCTGGCACTTGGACTATGAAGGTTCCCTAGCGGGCACTTGGATTATCTAGGTTACTTAGCGGGCACGTGGACTATGTAGGTCAACTAGCGGGCCCTTGGACTATCTAGGTTAGCTAACTAGCACTTGGACTATGTAGGTTAACTAGCGGACACTTGCCCGATCTAGGTTAACTAGCGGGCTCTTGCAATATGTAGGTTAACTAGCGGGCCCATTGAGTATGTTGGTTAACTAGCGGGCACTTGGACGATCTAGGTTAACTAGCGGGTACTTGGACTATGTAGGTTAACTAGCGGGCCCTTGGACTATGTAGATTAACTAGCGGGCATTTGGACTATATAGATAACCTAGCGGGCACTTAGACTTTGTAGGTACCTAGCGGGCACGTGGACTATCTAGGTTACCTAGCTGGCACTTGAACTATCTACGTTACCTAGCGGGTTCTTGGAGGATGTAGGTTACCTACCGGGCTGTTGGACTATCTCGTTTACCTAGTGGGCACTTGGACTACATAGGTTAACTATCGGGCACTTGGACTATGTAGGTTCCCTAGCGGGCCCTTGGACTATTTAAGTTCCCTAGGGGGCACTTGGACTATGTGGGTTCCCTAGCGGGCATTAGGACTATCTAGGTTACCTAATGGGCACTTGGACTATGTGGGTTCCCTAGCGGGCATTTGGACTATCTAGGTTACCTAACGGGCACTAGGACTATGTAGGTTCCCTAGCGGGCACTTGGACTATGTAGGTTCCCTAGCGGGCCCGTGGACTATCTAGGTTACCTAGGGGGAACCTGGACTATGTAGGTTAACTAGTGGGCACTTGGACTATCTAGGTTACCTAGCAGGCACTTGGACTATGTACGTTCCCAAACAGGCCCTTGGACTATCTACGTTACCTAGCGGGCACTTAGACTATGTACGTTACCTAGCGGGCACTTGGAGAATGTAGGTTAACTAGGGGGCACTAAGACTATGTAGGTTACCTAGCGGGCCCTTGGACTATCTAGGTTACCTAGCGGGCACTTGGACTATGTAGGCTCCCAGCGGTCATTTGGACTATATAGATTACCTAGCGGGCACTTAGACTTTGGAGGTTACCTAGCGGGCACTTTGACTATCTAGGTTAGCTAACAGGAACTTGGAATAACTAGGTTACCTAGCGGGCACTTGGACTATCTAGGTTACCTAGCTGGCACTTGGACTATGTAGGTTAACTAGCAGGCACTTGGACTATCAGGTTAACTAGCGGTCACTTGGACTATGTAGGTAACCTAGCGGGAACTTGGGCTGTCTAGGTTACTACCTAACGGGCACTTGGACTATCTAGGTTACCTAACAGGCCCTTGGACTATCTAGGTTACCTAGCGGGCACTTGGACTCTAAAGGTTACCTAGCGGGCACTTGGACGATCTATGTTATTAACGGGCACTTGGACTATGTAGGTAACCTAGCGGGCACTTGGACAGTCTAGGTTACCGAGCGGGCACTTGGACTTCTAGGTTAACGAACGGGCACTTGTACTATGTAGGTTGCCTAGCGGGCACTTGGACTATCTAGGTTAGGTAACGGGCACTTGTACTATTTGGGTTACCTAGCGGGCACTTGGACTATCTAGGTTACCTTATGGGCACTTGGACTATCTAGGTTAGCTAGCGGGCACTTTTAATATGTAGGTTACCTAGCGGGCCCTTGGACTATGTAGGTTACCTTGCGGGCACTTGGACGATCTAGGTTAACGAACGTGCACTTGGACTATGTAGGTAACCTAGAGGGCATTTGGACAGTCTAGGTTACCTAGCGGGCACTTGGACTATCTAGGTTACCTAGCGGGTACTTGGACTATCTAGGTAAACTAGCGCGTTCTGGACTATGTAGGTTAACTAGCGGGCACTTGGACAATGCAGGTTCCCTAGCTGGCACTTTGACTATGTAGGTTCCCTAGCGGGCACATGGACTATATATGTTCCCTATGGGGACTTGGACTATCTAAGTTCCCTAACAGGCACTTGGAATATGTAGGTTACCTATCGGGCACTTGGACTATGTAGGTTCCTCAGCGGGCACTTGTACTATGTAGGTTCCCTATCGGGCACTTGGACTATGTAGGTTAACTAGCGGGCACTTGGATGATCAAGGTTAACTAGCGGGAACTTGGACTATCTAGGTTAACTAGCGGGCACTTGGACGATCTAGGTTAACTAGCGGGCACTGGTACAATGCAGGTTCCCTAGCGGGCACTTTGACTATGTAGGTTCCCTAGCGGGCACTTGGACTATATAGGTTCCCTACGGGCACTTGGACTATCTAGGTTCCCTAACGGGCACTTAGAATATGTAGGTTCCCTATCGGGCACTTGGACTGTGTAGGTTCCTCAGCGGGCACTTGGACAATGTAGGTTAACTAGCGGGCACTTGGACAATCTAGGTTAACTAGCAGGCCCTGGGCTATGTAGGTTAACTAGCGGGCACTTGGACTATGTAGGTTAACTAGCAGGCACTTGAACTATCAGGTTAACCAGCGGTCACTTGGACTATGTAGGTAACCCAGCGGGAACTTGGACTGTCTAGGTTACCAAGCGGGCACTTGGACAATGTAGGTTAACTAATGGGCACTTGGACTATGTAGGTTCCCTAGCGGGCCCTTGGACTATGTAAGTTCCCTAGCGGGCACTTGCACTATGTGGGTATCCTGGCGGGCATTTGGACTATCTAGGTTACCTAACGGGCACTTGGACTATGTAGGTTCCCCAGCAGGTACTTGGATTATATAGGTTCCCTATCGGACACTTGGACTATGTAGGTTAACTAGAGGGCTTTTCCACTATGTACGTTACCTAGCGGGCACTTGAACTATGTAGGTTAACTAGCGTGCCCTTGGACTATCTAGGTTACGTAGCGGGCACTTGGTATATAGGTAAACTAGCGGGCACTTGGACTATGTAGGTTAACTAGAGGACACTTGGACTATCTAGGTTAACTAGTGGGCCCTTGGACTATGTAGGTTAACTAGCGGGCGCTTGGACAATCTAGGTTAACTAGCAGGCACTTGGACTATCAAAGTTAACAAGTGAGCCCTTGGACTATGTAGGTTAACTAGCGGGCACTTGGACTATCTAGGTTAGCTAACGGGCACTTGGACTAAGTACGTCCCCTAGTGGGCACATGGACTATCTAGATTAACTAACGGGCACTAGGACTATCTAGGGTAACTAGCGGGCACTTGGACTATGTAGATTAACTAGCGGGCATTTGGTCTATGTACGTTCCCTAGCGGGCACTTGGACTATCTATATTAACTAGCGGGCACTTGGACGATATAGGTAAACTAGTGGACACTTGGACAATCTAGGTTACCTAGCTGGCACTTGAACTATGTACATACCCTAGCGGGCCCTTGGACTATCTAGGTTACCTAGCGGGCACTTGGACTATGTACGTCCCTTAGCGGGAACTTGGACTATGTAGGTTCCCTATCGGGCACTTGGACTATGTAGGTTAACTAGCGGGTCCTTGGACTATGTACGTTCCCTAGTGGGAACTTGGACTATCTAGGTTAACTAACGGGCTGTTGTACTATCTAGGTTACCTAGCGGGCACTTAGACTCTGTAGGGTACCTAGCGGGCACATGGACTATCTAGGTTACCTAACGGGCACTTGGACTATCTAGGTTACCTAACAGGCACTTGGACTATCTAGGTTACCTAGCGGGCACTTGGAGCCTAAAGGTTACCTAGCGGGCACATGGACGATCTATATTATTAACGGGCACATGGACTATGTAGGTAACCTAGCGGGCACTTGGATAGTCTAGGATACCGAGCGGGCACTTGGACTTCTATGTAAACGAACGGGCACTTGTACTATGTAGGTTGCCTAGCGGGCACTTGGACTATCTAGGTTAGGTAACGGGCACTTGGACTATTTGGGTTACCTAGCGGGCACTTGGACTATCTAGGTTACCTAATGGGCACATGGACTATCTAGGTTAACTAGCGGGCACTTTTAATATGTAGGTTACCTAGCGGGCCCTTGGACTATGTAGGTTACCTTGCGGGCACTTGGACGATCTAGGTTAACGAACGTGCACTTGGACTATGTAGGTAACCTAGAGGGCTTTTGGACAGTCTAGGTTACCTAGCGGGCACTTGGACTATCTAGGTAAAGGAATGGGCACTTGGACTATGTAGGTTACCTAGCAGGCACTTGGACTATCTAAGTAAGCTAAAAGGAACTTGGCATATCTAGGTTACCTAGCGGGCACTTGGATTATGTAGGTTGCCTTGCGGGCACTTGGACTATCTAGGTTACCTAACGGGAACTTGGACTATGTAGGTTAACTAGCGGACTCTTGGACGATCTAGGTTAACTAGCGGGCACTTGGAATATCTAGGTTATCTAGCGGGCACTTGGACTATGTAGGTAAACTAGCGCGTTCTGGACTATGTAGTTTAACTAGCGGGCACTTGGACAATGCAGGTTCCCTAGCTGGCACTTTGACTATGTAGGTTCCCTAGCGGGCACATGGACTATATATGTTCCCTACGGGCACTTGGACTATCTAAGTTCCCTAACAGGCACTTGGAATATGTAGGTTACCTATCGGGCACTTGGACTATGTAGGTTCCTCAGCGGGCACTTGTACTATGTAGGTTCCCTATCGGGCACTTGGACTATGTAGGTTAACTAGCGGGCACTTGGACGATCAAGGTTAACTAGCGGGAAGTTGGACTATCTAGGTTAACTAGCGGGCACTTGGACGATCTAGGTTAACTAGCGGGCACTGGTACAATGCTGGTTCCCTAGCGGGCACTTGGACTATATAGGTTCCCTACGGGCACTTGGACTATCTAGGTTCCCTAACGGGCACTTGGAATATGTAGGTTCCCTATCGGGCACTTGGACTATGTAGGTTCCTCAGCGGGCACTTGGACTATGTAGGTTAACTAGCGGGCACTTGGACAATCTAGGTTAACTAGCAGGCCCTGGGCTATGTAGGTTAACTAGCGGGCACTTGGACTATGTAGGTTAACTAGCAGGCACTTGAACTATCAGGTTAACCAGTGGTCACTTGGACTATGTAGGTAACCTAGCGGGAACTTGGACTGTCTAGGTTACCAAGCGGGCACTTGGCCTATGTAGGTTAACTAATGGGCACTTGGACTATGTAGGTTCCCTAGCGGGCCCTTGGACTATGTAAGTTCCCTAGGGGGCACTTGGACTATGTGGGTATCCTGGCGGGCATTTGGACTATCTAGGTTACCTAACGGGCACTTGGACTATGTAGGTTCCCCAGCAGGTACTTGGATTATATAGGTTCCCTATCGGACACGTGGACTATGTAGGTTAACTAGAGGGCTTTTGCACTATGTACGTTACCTAGCGGGCACTTGAACTATGTAGGTTAACTAGCATGCCCTTGGACTATCTAGGTTACGTAGCGGGCACTTGGTATATAGGTTAACTAGTGGACACTTGGACTATGTAGGTTAACTAGAGGACACTTGGACTATCTAGGTTAACTAGTGGGCCCTTGGACTATTTAGTTTAACTAGTGGGCGCTTGGACAATCTAGGTTTACTAGCAGGCACTTGGACGATCTAGGTTAACTAGCAGGCAATGGACTATCAAAGTTAACAAGTGAGCCCTTGGACTATGTAGGTTAACTAACGGGCCCTTGGACTATCTAGGTTACCTAGCGGGCACTTGGAATATGAAGGTTCCCTAGCGGGCACTTGGATTATCTAGGTTACCTAGTGGGCACTTGGACTATGAAGGTCCACTAGCGTGCCCTGGACTATCTAGGTTACCTAACGGGCACTTTGAATATCTAGGTTAGAAAGCGGGCACTTGGACTATGTAGGTTAACTAGCGGGCACTTGGACTATCTAGGTTAACGAACGGGCACTTGGACAGTCTAGGTTACCTAGCGGGCACTTGGACTATATAGGTTAACGAACAGGCACTTGGACTATGTAGGTTACCTAGCGGGCACTTGGACTATGTAGGATCCCTATCGGACATTTGGACTACTTAGGTTAACTAGCATGCCCTTGGACTATCTAGGTTACGTAGCGGGCACTTGGTATATAGGTCAACTAGCGGGCCCTTTTACTATGTAGGTTAACTAGCGGGCACTTGGACTATCTAGGTTAGCTAACGGGCACTTGGACTAAGTACGTCCCCTAGTGGGCACATGGACTATCTAGATTAACTAACGGGCACTAGGACTATCTAGGGTAACTAGCCGGCACTTTGACTATGTAGATTAACTAGCGGGCATTTGGACTATGTACGTTCCCTAGCGGGCACTTGGACTATCTATATTAACTAGCGGGCACTTGGACGATATAGGTAAACTAGCGGACACTTGGACAATCTAGGTTACCTAGCTGGCACTTGAACTATGTACATACCCTAGCGGGCACTTGGACTATGTACGTCCCTTAGCGGGCACTTGGACTATGTAGGTTCCCTATCGGGCACTTGGACTATGTAGGTTAACTAGCGGGTCCTTGGACTATGTAGGTTCCCTATCGGACACTTGGACTCTGTAGGTTAACTAGCGGGCACTTGGACGATCAAGGTTAACTAGCGGGAACTTGGACTATCTAGGTTAAGTAGCGGGCACTTGGACGATCTAGGTTAACTAGCGGGCACTGGTACAATGCAGGTTCCCTAGCGGGCACTTTGACTATGTAGGTTCCCTAGCGGGCACTTGGATTATATAGGTTCCCTACGGGCACTTGGACTATCTAGGTTCCCTAACGGGCACTTGGAATATGTAGGTTCCCTATCGGGCACTTGGACTGTGTAGGTTCCTCAGCGGGCACTTGGACTATGTAGGTTAACTAGCGGGCACTTGGACAATCTAGGTTAACTAGCAGGCCCTGAGCTATGTAGGTTAACTAGCGGGCACTTGGACTATGTAGGTTAACTAGCAGGCACTTGAACTATCAGATTAACCAGCGGTCACTTGGACTATGTAGGTAACCTAGCGGGAACTTGGACTGTCTAGGATACCAAGCGGGCACTTGGACTATGTAGGTAAACTAATGGGCACTTGGACTATGTAGGTTCCCTAGCGGGCCCTTGGACTATGTAAGTTCCCTAACGGGCACTTGGACTATGTGGGTATCCTGGCGGGCATTTGGACTATCTAGGTTACCTAACGGGCACTTGGACTATGTAGGTTCCCCAGCAGGTACTTGGATTATATAGGTTCCCTATCGGACACTTGAACTATGTAGGTTAACTAGAGGGCTTTTGGACTATGTACGTTACCTAACGGGCACTTGAACTATGTAGGTTAACTAGCGTGCCCTTGGACTATCTAGGTTACGTAGCGGGCACTTGGTATATAGGTTAACTAGCGGGCACTTGGACTATGTAGGTTAACTAGAGGACACTTGAACTATCTAGGTTAACTAGTGGGCCCTTGGACTATGTAGGTTAACTAGCGGGCGCTTGGACAATCTAGGTTAACTAGCAGACACTTGGACGATCTAGGTTAACTAGCAGGCACTTGGACTATCAAAGTTAACAAGTGAGCCCTTGGACTATGTACGTTAACTAGCGGGCCCTTGGACTATCTAGGTTACCTAGCTCGCACTTGGTATATTGGTTAACTAGCGGGCACTTGGACTATGTAGGTTAACTAGAGGACACTTGGACTATCTAGGTTAACTAGTGGGCCCTTGGAGTATGTAGGTTAACTAGCGGGCGCTTGGACAATCTAGGTAAACTAGCAGGCACTGGGACGATCTAGGTTAACTAGCAGGCACTTGGACTATCAAAGTTAACAAGTGAGCCCTTGGACTATGTAGGTTAACTAGCGGGCCCTTGGACTATCTAGGTTACCTAGCGGGCACTTGGACTATGAAGGTTCCCTACTGGGCACTTGGATTATCTAGGTTACCTAGCGGGCACTTGGACTATGTAGGTCCACTAGCGGGCCCTTGGACTATCTAGGTTACCTAACGGGCACTTTGAATATCTAGGTGAGAAAGCGGGCACTTGGACTATGTAGGTTAACTAGCAGGCCCTGGGCTATGTAGGTTAACTAGCGGGCACTTGGACTATCTAGGTTAACGAACGGGCACTTGGACTATGTAGGTTACCTAGCGGACACTTGGACTATGTAGGATCCCTATCGGACATTTGGACTACTTAGGTTACCTAGCGGGCACTTGGACTATCTAGGTAACTAGCCGGCACTTGGACTATCTAGGTCAACTAGCGGGCCCTTTTACTATGTAGGTTAACTAGCGGGTACTTGGACTATCTAGGTTAGCTAACGGGCACTTGGACTAAGTACGTCCCCTAGTGGGCACATGGACTATCTAGATTAACTAACGGGCACTAGGACTATCTAGGGTAACTAGCGGGCACTTGGACTATGTAGATTAACTAGCGGGCATTTGGACTATGTACTTCCCTAGCGGGCACTTGGACTATCTATATTAACTAGCGGGCACTTGGACGATATAGGTAAACTAGCGGACACTTGGACAATCTAGGTTACCCTACTGGCACTTGAACTATGTACATACCCTAGCGGGCACTTGGACTATCTAGGTTACCTACCGGGCACTTGGACTATCTAGGTTCCCTAGCGGGCACTTGGACTATGTACGTCCCTTAGCGGGCACTTGGACTATGTAGGTCCCCTATCGGGCACTTGGACTATGTAGGTTAACTAGCGGGTCCTTGGACTATGTACGTTCCCTAGTGGGAACTTGGACTATCTAGGTTAACTAACGGGCTGTTGTACTATCTAGGTTACCTAGCGGGCACTTAGACTCTGTAGGGTACCTAGCGGGCACTTGGACTATCTAGGTTACCTAACGGGCACTTGGACTATCTAGGTTACCTAACAAGCACTTGGACTATCTAGGTTACCTAGCGGGCAATTGGACTCTAATGGTTACCTAGCGGGCACTTGGACGATCTATGTTATTAACGGGCACTTGGACTATGTAGGTAACCTAGCGGGCACTTGGACAGTCTAGGTTACCGAGCGGGCACTTGGACTTCTAGGTAAACGAACAGGCACTTGTACTATGTAGGTTGCCTAGCGGGCACTTGGACTATCTAGGTTAGGTAAAGGGCACTTGGACTATTTGGGTTACCTAGCGGGCACTTGGACTATCTAGGTTTGCTAGCGGGCACTTTTAATATGTAGGTTACCTAGCGGGCCCTTGGACTATGTAGGTTACCTTGCGGGCACTTGGACGATCTAGGTTAACGAACGTGCACTTGGACTATGTAGGTAACCTAGAGTGCATTTGGACAGTCTTGGTTACCTAGCGGGCCCTTGGACTATCTAGGTTAAGGAATGGACACTTGGACTATGTAGGTTACCTAGCAGGCACTTGGACTATCTAGGTTAGCTAACAGGAACTTGGAATATCTAGGTTACCTAGCGGGCACTTGGATTATGTAGGTTGCCTTGCGAGCACTTGGATTATCTAGGTTACCTAACGGGAATTTGGACTATGTAGGTTAACTAGCGGACTCTTTGACGATCTAGGTTAACTATCGGGCACTTGGAATATCTAGGTTATCTAGCGGGCACTTGGACTATCTAGGTAAACTAGCGCGTTCTGGACTATGTAGGTTAACTATCGGGCACTTGGACAATGCAGGTTCCCTAGCTGGCACTTTGACTATGTAGGTTCCCTAGCGGGCACATGGACTATATATGTTCCCTACGGGCACTTGGACTATCTAAGTTCCCTAACAGGCACTTGGAATATGTAGGTTACTTATCGGGCACTTGGACTATGTAGGTTCCTCAGCGGGCACTTGGACTATGTAGGTTCCCTATCGGGCACTTGGACTATGTAGGTTAACTAGCGGGCACTTGGACGATCAAGGTTAACTAGCGGGAACTTGGACTATCTACATTAACTAGCGGGCACTTGGACGATCTAGGTTAACTAGCGGGCACTGGTACAATGCAGGTTCCCTAGCAGGCACTTTGACTATGTAGGTTCCCTAGCGGGCACTTGGACTATATAGGTTCCCTACGGGCACTTGGACTATCTAGGTTCCCTAACGGGCACTTGCAACATGTAGGTTCCCTATCGGGCACTTGGACTCTGTAGGTTCCTCAGCGGACACTTGGACTATGTAGGTTAACTAGCGGGCACTTGAACTATCAGGTTAACCAGCGGTCACTTGGACTATGTAGGTAACCTAGCGGGAACTTGGACTGTCTAGGTTACCAAGCGGGCACTTGGACTATAAAGGTTAACTAATGGGCACTTGGACTATGTAGGTTCCCTAGCGGGCCCTTGGACTATGTAACTTCCCTAGCGGGCACTTGGACTATGTGGGTATCCTGGCGGGCATTTGGACTATCTAGGTTACCTAACGGGCACTTGGACTATGTAGGTTCCCCAGCAGGTACTTGGATTATATAGGTTCCCTATCGGACACTTGGACTATGTAGGTTAACTAGAGGGCTTTTGCACTATGTACGTTACCTAGCGGGCACTTGAACTATGTAGGTTAACTAGCGTGCCCTTGGAATATCTAGGTTAAGTAGCGGGCACTTGGTATATAGGTTAACTAGCGGGCACTTGGACTATGTAGGTTAACTAGAGGACACTTGGACTATCTAGGTTAACTAGTGGGCCCTTGGACTATGTAGTTTAACTAGCGGGCGCTTGGACAATCTAGGTTAACTAGCAGGCACTTGGACGATCTAGGTTAACTAGCAGGCAATGGACTATCAAAGTTAACAAGTGAGCCCTTGGACTATGTAAGTTAACTAGCGGGCCCTTGGACTATCTAGGTTACCTAGTGGGCACTTGGACTATGAAGTTTCCCTAGCGGGCACTTGGACTATGAAGGTTCCCTAGCGGGCACTTGGATTATCTAGGTTACCTAGCGGGCACTTGGACTATGTAGGTCCACTAGCGGGCCCTTGGACTATCTAGGTTACCTAAGGGGCACTTTGAATATCTAGGTTAGAAAGCGGGCACTTGGACTATGTAGGTAAACTAGCGGGCTCTTGGACTATCTAGGTTAACGAACGGGCACTTGGACAGTGTAGGTTACCTAGCGGGCACTTGGACTATCTAGGTTAACGAACAGGCACTTGGACTATGTAGGTTACCTAGCGGGCAATTGGACTCTAAAGGTTACCTAGCGGGCACTTGGACGATCTATGTTATTAACGGGCACTTGGACTATGTAGGTAACCTAGCGGGCACTTGGACAGTCTAGGTTACCGAGCGGGCACTTGGACTTCTAGGTAAACGAACGGGCACTTGTACTATGTAGGTTGCCTAGCGGGCACTTGGACTATCTAGGTTAGGTAAAGGGCACTTGGACTATTTGGGTTACCTAGCGGGCACTTGGACTATCTAGGTTACCTAACGGGCACTTGGACTATCTAGGTTTGCTAGTGGGCACTTTTAATATGTAGGTTACCTAGCGGGCCCTTGGACTATGTAGGTTACTTTGCGGGCACTTGGACGATCTAGGTTAACGAACGTGCACTTGGACTATGTAGGTAACCTAGAGGGCATTTGGACAGTCTAAGTTACCTAGCGGGCACTTGGACTATCTAGGTTAAGGAATGGACACTTGGACTATGTAGGTTACCTAGCAGGCACTTGGACTATCTAGGTTAGCTAACAGGAACTTGGAATATCTAGGTTACCTAGCGGGCACTTGGATTATGTAGGTTGCCTTGCGGGCACTTGGATTATCTAGGTTACCTAACGGGAATTTGGACTATGTAGGTTAACTAGCGGACTCTTTGACGATCTAGGTTAACTATCGGGCACTTGGAATATCTAGGTTATCTAGCGGGCACTTGGACTATCTAGGTAAACTAGCGCGTTCTGGACTATGTAGGTTAACTATCGGGCACTTGGACAATGCAGGTTCCCTAGCTGGCACTTTGACTATGTAGGTTCCCTAGCGGGCACATGGACTATATATGTTCCCTACGGGCACTTGGACTATCTAAGTTCCCTAACAGGCACTTGGAATATGTAGGTTACTTATCGGGCACTTGGACTATGTAGGTTCCTCAGCGGGCACTTGGACTATGTAGGTTCCCTATCGGGCACTTGGACTATGTAGGTTAACTAGCGGGCACTTGGACGATCAAGGTTAACTAGCGGGAACTTGGACTATCTACGTTAACTAGCGGGCACTTGGACGATCTAGGTTAACTAGCGGGCACTGGTACAATGCAGGTTCCCTAGCAGGCACTTTGACTATGTAGGTTCCCTAGCGGGCACTTGGACTATATAGGTTCCCTATGGGCACTTGGACTATCTAGGTTCCCTAACGGGCACTTGCAACATGTAGGTTCCCTATCGGGCACTTGGACTATGTAGGTTCCTCAGCGGACACTTGGACTATGTAGGTTAACTAGCGGGCACTTGAACTATCAGGTTAACCAGCGGTCACTTGGACTATGTAGGTAACCTAGCGGGAACTTGGACTGTCTAGGTTACCAAGCGGGCACTTGGACTATAAAGGTTAACTAATGGGCACTTGGACTATGTAGGTTCCCTAGCGGGCCCTTGGACTATGTAACTTCCCTAGCGGGCACTTGGACTATGTGGGTATCCTGGCGGGCATTTGGACTATCTAGGTTACCTAACGGGCACTTGGACTATGTAGGTTCCCCAGCAGGTACTTGGATTATATAGGTTCCCTATCGGACACTTGGACTATGTAGGTTAACTAGAGGGCTTTTGCACTATGTACGTTACCTAGCGGGCACTTGAACTATGTAGGTTAACTAGCGTGCCCTTGGAATATCTAGGTTAAGTAGCGGGCACTTGGTATATAGGTTAACTAGCGGGCACTTGGACTATGTAGGTTAACTAGAGGACACTTGGACTATCTAGGTTAACTAGTGGGCCCTTGGACTATGTAGTTTAACTAGCGGGCGCTTGGACAATCTAGGTTAACTAGCAGGCACTTGGACGATCTAGGTAAACTAGCAGGCAATGGACTATCAAAGTTAACAAGTGAGCCCTTGGACTATGTAAGTTAACTAGCGGGCCCTTGGACTATCTAGGTTACCTAGTGGGCACTTGGACTATGAAGTTTCCCTAGCGGGCACTTGGACTATGAAGGTTCCCTAGCGGGCACTTGGATTATCTAGGTTACCTAGCGGGCACTTGGACTATGTAGGTCCACTAGCGGGCCCTTGGACTATCTAGGTTACCTAACGGGCACTTTGAATATCTAGGTTAGAAAGCGGGCACTTGGACTATGTAGGTAAACTAGCGGGCTCTTGGACTATCTAGGTTAACGAACGGGCACTTGGACAGTGTAGGTTACCTAGCGGGCACTTGGACTATCTAGGTTAACGAACAGGCACTTGGACTATGTAGGTTACCTAGCGGGCACTTGGACTATGTAGGATCTCTATCGGACATTTGGACTACTTAGGTTACCTAGCGGGCACTTAGACTATCTAGGTAACTAGCGGGCACTTGGACTATCTAGGTCAACTAGCGGGCCCTTTTACTATGTAGGTTAACTAGCGGGCACTTGGACTATCTAGGTTAGCTAACGGGCACTTGGACTAAGTACGTCCCCTAGTGGGCACATGGACTATCTAGATTAACTAACGGGCACTAGGACTATCTAGGGTAACTAGCGGGCACTTGGACTATGTAGATTAACTAGCGGGCATTTGGACAATGTACGTTCCCTAGCGGGCACTTGGACTATCTATATTAACTAGCGGGCACTTGGACGATATAGGTAAGCTAGCAGACACTTGGACAATCTAGGTTACCTAGCTGGCACTTGAACTATGTACATACCCTAGCGGGCACTTGGAATATCTAGGTTACCTAGCGGGCACTTGGACTATCTAGGTTCCCTAGCGGGCACTTGGACTATGTACGTCCCTTAGCGGGCACTTGGACTATGTAGGTTCCCTATCGGGCACTTGGACTATGTAGGTTAACTAGCGGGTCCTTGAACTATGTACGTTCCCTAGTGGGAACTTGGACTATCTAGGTTAACTAACGGGCTGTTGTACTATCTAGGTTACCTAGGGGGCACTTAGACTCTGTAGGGTACCTAGCGGGCACTTGGACTATCTAGGTTACCTAACGGGCACTTGGACTATCTAGGTTACCTAACAAGCACTTGGACTATCTAGGTTACCTAGCGGGCAATTGGACTCTAAAGGTTACCTAGCGGGCACTTGGACGATCTATGTTATTAACGGGCACTTGGACTATGTAGGTAACCTAGCGGGCACTTGGACAGTCTAGGTTACCGAGAGGGCACTTGGACTTCTAGGTAAACGAACGGGCACTTGTACTATGTAGGTTGCCTAGCGGGCACTTGGACTATCTAGGTTAGGTAACGGGCACTTGGACTATTTGGGTTACCTAGCGGGCACTTGGACTATCTAGGTTACCTAACGGGCACTTGGACTATCTAGGTTTGCTAGCGGGCACTTTTAATATGTAGGTTACCTAGCGGGCCCTTGGACTATGTAGGTTACCTTGCGGGCACTTGGACGATCTAGGTTAACGAACGTGCACTTGGACTATGTAGGTAACCTAGAGGGCATTTGGACAGTCTAGGTTACCTAGCGGGCCCTTGGACTATCTAGGTTAAGGAATGGACACTTGGACTATGTAGGTTACCTAGCAGGCACTTGGACTATCTAGGTTAGCTAACAGGAACTTGGAATATCTAGGTTACCTAGCGGGCACTTGGATTATGTAGGTTGCCTTGCGGGCACTTGGATTATCTAGGTTACCTAACGGGAATTTGGACTATGTAGGTTAACTAGCGGACTCTTTGACGATCTAGGTTAACTATCGGGCACTTGGAATATCTAGGTTATCTAGCGGGCACTTGGACTATCTAGGTAAACTAGCGCGTTCTGGACTATGTAGGTTAACTATCGGGCACTTGGACAATGCAGGTTCCCTAGCTGGCACTTTGACTATGTAGGTTCCCTAGCGGGCACATGGACTATATATGTTCCCTACGGGCACTTGGACTATCTAAGTTCCCTAACAGGCACTTGGAATATGTAGGTTACTTATCGGGCACTTGGACTATGTAGGTTCCTCAGCGGGCACTTGGACTATGTAGGTTCCCTATCGGGCACTTGGACTATGTAGGTTAACTAGCGGGCACTTGGACGATCAAGGTTAACTAGCGGGAACTTGGACTATCTACGTTAACTAGCGGGCACTTGGACGATCTAGGTTAACTAGCGGGCACTGGTACAATGCAGGTTCCCTAGCAGGCACTTTGACTATGTAGGTTCCCTAGCGGGCACTTGGACTATATAGGTTCCCTACGATTACTTGGACTATCTAGGTTCCCTAACGGGCACTTGCAACATGTAGGTTCCCTATCGGGCACTTGGACTATGTAGGTTCCTCAGCGGACACTTGGACTATGTAGGTTAACTAGCGGGCACTTGAACTATCAGGTTAACCAGCGGTCACTTGGACTATGTAGGTAACCTAGCGGGAACTTGGACTGTCTAGGTTACCAAGCGGGCACTTGGACTATAAAGGTTAACTAATGGGCACTTGGACTATGTAGGTTCCCTAGCGGGCCCTTGGACTATGTAACTTCCCTAGCGGGCACTTGGACTATGTGGGTATCCTGGCGGGCATTTGGACTATCTAGGTTACCTAACGGGCACTTGGACTATGTAGGTTCCCCAGCAGGTACTTGGATTATATAGGTTCCCTATCGGACACTTGGACTATGTAGGTTAACTAGAGGGCTTTTGCACTATGTACGTTACCTAGCGGGCACTTGAACTATGTAGGTTAACTAGCGTGCCCTTGGACTATCTAGGTTAAGTAGCGGGCACTTGGTATATAGGTTAACTAGCGGGCACTTGGACTATATAGGTTAACTAGAGGACACTTGGACTATCTAGGTTAACTAGTGGGCCCTTGGACTATGTAGTTTAACTAGCGGGCGCTTGGACAATCTAGGTTAACTAGCAGGCACTTGGACGATCTAGGTTAACTAGCAGGCAATGGACTATCAAAGTTAACAAGTGAGCCCTTGGACTATGTAAGTTAACTAGCGGGCCCTTGGACTATCTAGGTTACCTAGTGGGCACTTGGACTATGAAGTTTCCCTAGCGGGCACTTGGACTATGAAGGTTCCCTAGCGGGCACTTGGATTATCTAGGTTACCTAGCGGGCACTTGGACTATGTAGGTCCACTAGCGGGCCCTTGGACTATCTAGGTTACCTAACGGGCACTTTGAATATCAAGGTTAGAAAGCGGGCACTTGGACTATGTAGGTAAACTAGCGGGCTCTTGGACTATCTAGGTTAACGAACGGGCACTTGGACAGTGTAGGTTACCTAGCGGGCACTTGGACTATCTAGGTTAACGAACAGGCACTTGGACTATGTAGGTTACCTAGCGGGCACTTGGACTATGTAGGATCCCTATCGGACATTTGGACTACTTAGGTTACCTAGCGGGCACTTAGACTATCTAGGTAACTAGCGGGCACTTGGACTATCTAGGTCAACTAGCGGGCCCTTTTACTATGTAGGTTAACTAGCGGGCACTTGGACTATCTAGGTTAGCTAACGGGCACTTGGACTAAGTACGTCCCCTAGTGGGCACATGGACTATCTAGATTAACTAACGGGCACTAGGACTATCTAGGGTAACTAGCGGGCACTTGGACTATGTAGATTAACTAGCGGGCATTTGGACTATGTACGTTCCCTAGCGGGCACTTGGACTATCTATATTAACTAGCGGGCACTTGGACGATATAGGTAAGCTAGCAGACACTTGGACAATCTAGGTTACCTAGCTGGCACTTGAACTATGTACATACCCTAGCGGGCACTTGGACTATCTAGGTTACCTAGCGGGCACTTGGACTATCTAGGTTCCCTAGCGGGCACTTGGACTATGTACGTCCCTTAGCGGGCACTTGGACTATGTAGGTTCCCTATCGGGCACTTGGACTATGTAGGTTAACTAGCGGGTCCTTGGACTATGTACGTTCCCTAGTGGGAACTTGGACTATCTAGGTTAACTAACGGGCTGTTGTACTATCTAGGTTAACTAGCGGGCACTTGGACAATGCAGGTTCCCTAGCTGGCACTTTGACTATGTAAGTTCCCTAGCGGGCACATGGACTATATATGTTCCCTACGGGCACTTGGACTATCTAAGTTCCCTAACAGGCACTTGGAATATGTAGGTTACCTATCGGGCACTTGGACTATGAAGGTTCCTCATCGGGCACATGGACTATGTAGGTTCTTATCGGGCACTTGGACTATGTAGGTTACCTAGCGGGCACTTGGACGATCAAGGTTAACTAGCGGGAACTTGGACTATCTAGGTTAACTAGCGGGCACTTGGACGATCTAGGTTAACTAGCGGACACTGGTACAATGCAGGTTCCCTAGCGGGCACTTTGACTATGTAGGTTCCCTAGCGGGCACTTGGACTATATAGGTTCCCTACGGGCACTTGGACTATCTAGGTTCCCTATCGGGCACTTGGACTGTGTAGGTTCCTCAGCGGGAACTTGGACTATGTAGGTTAACTAGCGGGCACTTGGACAATCTAGGTTAACTAGCAGGCCCTGGGCTATGTAGGTTAACTAGCGGGCACTTGGACTATGTAGGTTAACTAGCAGGCACTTGAACTATCAGGTTAACCAGCGGTCACTTGGACTATGTAGGTAACCTAGCGGGAACTTGGACTGTCTAGGTTACCTAGTGGGCCCTTGGACTATCTAGGATAACACACTGGCACTTGGACTATGTACGTCCCCTAGCGGGCACTTGGACTATCTAGGTTAACTAGAGGGCACTTGGACTATGTATGTCCCCTAGCGGGCACTTGGACTATCTAGGTTAACTAGGGGCCACTTGGAATATCTAGGTTAACTAGAGGGCACTTGGACTATGTAGGTTAACTAGCGGACACTTGGACTATCTAGGTTAAGTAGCGGACACTTGGACTATCTAGGTTAAGTAGCGGACCTTTGACTATGTAGGTTAACTAGCGGGCACTTGGACTATCTAGATTAACTAGCGGGCATTTGGATGATGCAGGTTCCCTAGCGGGCACTTGGACTATCTAGGTTCCTTAACGGGCACTTGGACTATGTAGGTTCCCCAGCAGGTACTTGGATTATATAGGTTCCCTATCGGACACTTGGACTATGTAGGTTAACTAGAGGGCTTTTGCACTATGTACGTTACCTAGCGGGCACTTGAACTATGTAGGTTAACTAGCGTGCCCTTGGACTATCTAGGTTAAGTAGCGGGCACTTGGTATATAGGTTAACTAGCGGGCACTTGGACTATGTAGGTTAACTAGAGGACACTTGGACTATCTAGGTTAACTAGTGGGCCCTTGGACTATGTAGTTTAACTAGCGGGCGCTTGGACAAACTAGGTTAACTAGCAGGCACTTGGACGATCTAGGTTAACTAGCAGGCAATGGACTATCAAAGTTAACAAGTGAGCCCTTGGACTATGTAAGTTAACTAGCGGGCCCTTGGACTATCTAGGTTACCTAGTGGGCACTTGGACTATGAAGTTTCCCTAGCGGGCACTTGGACTATGAAGGTTCCCTAGCGGGCACTTGGATTATCTAGGTTACCTAGCGGGCACTTGGACTATGTAGGTCCACTAGCGGGCCCTTGGACTATCTAGGTTACCTAACGGGCACTTTGAATATCTAGGTTAGAAAGCGGGCACTTGGACTATGTAGGTAAACTAGCGGGCTCTTGGACTATCTAGGTTAACGAACGGGCACTTGGACAGTGTAGGTTACCTAGCGGGCACTTGGACTATCTAGGTTAACGAACAGGCACTTGGACTATGTAGGTTACCTAGCGGGCACTTGGACTATGTAGGATCCCTATCGGACATTTGGACTACTTAGGTTACCTAGCGGGCACTTAGACTATCTAGGTAACTAGCGGGCACTTGGACTATCTAGGTCAACTAGCGGGCCCTTTTACTATGTAGGTTAACTAGCGGGCACTTGGACTATCTAGGTTAGCTAACGGGCACTTGGACTAAGTACGTCCCCTAGTGGGCACATGGACTATCTAGATTAACTAACGGGCACTAGGACTATCTAGGGTAACTAGCGGGCACTTGGACTATGTAGATTAACTAGCGGGCATTTGGACTATGTACGTTCCCTAGCGGGCACTTGGACTATCTATATTAACTAGCGGGCACTTGGACGATATAGGTAAGCTAGCAGACACTTGGACAATCTAGGTTACCTAGCTGGCACTTGAACTATGTACATACCCTAGCGGGCACTTGGAATATCTAGGTTACCTAGCGGGCACTTGGACTATCTAGGTTCCCTAGCGGGCACTTGGACTATGTACGTCCCTTAGCGGGCACTTGGACTATGTAGGTTCCCTATCGGGCACTTGGACTATGTAGGTTAACTAGCGGGTCCTTGGACTATGTACGTTCCCTAGTGGGAACTTGGACTATCTAGGTTAACTAACGGGCTGTTGTACTATCTAGGTTAACTAGCGGGCATTTGGACAATGCAGGTTCCCTAGCTGGCACTTTGACTATGTAAGTTCCCTAGCGGGCACATGGACTATATATGTTCCCTACGGGCACTTGGACTATCTAAGTTCCCTAACAGGCACTTAGAATATGTAGGTTACCTATCGGGCACTTGGACTATGAAGGTTCCTCATCGGGCACTTGGACTATGTAGGTTCTTATCGGGCACTTGGACTATGTAGGTTACCTAGCGGGCACTTGGACGATCAAGGTTAACTAGCGGGAACTTGGACTATCTAGGTTAACTAGCGGGCACTTGGACGATCTAGGTTAACTAGCGGACACTGGTACAATGCAGGTTCCCTAGCGGGCACTTTGACTATGTAGGTTCCCTAGCGAGCACTTGGACTATATAGGTTCCCTACGGGCACTTGGACTATCTAGGTTCCCTAACGGGCACTTGGAATATGTAGGTTCCCTATCGGGCACTTGGACTGTGTAGGTTCCTCAGCGGGAACTTGGACTATGTAGGTTAACTAGCGGGCACTTGGACAATCTAGGTTAACTAGCAGTCCCTGGGCTATGTAGGTTATCTAGCGGGCACTTGGACTATGTAGGTTAACTAGCAGGCACTTGAACTATGAGGTTAACCAGCGGTCACTTGGACTATGTAGGTTAACTAGCAGGCACTTGAACTATCAGGTTAACCAGTGGTCACTTGGACTATGTAGGTAACCTAGCGGGAACTTGGACTGTCTAGGTTACCTAGTGGGCCCTTGGACTATCTAGGATAACACACTGGCACTTGGACTATGTACGTCCCCTAGCGGGCACTTGGACTATCTAGGTTAACTAGAGGGCACTTGGACTATGTATGTCCCCTAGCGGGCACTTGGACTATCTAGGTTAACTAGGGGCCACTTGGAATATCTAGGTTAACTAGAGGGCACTTGGACTATGTAGGTTAACTAGCGGACACTTGGACTATCTAGGTTAAGTAGCGGACACTTGGACTATCTAGGTTAAGTAGCGGACCTTTGACTATGTAGGTTAACTAGCGGGCACTTGGACTATCTAGATTAACTAGCGGGCATTTGGATGATGCAGGTTCCCTAGCGGGCACTTGGACTATCTAGGTTCCTTAACGGGCACTTGGACTATGTAGGTTCCCTAGCGGGCACTTAGACTATGTACGTCACTTAGCGGGCACTTGGACTATGTAGGTTCCCTATTGCGCACTTGGACTATGTAGGTTAACTTGCGGGCTCTTGGACTATGTAGGTTAACTAGCGTGCAATTAGACTATCTAGGTTACCTAGCAGGCACTTGGACTATGTACGTTGCCTAGTGGGCACTTGGACTATCTAGGATAACTAACGGGCACTTGGACTATCTAGGTTAACGTACGGGCACTTGGACTATCTAGGTTACCTAGCGGGCACTTGGACTATGTAGGTTACCTAGCGGGCAATTGGACTATCTAGGTTACCTAACGGGCACTTGGACTATGCAGGATAACTAGTGGGCCCTTGGACTATATAGGTTAACGAACGGGCACTTGGACTATGTAGGTTACATAGCAGGCAATTGGACTCTCTAGGTTACCTAGCCGGCACTTGGACTATCTAGGTTAACGTACGGGCACTTGGACTATCTAGGTTACCTAGCGGGCACTTGGACTATCTAGGTTACCTAACGGGCACTTGGACTATGCATGATACCTAGTGGGAACTTGGACTGTCTAGGTTACCTAGCAGGCACTTGGACTATGTAGGTTAACTAGCGGGCACTTGGACTATCTAGGTTACCTAACGGGCACTTGGACTATCTAGGTTACCTAGCGGGCACTTGGACTCTAAAGGTTACCTTGCGAGCCCTTGGACTATGTAGGTTACCTAGCGGGCATTTGGACTATCTATGCTACTAACGGGCACTTGGACTATGTAGGTAACCTAGCGGGCACTTGAACAGTCTAGGTTACCTAGCGGGCACTTGGACTTCTAGGTTAACGAACGGGCATTTGGACTATGTAGGTTAGGTAGCGGGCACTTTGACTATCTATGCTATTAATGGGCACTTGGACTATGTAGGTTACCTAGCGGGCACTTGGACAGTCTAGGTTACCTAGAGTGCACATGGACTATGTAGGTTACCTAGCGGGCAATTGGACTATCTAGGTTACCTAACGGGCACTTGGACTATGCAGGATACCTAGTGGGCCCTTGGACTATATAGGTTAACGAACGGGCACTTGGACTATGTAGGTTACCTAGCAGGCACTTGGACTCTCAAGGTTACCTAGCGGGCACTTGGACTATCTAGGTTAACGTACGGGCACTTGGACTATCTAGATTACCTAGCGGGCACTTGGACTATCTAGGTTACCTAACGGGCACTTGGACTATGCATGATACCTAGTGGGAACTTGGACTGTCTAGGTTACCTAGCAGGCACTTGGACTATGTAGGTTAACTAGCGGGCACTTGGACTATCTAGGTTACCTAACGAGCACTTGGACTATCTAGGTTACCTAGCGGGCACTTGGACTCTAAAGGTTACCTTGCGAGCCCTTGGACTATATAGGTTACCTAGCGGGCATTTGGACTATCTATGCTATTAACGGGCACTTGGACTATGTAGGTAACCTAGCGGGCACTTGGACAGTCTAGGTTACCTAGCGGGCACTTGGACTTCTAGGTTAACAAACAGGCACTTGGGCTATCTAGCTTAGGTAATGGGCATTTGGACTATCTAGGTTACCTAGCGGGATCTTGGACAATGTAGGTTACCTAGTGGGAACTTGGACTATCTAGGTTACCTAACGGGCACTTGGACTATCTCGGTTACATAGCGGGTACTTGGAGTATGTAGGTTGCCTAGCGGGCCTTTGGACTATGTAGGTTACCTTGCGGGCACTTGGACTATCTAGGTAAACTAGCGGATTCTGGACTATGTAGATTAACTAGCGGGCATTTGGACATTGCAGGTTCCCTTGCGGGCACTTTGACTGTGTAGGTTCCCTAGCGGGCACATGGACTATATATGTTCCCTACGGGCACTTGGACTATCTAAGTTCCCTAACAGGCACTTGGAATATGTAGGTTCCCTATCGGTCACTTGGACTATGTAATTTCCCTAGCGGGCACTTGGACTATGTGGGTTTCCTGGCGGGCATTTGGAATATCTAGGTTACCTACCGGGCACTTGGACTCTATCGGTTCCCTAGCAGGCACTTGGATTATGTAGGTTCCCTATCGGCCACTTGGACTATGTAGGTTAACTAGAGGGCATTTGGACTATGTAGGTAACCTTGCGGGCACTTGGACTATGTAGGTCCCCTATTGGGCACTTGGAGAATGTAGGTTACCTAGGGGGCACTAGGACTATGTAGGTTACCTAGCGGGCCCTTGGGATATCTAGGTTACCTAGCGGGCACTTGGACTATCTAGGTTACCTAACGGGCTCTTGGACTATGCATGATACCTAGTGGGAACTTGGACTGTCTAGGTTACCTAGCAGGCACTTGGACTATGTAGGTTAACTAGCGGGCACTTGGACTATCTAGGTTACCTAACGGGCACTTGGACTATCTAGGTTACCTAGCGGGCACTTGGACTCTAAAGGTTACCTTGCGAGCCCTTGGACTATGTAGGTTACCTAGCGGGCATTTGGACTATCTATGCTATTAACGGGCACTTGGACTATGTAGGTAACCTAGCGGGCATTTGGACTTCTAGCTTAACGAACGGGCACTTGGACTATGTAGGTTAGGTAGCGGGCACTTGGAATATCTAGGTTACCTAGCGGGCATTTGGACTATGTAGGCTCCCTAGCGGTCATTTGGACTATATAGATTACCTAGCGGGCACTTAGAATTTGTAGGTTACCTAGCGGGCACTTGGACTATCTAGGTTACCTAGCGGACACTTGGACTATCTAGGTTAAATAACGGTCACTTGGACTATGTAGGTTCCCTAGCGGGCCCTTGGACTATGTAAGTTCCCTAGCGGGCACTTGGACTATGTGGGTTCCCTAGCGGGCATTTGAACTATCTAGGTTACCTAACGGGCACTTGGACTTTGTAGGTTCCCTAGCGGGCACTTGGATTATGTAGGTTCCCTATCGGGCACTTGGACTATGTAGGTTACCTAGCGGGCACTTGGACTATCTATGTTACCTAGGGGGAACCTGGACTATGGAGGTTAACTAGTGGGCACTTGGACTATCTAGGTTACCTAGCAGGCACTTGGACTATGTAGGTTAACTAGCGGGCACGTGGACTATCTAGGTTACCTAGCGGGCATTTGGACTATGTACATTCCCTAGCAGGCACTTGGACTATCTACGTTACCTGGCGGGCATTTGGACTATGTACGTTACCTAGGGGACACTTGGACTATGTACGTTTCCTAGCGGGTACTTGGATCATCTACGTTAACTAGTGGGCACTTGGACTATGTAGGTTCCCTATGGCGCACTTGGACTAGATAGGTTCCCTAGGGGGCACTTGGTCTATCTAGGTTAACTAGCGGGCACCTGGACTATCTAGGTTAACTAGCTGGTTCTTGGACTATGTAGGTTAACTAGCAGGCACTTGGACTATCTAGGTTAACTAGCGGACCTTGGACTATGTAAGTTAACTAGTGGGCACTTGGACTATCTAGGTTAACTAGCGGGCACTTGCACAATGCAGGTTCCCTAACGGGCACTTTGACTATGTAGGTTCCCTACCAGGCACTTGGACTATATAGGTTCCCAACGGGCACTTGGACTATCTAGGTTCCCTAACGGGCACTTGGAATATGTAAGATCCCTATCGGGCACGTGGACTATGTAGGTTCCTCAGTAGGCACTTGGACTATGTAGGTTCCCTATCAGGCACTTGGACTATATAGGTTAACTAGCGTGCACTTGGATGATCAATGTTAACCAGCGGGCACTTGGACTATCTTGGTTAATTAGCGGGCACTTGTACTATGCAGGTTCCCTAGCGGGCACTTTGACTATGTAGGTTCCCTAGCGGGCACTTGGACTATATAAGTTCCCTATGGGCACTTGGACTATATAGGTTCCCTATGGGCACTTGGACTATCTAGGTTCCCTAACGGGCACTTGGAATATGTAGGTTCCCTATCGGGCACTTGCAATATGTAGGTTCGTCAGCGGGCACTTGGACTATCTAGGTTCCCTAACGGGCACTTGGACTATGTAGGTTCCTCAGCGGCACTTGGACTATGTAGGTTCCCTATCAGGCATTGGACTATGTAGGTTAACTAGCGGGATCTTGGACTATCTAGGTTACCTAGGGGGCACTTGGACTATGTAGGTTAACTAGCGGACACTTGGACAATCTATGCTATTAACGGGCACTTGGAAAATGTAGGTAACCTAGCGGGCACTTGGACAGTCTAGGTTACCTAGCGGGCACTTGGACTTCTAGGTTAACGAATGGGCACTTGGACTATGTAGGTTAGGTAGCGGGCACTTGGAATATCTAGGTTACCTAGCGGGCATTTGGACTATGTAGGCTCCCTAGCGGTCATTTGGACTATATAGATTACCTAGCGGGCACTTAGAATTTGTAGGTTACCTAGCGGGCACTTGGACTATCTAGGTTACCTAGCGGACACTTGGACTATCTAGGTTAAATAACGGTCACTTGGACTATGTAGGTTCCCTAGCGGGCCCTTGGACTATGTAAGTTCCCTAGCGGGCACTTGGACTATGTGGGTTCCCTAGCGGGCATTTGAACTATCTAGGTTACCTAACGGGCACTTGGACTTTGTAGGTTCCCTAGCGGGCACTTGGATTATGTAGGTTCCCTATCGGGCACTTGGACTATGTAGGTTACCTAGCGGGCACTTGGACTATCTATGTTACCTAGGGGGAACCTGGACTATGGAGGTTAACTAGTGGGCACTTGGACTATCTAGGTTACCTAGCAGGCACTTGGACTATGTAGGTTAACTAGCGGGCACGTGGACTATCTAGGTTACCTAGCGGGCATTTGGACTATGTACATTCCCTAGCAGGCACTTGGACTATCTACGTTACCTGGCGGGCATTTGGACTATGTACGTTACCTAGGGGACACTTGGACTATGTACGTTTCCTAGCGGGTACTTGGATCATCTACGTTAACTAGTGGGCACTTGGACTATGTAGGTTCCCTATGGCGCACTTGGACTAGATAGGTTCCCTAGGGGGCACTTGGTCTATCTAGGTTAACTAGCGGGCACCTGGACTATCTAGGTTAACTAGCTGGTTCTTGGACTATGTAGGTTAACTAGCAGGCACTTGGACTATCTAGGTTAACTAGCGGACCTTGGACTATGTAAGTTAACTAGTGGGCACTTGGACTATCTAGGTTAACTAGCGGGCACTTGCACAATGCAGGTTCCCTAACGGGCACTTTGACTATGTAGGTTCCCTACCAGGCACTTGGACTATATAGGTTCCCAACGGGCACTTGGACTATCTAGGTTCCCTAACGGGCACTTGGAATATGTAAGATCCCTATCGGGCACGTGGACTATGTAGGTTCCTCAGTAGGCACTTGGACTATGTAGGTTCCCTATCAGGCACTTGGACTATATAGGTTAACTAGCGTGCACTTGGATGATCAATGTTAACCAGCGGGCACTTGGACTATCTTGGTTAATTAGCGGGCACTTGTACTATGCAGGTTCCCTAGCGGGCACTTTGACTATGTAGGTTCCCTAGCGGGCACTTGGACTATATAAGTTCCCTATGGGCACTTGGACTATATAGGTTCCCTATGGGCACTTGGACTATCTAGGTTCCCTAACGGGCACTTGGAATATGTAGGTTCCCTATCGGGCACTTGCAATATGTAGGTTCGTCAGCGGGCACTTGGACTATCTAGGTTCCCTAACGGGCACTTGGACTATGTAGGTTCCTCAGCGGCACTTGGACTATGTAGGTTCCCTATCAGGCATTGGACTATGTAGGTTAACTAGCGGGATCTTGGACTATCTAGGTTACCTAGGGGGCACTTGGACTATGTAGGTTAACTAGCGGACACTTGGACAATCTATGCTATTACCGGGCACTTGGAAAATGTAGGTAACCTAGCGGGCACTTGGACAGTCTAGGTTACCTAGCGGGCACTTGGACTTCTAGGTTAACGAATGGGCACTTGGACTATGTAGGTTAGGTAGCGGGCACTTGGAATATCTAGGTTACCTAGCGGGCACTTGGATTATCTAGGTCAACTAGCGGGCACTTGGACGATGCAGGTTCCCAAGCGGGCAGTTGGACGACTAAGTTCCCTAACGGGCACTTGGACTCTGTAGGTTCCCTAGCGGGCACTTGGACTATGTTCTTCCCTTAGCGGGCACTTGGACTATGTAAGTTCCCTATCGGGCACTTGGACTATGTAGGTTAACTAGCGGGCCCTTGGACTATGTAGGTTACCTAGCGGGCACTTGGACTCTGTACATACCCTAGCGGGCACTTGGACTACCTAGGTTTCCTAGCGGGTACTTGGACTATGTACGTTCCCTAGTGGGCACTTGGAGTATCTAGGTTAACTAACGGGCTGTTGTACTATCTAGGTTACCTAGCGGGCACTTGGACTATGTGGGTTAACTAGTGCACACTTGGACGATGTAGGTTAACTAGCGTGCACTTGGACTATGTAGGTTAACTAGCGGACACTTGCACTATGTAGGTTACCTAGAGGGCACTTGGCCTATGTAGGTTACCTAGCGGGCACTTGGACTATCTAGGTTACCTAACGGGCACGTGGATTATGCAGGATACCTAGTGGGCACTTGGACTGTCTTGGTTACCCAGCGGGCACTTGGACGATCTAGGTTAACTAGCAGGCACTTGGACGATGCAGGTTCCCAAGCGGGCACTTGGACTATGTAGGTTCCCTAGCGGGCACTTGGACTATGTTCGTCCCTTAGCGGGCACTTGGACTATGTATGTTCCCTAACGGGCACATGGACTATGTAGGTTAACTAGCGGGCCCTTGGAGTATGTAGGTTACCTAGCGGGCACTTGGACTCTGTACATACCCTAGCGGGCACTTGGACTATCTAGGTTACGTAGCGGGTACTTGGACTATGTACGTTCCCTAGTGGGCACTTGGACTATCTAGGTTAACTAACGGGCTGTTGTACTATCTAGGTTACCTAGCGGGCACTTGGACTATGTAGGTTAACTAGTGGACACTTGGACGATTTAGGTTAACTAGCGTGCACTTGGACTATGTAGGTTAACTAGCGGACACTTGCACTATGTAGGTTACCTAACGGGCACTTGGACTATGCAGGATACCTAGTGGGCACTTGGACTGTCTAGGTTACCTAGCGGGCACTTGGACTATGTAGGTTACCTAGCGGGCACTTGGACTATCTATGTTATTAACGGGCACTTGGACTATGTAGGTAACCTAGCAGGCACTTGGACAGTCTAGGTTACCTAGCGGGCACTTGGACTTCTAGGTTAACGAACGGGCACTTGGACTATGTAGGTTGCCTAGCGGGCACTTGAACTATCTAGGTTAGGTAACGGGCACTTGGACTATCTAGGTTACCTAGCGGGAACTTGGACTATGTAGGTTACCTAGCGGGCACTTGGACTATCTAGGTTACCTAACGGGCACTTGGACTATCTAGGTTACCTAGCGGGCACTTGGAATATGTCGGTTACCTAGCAGGCCCTTGGACTATGTAGGTTACCTGGCGGGCACTTGTACTATCTAGGTTAACGAATGTGCACTTGGACTATGTAGATAACCCAGAAGGCACTTGGACAGTCTAGGTTACCTAGCGGGCACTTGGACTATCTAGGTTAACGAATGGGCTCTTGGACTATGTAGGTTACCTAGCAGGCACTTGGACTATGTAGGTTACCTAACTGGAACTTGGACAATGTAGGTTAACTAGCGGACTCTTGGACGATCTAGGTTAACTAGCGGGAACTTGGAATATCTAGGTTAATTAGCGGGCCCTTGGACTATGTAGGTTAAGTAGCGGGCACTTGGACTATCTAGGTGAACTAGCGGGTTCTGGACTATGTAGGTTAACTAGCGGGCACTTGGACAATGCAGGTTCCTAGCTGGCACTTTGACTATGTAGGTTCCCTAGCGGGCACTTGGACAATATATGTTCCCTACGGGCACTTGGAATATCTAGGTTCCCTAACGGGCACTTGGAATATGTAGGTTCCCTAGCGGGCCCCTGGACTATGTAAGTTCCCTAGCGGGCACTTGGACTATGTGGGTTTCCTGGCGGGCATTTGGACTATCTAGGTTACCTACCGGGCACTTGGACTCTGTAGGTTCCCTAGCGGGCACTTGGACTATGTAGGTTACCTAGCGGGCACTTGGATTTTGTAGGTTCCCTATCGGGCACTTGGACTATGTAGGTTAACTAGAGGGCATTTGGACTATGTATGTTACCTAGCGGGCACTTAGACTATGTAGGTTCCCTATCGAGCACTTGGAGAATGTAGGTTAACTAGCGGGCCCTTGGACTATGTAGGTTAACTAGCGGGCCCTTGGACTATGTAGGTTACCTAGCGGGCACTTGGACGATCTAGGTTAACTAGCGGGTACTTGGACTATGTAGGTTAACTAGCGGGCCCTTGGACTATGTAGATTAACTAGCGGCACTTGGACTATCTACGTTAACTAGCTGGCCCTTGGACTATGTAGATTCCCTAGCGGGCACTTGGACAATGTATGTTCCAGAGCGGGTACTTTGACTATCTAGGTTCCCTAGCAGGCACTTGGACTATGTAGGTTCCAGAGCGGGCACTTGGACTATCTAGGTTCCCTAGCGGGCACTTGTACTATGTAGGTTAAGTAGCGGACACTTGGACGATCTAGGTTAACTAGCGGGTACTTGGACTATGTATGTTCCCTACGGACACTTGAACTATGTAAGTTAACTACCGGGCACTTGGACTATGTAGGTTAACTAGCGGGCCCTTGGACTATCTAGGTTACCTAGCGGGCACTTGGACTATGTAGGTTAAATACCGGGCACTTGCACTATCTAGGTTACCGAACGGGCATTTGGACTATGTAGGTTACCTTGCGGGCACTTGGACGATCTAGGTTAACGAACGTGCACTTGGACTATGTAGGTAACGTAGAGGGCATTTGGACAGTCTAGGTTACCTTGCGGGCACTTGGACGATCTAGGTTAACGAACGTGCACTTGGACTATGTAGGTAACCTAGAGGGCATTTGGACAGTCTAGGTTACCTAGCGGGCACTTGGACAATCTAGGTTAAGGAATGGGCACTTGGACTATGTAGGTTACCTAGCAGGCACTTGGACTATCTAGGTTAGCTAACAGGAACTTGGAATATCTAGGTTACCTAGCGGGCACTTGGATTATGTAGGTTACCTTGCGGGCACTTGGACTATCTAGGTTACCTAACGGGAACTTGGACTATGTAGGTTAACTAGCGGACTCTTGGACGATCTAGGTTAACTAGCGGGCACTTGGAATATCTAGGATAAGTAGCGGGCCCTTGGACTATATAGGTTATCTAGAGGGCACTTGGACTATCTAGGTAAACTAGCGGGTTCTAGACTATGTAGGTTAACTAGCGGGCATTGGACAATGCAGGTTCCCTAGTGGGCACTTTGACTATGTAGGTTCCCTAGCGGGCACTTGGAGTATATAGGTTCCCTACGGGCACTTGGACTATCTAAGTTCCCTAACAGTAACTTGGAATATGTAGGTTCCCTATCGGGCACTTGAACTATGTAGGTTAACTAGCGGGCACTTGGACTATGTAGGTTAACTAGCGGGAACTTGGACTATCTAGGTTAACTAGCGGGCACTTGGACTATATAGGTTCCCTACGGGCACTTGGACTATCTAGGTTCCCTAACAGGCACTTGGAATATGTAGGTTCCCTATCGGGCACTTGGACTATGTAGGTTCCTCAGCGGGCACTTGGACTATGTAGGTTAACTAGCGGGCACTTGGACAATCTAGGTTAACTAGCAGGCCCTGGGCTATGTAGGTTAACTAGCGGGCACTTGGACTATGTAGGTTAACTAGCAGGCACTTGAACTATCAGGTTAACCAGCGGTCACTTGGACTATGTAGGTAACCTAGCGGGAACTTGGACTGTCTAGGTTACCTAGTGGGCACTTGGACTATCTAGGATAACACAGGGGCACTTGGACTATGTACGTCCCCTAGCGGGCACTTGGACTATCTAGGTTAACTAGAGGGCACTTGGACTATGTATGTCCCCTAGCGGGCACTTGGACTATCTAGGTTAACTAGAGGCCACTTGGAATATCTAGGTTAACTAGCGGGCACTTGGATTATCTAGGTTAAGTAGCGGACCTTGGACTATGTAGGTTAACTAGCGGGCACTTGGACTATCTAGATTAACTAGCGGGCACTTGGATGATGCAGGTTCCCTAGCGGGCACTTGGACTATCTAAGTTCCCTAACGGGCACTTGGGCTATGTAGGTTCCCTAGCGGGCACTTAGACTATGTACGTCCCTTAGCGGGCACTTGGACTATGTAGGTTCCCTATTGCGCACTTGGACTATGCAGGATACCTAGTGGGCCCTTGGACTATATAGGTTAACGAACGGGCACTTGGACTATGTAGGTTACCTAGCAGGCACTTGGACTGTCTAGGTTACCTAGCGGGCACTTGGACTATCTATGCTATTAACGGGCACTTGGACAATGTAGGTAACCTAGCGGGCACTTGGACAGTCTAGGTTACCTAGCGGGCACTTGGACTTCTAGGTTAACGAACGGGCATTTGGACTATGTAGGTTAGGTAGCGGACCCTTGGACTATCTATGATATTAACGGGCACTTGGACTATATAGGTAACCGAGCGGGCACTTGGACAGTCTAGGTTACCTAGCGGGCAGCGGAATATGTAGGTTACCTAGCAGGCACTTGGACTATCTAGGTTAGCTAACAGGAACTGGGAATATCTAGGTTACCTAGCGGGCACTTGGATTATGTAGGTTACCTTGCGGGCACTTGGACTATCTAGGTTACCTAACGGGCACTTGGACTATCTCGGTTACATAGCGGGTATTTGGAGTATGTAGGTTACGTAGCGGGCCTTTGGACTATGTAGGTTACCTTGCGGGCACTTGGACTATCTAGGTAAACTAGCGGATTCTGGACTATGTAGATTAACTAGCGGGCATTTGGACAATGCAGGTTCCCTTGCGGGCACTTTGACTTTGTAGGTTCCCTAGCGGGCACTTGGACTATATATGTTCCCTACGGGCACTTGGACTATCTAAGTTCCCTAACAGGCACTTGGAATATGTAGGTTCCCTATCTGGCACTTGGAATATGTAAGTTCCCTAGCCGGCACTTGGACTATGTGGGTTTCCTGGCGGGCATTTGGACTATCTAGGTTACCTACCGGGCACTTGGACTCTATCGGTTCCCTAGCGGGCACTTGGATTATGTAGGTTCCCTATCGGCCCCTTGGACTATGTAGGTTAACTAGAGGTCATTTGGACTATGTAGGTAACCTTGCGGGCACTTGCACTATGTAGGTTCCCAATCGGGCACTTGGAGAATGTAGGTTAACTAGGGGGCACTAGGACTATGTAGGTTACCTAGGGGGCCCTTGGAATATCTAGGTTACCTAGCGGGCATTTGGACTATGTAGGCTCCCTAGCGGGCACTTGGAGTATCTAGGTTACCTAGCGGGCACTTGGACTATCTAGGTTAACTAACGGTCACTTGGACTATGTGGGTTCCCTAGCGGGCATTTGGACTATCTAGGTAACCTAACGGGCACTTGGACTATGTAGGTCCCCAAGCGGGCACTTGGATTATGTAGGTTCCCTATCGGGCACTTGGACTATGTAGGTTAACTAGCGGGCAATTGGACTATGTAGGTTACCTAGCGGGCACTTGGACTATCTAGGTTACCTACGGGGAACCTGGACTGTGGAGGATAACTAGTGGGCACTTGGACTATCTAGGTTACCAATAGGCACTTGGACTATGTAGGTTAACTAGCGGGCACTTGGACTATCTACGTTACTTAGCGGGCACTTGGACTATGTACGTTACCTAGGGGGCACTTGGACTATGTACGTTTCCTAGCGGATACTTGGACCATCTACGTTAACTAGCGGGCACTTGGACTATGTAGGTTCCCTATGGGGCAATTGGACTAGATAGGTTCCCTAGGGGGCACTTGGTCTATCTAGGTTAACTAGCGGGCACCTGGATTATGTAGGTTAACTAGCTGGTTTTTGGACTATGTAGGATAACTAGCAGGCACTTGGACTATCTAGGTTAACTAGCGGACCTTGGACTATGTAAGTTAACTAGTGGGCACTTGGACTATCTAGGTTAACTAGCGGGCACTTGCACAATGCAGGTTCCCTAGCGGGCACTTTGACTATGTAGGTTCCCTAGCGGGCACTTGGACTATATAGGTTCCCAACGGGCTCTTGGTCTATCTAGGTTACCTAACGGGCACTTGGAATATGTAGGTTCCCTATCGGGCACTTGGACTATGTAGGTTCCCTAGAAGGCACTTGGACTATGTAGGTTCCCTATCAGGCACTTGGACTATGTAGGTTAACTAGCGGGCACTTGGATGATCAATGTTAACTAGCGGGCTTTTGGGCTATCTTGGTTAATTAGCGGGCACTTTTACAATGCAGGTTCCCTAGCGGGCGCTTTGACTATGTAGGTTCCCAAGCGGGCACTTGGACTATATAGGTTCCCTATGGGCACTTGGTCTATATAGGTTCCCTATGGGCACTTGGACTATCTAGGTACCCTAACGGGCACTTGGAATATGTAGGTTCCCTATCGGGCACTTGGACTATGTAGGTTCCCTATGGGCACTTGGACTATCTAGGTACCCTAACGGGCACTTGGAATATGTAGGTTCCCTAGCGGGCAGTTGGACTATATAGGTTCCCTATGGGCACTTGGACTATATAGGTTCCCTATGGGCACTTGGACTATCTAGGTTCCCTAACGGGCACTTGGACTATGTAGGTTCCTCAGCGGCACTTGGACTATGTAGGTTCGTCAGCGGGCACTTGGACTATCTAGGTTCCCTAACGGGTACTTGGGCTAGGTAGGTTCTTCAGCGGCACTTGGACTATGTAGGTTCCCTATCAGGCATTGGACTATGTAGGTTAACTAGCGGTATCTAGGACTATCTAGGTTACCTAGGGGTCACTTGGACTATGTAGGTTAACTTGCGGACACTTGGACAATCTGGGTTACCTAGCGGGAACTTGAACTATGTACACACCCTAGCGGGTATTTGGAATATCTAGGTTACCTAGCAGGCACTTGGACTATGTACGCCCCCTAGCGGGCACTTGGACAATCTAGGTTAACTAGAGGGCCCTTGGACTATGTAGGTTAACTAGCGGCACTTGGATTATCTAGGTCAACTAGCGGGCACTTGGATGATCTAGGTTAACTAGCGGGCACTAGGACTATTTAGGTTAACTAGCGGGCACTTGGACTATCTAGATAAACTAGCAGGCACTTGGACGATGCAGGTTCCCTAAGGGGCACTTGGACTACCAAGTTCCCTAACGGGCACTTGGACTATGTAAGTTCCCTAGCGGGCACTTGGACTATGTACGTCCCTTAGCGGGCACTTGGACTATCTAGGTTCCCTAACGGGCACTTGGACTATGTAGGTACCTCAGCGGCACTTGGACTATGTAGGTTCCCTATCAGGCACTTGGACTATGTAGGTTAACTAGCGGGCACTGGATGATCAATGTTAACTAGCGGGCATTTGGACTATCTTGGTTAATTAGCGGGCACTTTTACAATGCAGGTTCCCTAGCGGGCGCTTTGACTATGTAGGTTCCCTAGCGGGCACTTGGACTATATAGGTTCCCTATGGGCACTTGGACTATATAGGTTCCCTATGGGCACTTGGACTATCTAGGTACCCTAACGGGCACTTGGAATATGTAGGTTCCCTATCGGGCACTTGGATTATGTAGGTTCGTCAGCGGGCACTTAGACTATCTAGGTTCCCTAACGGGCACTTGGACTATGTAGGTTCCTCAGCGGCACTTGAACTATGTAGGTTCCCTATCAGGCATTGGACTATGTAGGTTAACTAGCGGGATCTTGGACTATCTAGGTTACCTAGGGGGCACTTGGACTATGTAGGTTAAATAGCGGACACTTGGACAATCTGGGTTACCTAGCGGGCACTTGAACTATGTACATACTCTAGCGGGCATTTGGAATATCTAGGTTACCTAGCGGGCACTTGGACTATGTACGTCCCCTTGCGGGCACTTGGACTATCTAGGTTAACTAGAGGGCCCTTGGACTATGTAGGTTCCTCAGTAGGCACTTGGACTATGTAGGTTCCCTATCAGGCACTTGGACTATGTAGGTTAACTAGCGGGCACTTGGATGATCAATGTTAACTACCGGGCACTTGGACTATCTTGGTTAATTAGCGGGCACTTATACAATGCAGGTTCCCGAGCGGGCACTTTGACTATGTAGGTTCCCTAGCGGTCAGTTGGACTATATAGGTTCCCTATGGGCACTTGGACTATATAGGTTCCCTATGGGCACTTGGACTATCTAGGTACCCTAACGGGCACTTGGACTATGTAGGTTCCTCAGCGGCTCTTGGACTATGTAGGTTCGTCAGCGGGCACTTGGACTATCTAGGTTCCCTAACGGGTATTTGGGCTAGGTAGGTTCTTCAGTGGCACTTGGACTATGTAGGTTCCCTATCAGGCATTGGACTATGTAGGTTAAATAGCGGGATCTTGGACTATCTAGGTTACCTAGGGGGCACTTGGACTATGTAGGATAACTAGCAGGCACTTGGACTATCTAGGTTAACTAGCGAACCTTGGACTATGTAAGTTAACTAGTGGGCACTTGGACTATCTAGGTTAACTAGCGGGCACTTGCACATTGCAGGTTCCCTAGCGGGCACTTTGACTATGTAGGTTCCCTAGCGGGCACTTGGACTATATAGGTTCCCAACGGGCTCTTGGACTATCTAGGTTACCTAACGGGCACTTGGAATATGTAGGTTCCCTATCGGGCACTTGGACTATGTAGGTTCCCTAGAAGGCACTTGGATTATGTAGGTTCCCTATCAGGCACTTGGACTATGTAGGTTAACTAGCGGGCACTTGGATGATCAATGTTAACTAGCAGGCTTTTGGGCTATCTTGGTTAATTAGCGGGCACTTTTACAATGCAGGTTCCCTAGCGGGCGCTTTGACTATGTAGGTTCCCTAGCGGGCACTTGGACTATATAGGTTCCCTATGGGCAATTGGACTATATAGGTTCCCTATGGGCACTTGGACTATCTAGGTACCCTAACGGGCACTTGGAATATGTAGGTTCCCTATCGGGCACTTGGACTATGTAGGTTCCTCAGCGGCACTTGGACTATGTAGGTTCGTCAGCGGGCACTTGGACTATCTAGGTTCCCTAACGGGTACTTGGGCTAGGTAGGTTCTTCAGCGGCACTTGGACTATGTAGGTTCCCTATCAGGCATTGGACTATGTAGGTTAACTAGCGGTATCTAGGACTATCTAGGTTACCTAGGGGTCACTTGGACTATGTAGTTTAACTTGGGGACACTTGGACAATCTGGGTTACCTAGCGGGCACTTGAACTATGTACATACCCTAGCGGGCATTTGGAATATCTAGGTTACCTAGCAGGCACTTGGACTATGTACGCCCCCTAGCGGGCACTTGGACAATCTAGGTTAACTAGAGGGCCCTTGGACTATGTAGGTTAACTAGCGGCACTTGGATTATCTAGGTCAACTAGCGGGCACTTGGATGATCTAGGTTAACTAGCGGGCACTAGGACTATTTAGGTTAACTAGCGGGCACTTGGACTATCTAGATAAACTAGCAGGCACTTGGACGATGCAGGTTCCCTAAGGGGCACTTGGACTACCAAGTTCCCTAACGGGCACTTGGACTATGTAGGTTCCCTAGCGGGCACTTGGACTATGTACGTCCCTTAGCGGGCACTTGGACTATCTAGGTTCCCTAACGGGCACTTGGACTATGTAGGTTCCTCAGCGGCACTTGGACTCTGTAGGTTCCCTATCAGGCACTTGGACTATGTAGGTTAACTAGAGGGCACTGGATGATCAATGTTAACTAGCGGGCATTTGGACTATCTTGGTTAATTAGCGGGCACTTTTACAATGCAGGTTCCCTAGCGGGCGCTTTGACTATGTAGGTTCCCTAGCGGGCACTTGGACTATATAGGTTCCCTATGGGCACTTGGACTATATAGGTTCCTTATGGGCACTTGGACTATCTAGGTACCCTAACAGGCACTTGGAATATGTAGGTTCCCTATTGGGCACTTGGACTATGTAGGATCGTCAGCGGGCACTTAGACTATCTAGGTTCCATAATGGGCACTTGGACTATGTAGGTTCCTCAGCGGCACTTGAACTATGTAGGTTCCCTATCAGGCATTGGACTATGTAGGTTAACTAGCGGGATCTAGGACTATCTAGGTTACCTAGGGGGCACTTGGACTATGTAGGTTAAATAGCGGACACTTGGACAATCTGGGTTACCTAGCGGGCACTTGAACTATGTACATACCCTAGCGGGCATTTGGAATATCTAGGTTACCTAGCGGGCACTTGGACTATGTAGGTCCCCTTGCGGGCACTTGGACTATCTAGGTTAACTAGAGGGCCCTAGGACTATGTAGGTTCCTCAGTAGGCACTTGGACTATGTAGGTTCCCTATCAGGCACTTGGACTATGTAGGTTAACTAGCGGGCACTTGGATGATCAATGTTAACTACCGGGCACTTGGACTATCTTGGTTAATTAGCGGGCACTTATACAATGCAGGTTCCCTAGCGGGCACTTTGACTATGTAGGTTCCCTAGCGGGCAGTTGGCTATATAGGTTCCCTATGGGCACTTGGACTATATAGGTTCCCTATGGGCACTTGGACTATCTAGGTACCCTAACGGGCACTTGGACTATGTAGGTTCCTCAGCGGCACTTGGACTATGTAGGTTCGTCAGCGGGCACTTGGACTATCTAGGTTCCCTAACGGGTACTTGGGCTAGGTAGGTTGTTCACCGGCACTTGGACTATGTAGGTTCCCTATCAGGCATTGGACTATGTAGGTTAACTAGCGGGATCTTGGACTATCTAGGTTACCTAGGGGGCACTTGGACTATGTAGGTTAACTTGCGGACACTTGGACAATCTGGGTTACCTAGCGGGCACTTGAGCTATGTACATACCCTAGCGGGCATTTGGACTATCTAGGTTACCTAGCAGGCACTTGGACTATGTACGCCCCCTAGCGGGCACTTGGACAATCTAGGTTAACTAGAGGGCCCTTGGACTATGTAGGTTAACTAGCGGGCACTTGGATTATCTAGGTCAACTAGCGGACACTTGGATGATCTAGGTTAACTAGCGGGCACTTGGACTATTTAGGTTAACTAGCGGGCACTTGGACTATCTAGATAAACTAGCAGGCACTTGGACGATGCAGGTTCCCTAGGGGGCACTTGGACTACCAAGTTCCCTAACGGGCACTTGGACTATGTAAGTTCCCTAGCGGGCACTTGGACTATGTACGTCCCTTAGCGGGCACTTGGACTATCTAGTTTCCCTAACGGGCACTTGGACTATGTAGGTTCCTCAGCGGTACTTGGACTATATAGGTTCCCTATCGGGCATTGGACTATATAGGTTAACTAGCGGGACCTTGGACTATCTAGGTTACCTAGCGGGCACTTGGAGTATGTAGGTTAACTAGCGGACACTTGGACAATCTAGGTTACCTAGCGGGTACTTGAACTATGTACATACCATAGCGGGCACTTGGACTATCTAAGTTACCTAGCGGGCACTTGGACTATGTACGTCCCCTAGTGGGCACTTGGACTATCTAGGATAACTAACGGGCTCTTGGACTATCTAGGTTACCTAACGGGCACTTGGAATATGTAGGTTCCCTATCGGGCACTTGGACTATGTAGGTTCCCTAGAAGGCACTTGGACTATGTAGGTTCCCTATCAGGCACTTGGACTATGTAGGTTAACTAGCGGGCACTTGGATGATCAATGTTAACTAGCGGGCTTTTGGGCTATCTTGGTTAATTAGCGGGCACTTTTACAATGCAGGTTCCCTAGCGGGCGCTTTGACTATATAGGTTCCCTAGCGGGCACTTGGACTATATAGGTTCCCTATGGGCACTTGGACTATCTAGGTTCCCTAACGGGCACTTGGACTATGTAGGTTCCTCAGCAGCACTTGGACTATGTAGGTTCGTCAGCGGGCACTTGGACTATCTAGGTTCCCTAACGGGTACTTGGGCTAGGTAGGTTCTTCAGCGGCACTTGGACTATGTAGGTTCCCTATCAGGCATTGGACTATGTAGGTTAACTAGCGGTATCTAGGACTATCTAGGTTACCTAGGGGTCACTTGGACTATGTAGGTTAACTTGCGGACACTTGGACAATCTGGGTTACCTAGCGGGAACTTGAACTATGTACACACCCTAGCGGGCATTTGGAATATCTAGGTTACCTAGCAGGCACTTGGACTATGTACGCCTCCTAGCGGGCACATGGACAATCTAGGTTAACTAGAGGGCCCTTGGACTATGTAGGTTAACTAGCGGCACTTGGATTATCTAGGTCAACTAGCGGGCACTTGGATGATCTAGGTTAACTAGCGGGCACTAGGATTATTTAGATTAACTAGCGGGCACTTGGACTATCTAGATAAACTAGTAGGCACTTGGACGATGCAGGTTCCCTAAGGGGCACTTGGACTACCAAGTTCCCTAACGGGCACTTGGACTATGTAAGTTCCCTAGCGGGCACTTGGACTATGTACGTCCCTTAGCGGGCACTTGGACTATCTAGGTTCCCTAACGGGCACTTGGACTATGTAGGTACCTCAGCGGCACTTGGACTATGTAGGTTCCCTATCAGGCACTTGGACTATGTAGGTTAACTAGCGGGCACTGGATGATCAATGTTAACTAGCGGGCATTTGGACTATCTTGGTTAATTAGCGGGCACTTTTACAATGCAGGTTCCCTAGCGGGCGCTTTGACTATGTAGGTTCCCTAGCGGGCACTTGGACTATATAGGTTCCCTATGGGCACTTGGACTATATAGGTTCCCTATGGGCACTTGGACTATCTAGGTACCCTAACGGGCACTTGGAATATGTAGGTTCCCTATCGGGCACTTGGATTATGTAGGTTCGTCAGCGGGCACTTAGACTATCTAGGTTCCCTAACGGGCACTTGGACTATGTAGGTTCCTCAGCGGCACTTGAACTATGTAGGTTCCCTATCAGGCATTGGACTATGTAGGTTAACTAGCGGGATCTTGGACTATCTAGGTTACCTAGGGGGCACTTGGACTATGTAGGTTAAATAGCGGACACTTGGACAATCTGGGTTACCTAGCGGGCACTTGAACTATGTACATACTCTAGCGGGCATTTGGAATATCTAGGTTACCTAGCGGGCACTTGGACTATGTACGTCCCCTTGCGGGCACTTGGACTATCTAGGTTAACTAGAGGGCCCTTGGACTATGTAGGTCCCTCAGTAGGCACTTGGACTATGTAGGTTCCCTATCAGGCACTTGGACTATGTAGGTTAACTAGCGGGCACTTGGATGATCAATGTTAACTACCGGGCACTTGGACTATCTTGGTTAATTAGCGGGTACTTATACAATGCAGGTTCCCGAGCGGGCACTTTGACTATGTAGGTTCCCTAGCGGTCAGTTGGACTATATAGGTTCCCTATGGGCACTTGGACTATATAGGTTCCCTATGGGCACTTGGACTATCTAGGTACCCTAACGGGCACTTGGACTATGTAGGTTCCTCAGCGGCACTTGGACTATGTAGGTTCGTCAGCGGGCACTTGGACTATCTAGGTTCCCTAACGGGTACTTGGGCTAGGTAGGTTTTTCAGTGGGACTTGGACTATGTAGGTTCCCTATCAGGCATTGGACTATGTAGGTTAAATAGCGGGATCTTGGACTATCTAGGTTACCTAGGGGGCACTTGGACTATGTAGGATAACTAGCAGGCACTTGGACTATCTAGGTTAACTAGCGAACCTTGGACTATGTAAGTTAACTAGTGGGCACTTGGACTATCTAGGTTAACTAGCGGGCACTTGCACATTGCAGGTTCCCTAGCGGGCACTTTGACTATGTAGGTTCCCTAGCGGGCACTTGGACTATATAGGTTCCCAACGGGCTCTTGGACTATCTAGGTTACCTAACGGGCACTTGGAATATGTAGGTTCCCTATCGGGCACTTGGACTATGTAGGTTCCCTAGAAGGCACTTGGACTATGTAGGTTCCCTATCAGGCACTTGGACTATGTAGGTTAACTAGCGGGCACTTGGATGATCAATGTTAACTAGCAGGCTTTTGGGCTATCTTGGTTAATTAGCGGGCACTTTTACAATGCAGGTTCCCTAGCGGGCGCTTTGACTATGTAGGTTCCCTAGCGGGCACTTGGACTATATAGGTTCCCTATGGGCATTTGGACTATATAGGTTCCCTATGGGCACTTGGACTATCTAGGTACCCTAACGGGCACTTGGAATATGTAGGTTCCCTATCGGGCACTTGGACTATGTAGGTTCCTCAGCGGCACTTGGACTATGTAGGTTCGTCAGCGGGCACTTGGACTATCTAGGTTCCCTAACGGGTACTTGGGCTAGGTAGGTTCTTCAGCGGCACTTGGACTATGTAGGTTCCCTATCAGGCATTGGACTATGTAGGTTAACTAGCGGTATCTAGGACTATCTAGGTTACCTAGGGGTCACTTGGACTATGTAGGTTAACTTGCGGACACTTGGACAATCTGGGTTACCTAGCGGGCACTTGAACTATGTACATACCCTAGCGGGCATTTGGAATATCTAGGTTACCTAGCAGGCACTTGGACTATGTACGCCCCCTAGCGGGCACTTGGACAATCTAGGTTAACTAGAGGGCCCTTGGACTATGTAGGTTAACTAGCGGCACTTGGATTATCTAGGTCAACTAGCGGGCACTTGGATGATCTAGGTTAACTAGCGGGCACTAGGACTATTTAGGTTAACTAGCGGGCACTTGGACTATCTAGATAAACTAGCAGGCACTTGGACGATGCAGGTTCCCTAAGGGGCACTTGGACTACCAAGTTCCCTAACGGGCACTTGGACTATGTAGGTTCCCTAGCGGGCACTTGGACTATGTACGTCCCTTAGCGGGCACTTGGACTATCTAGGTTCCCTAACGGGCACTTGGACTCTGTAGGTTCCCTATCAGGCACTTGGACTATGTAGGTTAACTAGAGGGCACTGGATGATCAATGTTAACTAGCGGGCATTTGGACTATCTTGGTTAATTAGCGGGCACTTTTACAATGCAGGTTCCCTAGCGGGCGCTTTGACTATGTAGGTTCCCTAGCGGGCACTTGGACTATATAGGTTCCCTATGGGCACTTGGACTATATAGGTTCCTTATGGGCACTTGGACTATCTAGGTACCCTAACAGGCACTTGGAATATGTAGGTTCCCTATTGGGCACTTGGACTATGTAGGATCGTCAGCGGGCACTTAGACTATCTAGGTTCCCTAACGGGCACTTGGACTATGTAGGTTCCTCAGCGGCACTTGAACTATGTAGGTTCCCTATCAGGCATTGGACTATGTAGGTTAACTAGCGGGATCTAGGACTATCTAGTTTACCTAGGGGGCACTTGGACTATGTAGGTTAAATAGCGGACACTTGGACAATCTGGGTTACCTAGCGGGCACTTGAACTATGTACATACCCTAGCGGGCATTTGGAATATCTAGGTTACCTAGCGGGCACTTGGACTATGTACGTCCCCTTGCGGGCACTTGGACTATCTAGGTTAACTAGAGGGCCCTTGGACTATGTAGGTTCCTCAGTAGGCACTTGGACTATGTAGGTTCCCTATCAGGCACTTGGACTATGTAGGTTAACTAGCGGGCACTTGGATGATCAATGTTAACTACCGGGCACTTGGACTATCTTGGTTAATTAGCGGGCACTTATACAATGCAGGTTCCCTAGCGGGCACTTTGACTATGTAGGTTCCCTAGCGGGCAGTTGGCTATATAGGTTCCCTATGGGCACTTGGACTATATAGGTTCCCTATGGGCACTTGGACTATCTAGGTTCCCTAACGGGCACTTGGACTATGTAGGTTCCTCAGCGGCACTTGGACTATGTAGGTTCGTCAGCGGGCACTTGGACTATCTAGGTTCCCTAACGGGTACTTGGGCTAGGTAGGTTGTTCACCGGCACTTGGACTATGTAGGTTCCCTATCAGGCATTGGACTATGTAGGTTAACTAGCGGGATCTTGGACTATCTAGGTTACCTAGGGGGCACTTGGACTATGTAGGTTAACTTGCGGACACTTGGACAATCTGGGTTACCTAGCGGGCACTTGAGCTATGTACATACCCTAGCGGGCATTTGGACTATCTAGGTTACCTAGCAGGCACTTGGACTATGTACGCCCCCTAGCGGGCACTTGGACAATCTAGGTTAACTAGAGGGCCCTTGGACTATGTAGGTTAACTAGCGGGCACTTGGATTATCTAGGTCAACTAGCGGACACTTGGATGATCTAGGTTAACTAGCGGGCACTTGGACTATTTAGGTTAACTAGCGGGCACTTGGACTATCTAGATAAACTAGCAGGCACTTGGACGATGCAGGTTCCCTAGGGGGCACTTGGACTACCAAGTTCCCTAACGGGCACTTGGACTATGTAGGTTCCCTAGCGGGCACTTGGACTATGTACGTCCCTTAGCGGGCACTTGGACTATCTAGTTTCCCTAACGGGCACTTGGACTATGTAGGTTCCTCAGCGGTACTTGGACTATATAGGTTCCCTATCGGGCATTGGACTATATAGGTTAACTAGCGGGACCTTGGACTATCTAGGTTACCTAGCGGGCACTTGGAGTATGTAGGTTAACTAGCGGACACTTGGACAATCTAGGTTACCTAGCGGGTACTTGAACTATGTACATACCATAGCGGGCACTTGGACTATCTAAGTTACCTAGCGGGCACTTGGACTATGTACGTCCCCTAGTGGGCACTTGGACTATCTAGGATAACTAACGGGCTCTTGGACTATCTAGGTTACCTAACGGGCACTTGGAATATGTAGGTTCCCTATCGGGCACTTGGACTATGTAGGTTCCCTAGAAGGCACTTGGACTATGTAGGTTCCCTATCAGGCACTTGGACTATGTAGGTTAACTAGCGGGCACTTGGATGATCAATGTTAACTAGCGGGCTTTTGGGCTATCTTGGTTAATTAGCGGGCACTTTTACAATGCAGGTTCCCTAGCGGGCGCTTTGACTATATAGGTTCCCTAGCGGGCACTTGGACTATATAGGTTCCCTATGGGCACTTGGACTATCTAGGTTCCCTAACGGGCACTTGGACTATGTAGGTTCCTCAGCAGCACTTGGACTATGTAGGTTCGTCAGCGGGCACTTGGACTATCTAGGTTCCCTAACGGGTACTTGGGCTAGGTAGGTTCTTCAAAGGCACTTGGACTATGTAGGTTCCCTATCAGGCATTGGACTATGTAGGTTAACTAGCGGTATCTAGGACTATCTAGGTTACCTAGGGGTCACTTGGACTATGTAGGTTAACTTGCGGACACTTGGACAATCTGGGTTACCTAGCGGGAACTTGAACTATGTACACACCCTAGCGGGCATTTGGAATATCTAGGTTACCTAGCAGGCACTTGGACTATGTACGCCTCCTAGCGGGCACATGGACAATCTAGGTTAACTAGAGGGCCCTTGGACTATGTAGGTTAACTAGCGGCACTTGGATTATCTAGGTCAACTAGCGGGCACTTGGAGAATGTAGGTTAACTAGCGGGCCCTTGGACAATGTAGGTTAACTAGCGGGCCCTTGGACTATGTAGGTTACCTAGCGGGCACTTGGACGATCTAGGTTAACTAGCGGGTACTTGGACTATGTAGGTTAACTAGCGGGCCCTTGGACTATTTAGATTAACTAGCGGCACTTGGACTATCTACGTTAACTAGCTGGCCCTTGGACTATGTAGATTCCCTAGTGGGCACTTGGACAATGTATGTTCCAGAGCGGGTACTTGGACTATCTAGGTTCCCTAGCAGGCACTTGGACTATGTAGGTTCCAGAGCGGGCACTTGGACTATCTTGGTTCCCTAGCGGGCACTTGTACTATGTAGGTTAACTTGCGGACACTTGGACGATCTAGGTTAACTAGCGGGTACTTGGACTATGTAGGTTAACTAGCGGCACTTGGACTCTCTAAGTTAACTAGCGCGGCCCTTGGACTATGTATGTTCCCTACGGACACTTGAACTATGTAAGTTAACTACCGGGCACTTGGACTATGTAGGTTAACTACCGGGCACTTGCACTATCTAGGTTACCGAACGGGCATTTGGACTATGTAGGTTACCTTGCGGGCACTTGGATGATCTAGGTTAACGAACGTGCACTTGGACTATGTAGGTACCCTAGAGGGCATTTGGACAGTCTAGGTTACCTAGCGGGCACTTGGACTATCTAGGTTAAGGAATGGGCACTTGGACTATGTAGGTTACCTAGCAGGCACTTGGACTATCTAGGTTAGCTAACAGGAACTTGGAATATCTAGGTTACCTAGCGGGCACTTGTATTATGTAGGTTTCCTTGCGGGCACTTGGACTATCTAGGTTACCTAAAGGGAACTTGGATTATGTAGGTTAACTAGCGGACTCTTGGACGTTCTAGGTTAACTAGCGGGCACTTGGAATATCTACGTTAACTAGCGGGCCCTTGGACTATATAGGTTATCTAGCGGGCACTTGGACTATCTAGGTAAACTAGCAGGTTATAGACTATGTAGGTTAACTAGCGGGCACTTGGACAATGCAGGTTCCCTAGTGGGCACTTTGACTATGTAGGTTCCCTAGCGGGCACTTGGACTATATATGTTCCCTATGGGCACTTGGACTATCTAAGTTCCCTAATAGGCACTTGGAATATGTAGGTTCCCTATCGGGCACTTGGACTATGTAGGTTAACTAGCGGGCACTTGGACGATCAAGGTTAACTAGCGGGAACTTGGACTATCTAGGTTAACTAGCAGGCACTTGGACTATGTAGGTTCCAGAGCGGGCACTTGGACTATCTTGGTTCCCTAGCGGGCACTTGTACTATGTAGGTTAACTTGCGGACACTTGGACGATCTAGGTTAACTAGCGGGTACTTGGACTATGTAGGTTAACTAGCGGCACTTGGACTATCTAAGTTAACTAGCGCGGCCCTTGGACTATGTATGTTCCCTACGGACACTTGAACTATGTAAGTTAACTACCGGGCACTTGGACTATGTAGGTTAACTACCGGGCACTTGCACTATCTAGGTTACCGAACGGGCATTTGGACTATGTAGGTTACCTTGCGGGCACTTGGATGATCTAGGTTAACGAACGTGCACTTGGACTATGTAGGTACCCTAGAGGGCATTTGGACAGTCTAGGTTACCTAGCGGGCACTTGGACTATCTAGGTTAAGGAATGGGCACTTGGACTATGTAGGTTACCTAGCAGGCACTTGGACTATCTAGGTTAGCTAACAGGAACTTGGAATATCTAGGTTACCTAGCGGGCACTTGGATTATGTAGGTTTCCTTGCGGGCACTTGGACTATCTAGGTTACCTAAAGGGAACTTGGATTATGTAGGTTAACTAGCGGACTCTTGGACGATCTAGGTTAACTAGCGGGCACTTGGAATATCTACGTTAACTAGCGGGCCCTTGGACTATATAGGTTATCTAGCGGGCACTTGGACTATCTAGGTAAACTAGCAGGTTCTAGACTATGTAGGTTAACTAGCGGACACTTGGACAATGCAGGTTCCCTAGTGGGCACTTTGACTATGTAGGTTCCCTAGCGGGCACTTGGACTATATATGTTCCCTATGGGCACTTGGACTATCTAAGTTCCCTAATAGGCACTTGGAATATGTAGGTTCCCTATCGGGCACTTGGACTATGTAGGTTAACTAGCGGGCACTTGGACGATCAAGGTTAACTAGCGGGAACTTGGACTATCTAGGTTAACTAGCGGGCACTTGGACGATCTAGGTTAACTAGCGGGCACTTGTACAATGCAGGTTCCCTAGCGGGCACTTTGACTATGTAGGTTCCCTAGCGGGCACTTCCACTATATAGGTTCCCTACGGGCACTTGGACTATCTAGGTTCCCTAACGGGCACTTGGAATATGTAGGTTCCCTATCGGGCACTTGGATTATGTAGGTTCCTCAGCGGGCACTTGGACTATGTAGGTTAACTAGCGGGCACTTGGACAATCTAGGTTAACTAGCAGGCCCTGGCTATGTAGGTTAACTAGCGGGCACTTGGGCTATGTAGGTTAACTAGCAGGCACTTGAACTAAAAGGTTAACCAGCGGTCACTTGAACTATGTAGCTAACCTAGCGGGAACTTGGACTGTCTAGGTTACCTAGTGGGCACTTGGACTATCTAGGATAACACACGGGCACTTGGACAATGTACGTCCCCTAGCGGGCACTTGGACTATCTAGGTTAACTAGAGGGCACTTGGACTATGTATGTCCCCTAGCGGGCATTTGGACTATCTAGGTTAACTAGAGGCCACTTGGAATATCTAGGTTACCTAGCGGGCACTTGGACTATCTAGGTTAAGTAGCGGACCTTGGAGTATGTAGGTTAACTAGGGGGCACGTGGACTATCTAGATTAACTATCGGGCACTAGGACTATGTAGGTTACCTAGCGGGCCCTTGGAATATCTAGGTTACCTAGCGGGCACTTTGACTATCTAGGTTATCTAGCGGGCACTTGGACTATCTAGGTTAACTAACGGTCACTTGGACTATGTAGGTTCCCTAGCGGGCCCTTGGACTATGTAAGTTCCCTAGCGGGCACTTGGACTATCTAAGTTACCTAGCGGGCACTTGGACTATGTACGTCCCCTAGCGGGCACTTGGACTATCTAGGTTAACTAGAGGGCACTTGGACTATGTATGTCCCCTAGCGGGCACTTGGACTATCTAGGTTAACTAGAGGCCACTTGGAATATCTAGGTTAACTAGCGGGCACTTGGACTATCTAGATTAACTATCGGGCACTTGGACTATGTAGGTTGCTAGCGGGCCCTTGGACTATGTAAGTTCCCTAGTGGGCACTTGGACTATGTGGGTTTCCTGGCGGGCATTTGGACTATCTAGGTTACCTACCGGGCACTTGGACTCTGTAGGTTCCCTAGCGGGCACTTGGACTATGTAGGTTACCTAGCGGGCACTTGGATTTTGTAGGTTCCCTATCAGGCACTTGGACTATGTAGGTTAACTAGAGGGCATTTGGACTATGTAGGTTACCTAGCGGGCACTTAGACTATGTAGGTTCCCTGTCGGACACTTGGAGAATGTAGGTTAACTAGCGGGCCCTTGGACTATGTAGGTTAACTAGCGGGCCCTTGGACTATGTAGGTTACCTAGCGGGCACTTGGACGATCTAGGTTAACTAGCGGGCACTAGGACTATGTAGGTTACCTAGCGGGCCCTTGGACTATCTAGGTTACCCAGCGGGCACTTGGAATATCTAGGTTACCTAGCGGGCACTTGGACTATCTAGGTTACCTAGCGGGCACTTGGACTATCTAGGTTAACTAACGGTCACTTGGACTATGTAGGTTCCCGAGCGGGCCCTTGGACTATGTAAGTTCCCTAGCGGGCACTTGGACTATGTGGGTTCTCTAGCGGGCATTTGGACTATCTAGGTAACCTAACGGGCACTTGGACTGTGTAGGTTCCCTAGCGGGCACTTGGATTATGTAGGTTCCCTATCGGGCATTTGGACTATGTAGGTTAACTAGCGGGCATTTGGACTATGTAGCTTACCTAGAGGGCACTTGGACTATCTAGGTTACCTACGGGGAACCTGGACTATGGAGGTTAACTAGTGGGCACTTGGACTATCTAGGTTACCTAGCAGGCACTTGGACTATCTACGTTACCTAGCGGGCACTTGGACTATGTACGTTACCTAGGGGGCACTTGGACTATGTACGTTTCCTAGCGGATACTTGGACCATCTACGTTAACTAGCGGGCACTTGGACTATGTAGGTTCCCTAGGGGGCACTGGGTCTATCTAGGTTAACCAGCGGGCACCTGGATTATGTAGGTTAACTAGCTGGTTCTTGGACTATGTAGGATAACTAGCAGGCACTTGGACTATCTAGGTTAACTAGCGGACCTTGGACTATGTAAGTTAACTAGTGGGCACTTGGACTATCTAGGTTAACTACCGGGCACTTGCACAATGCAGGTTCCCTAGCGGGCACTTTGACTATGTAGGTTCCCTAGTGAGCACTTGGACTATATAGGTTCCCAACGGGCACTTGGACTATCTAGGTTCCCTAACGGGCACTTGGAATATGTAGGTTCCTCAGAAGGCACTTGGACTATGTAGGTTCCCTATCAGGCACTTGGACTATGTAGGTTAACTAGCGGGCACTTGGATGATCAATGTTAACTAGCGGGTATTTGGACTATCTTGGTTAATTAGCGGGCACTTTTACAATGCAGGTTCCCTAGCGGGCGCTTTGACTATGTAGGTTCCCTATCGGACACTTGGACTATATAGGTTCCCTATGGGCACTTGGACTATATAGGTTCCCTATGGGAACTTGGACTATCTAGGTACCCTAACGGGCACTTGGAATATGTAGGTTCCCTATCGGGCACTTGGACTATGTAGGTTCGTAAGCGGGCACTTGGACTATCTAGGTTCCCTAACGGGCACTTGGACTATGTACGTTCCTCAGCGGCACTTGGACTATGTAGGTTCCCTATCAGGCATTGGACTATGTAGGTTAACTAGCGGGATCTTGGACTATCTAGGTTACCTAGGGGGCACTTGGACTATGTAGGTTAACTAGCGGACACTTGGACAATCTGGGTTACCTAGCGGGCACTTGAACTATGTACATACCCTAGCGGGCATTTGGAATATCTAGGTTATCTAGCCGGCACTTGGACTATGTACGTCCCCTAGCGGGCACTTGGACTATCTAGGTTAACTAGAGGGCCCTTGGACTATGTAGGTTCCTCAGTAGGCACTTGGACTATGTAGGTTCCCTATCAGGCACTTGGACTATGTAGGTTAACTAGCGGGCACTTGGATGATCAATGTTAACTACCGGGCACTTGGACTATCTTGGTTAATTAGCGGGCACTTATACAATGCAGGTTCCCTAGCGGGCACTTTGACTATGTAGGTTCCCTAGGGGGCAGTTGGACTATATAGGTTCCCTATGGGCACTTGGACTATATAGGTTCACTATGGGCACTTGGACTATCTAGGTTCCCTAACGGGCACTTGGACTATGTAGGTTCCTCAGCGGCACTTGGACTATGTAGGTTCGTCAGTGGGCACTTGGACTATCTAGGTTCCCTAATGGGTACTTGGGCTAGGTAGGTTCTTCAGCGGCACTTGGACTATGTAGGTTCCCTATCAGGCATTGGACTATGTAGGTTAACTAGCGGGATCTTGGACTATCTAGGTTACCTAGGGGGCACTTGGACTATGTAGGTTAACTTGCGGACACTTGGACAATCTGGGTTACCTAGTGGGCACTTGAACTATGTACATACCCTAGCGGGCATTTGGAATATCTAGGTTACCTAGCAGGCACTTGGACTATGTACGCCCCCTAGCGGGCACTTGGACAATCTAGGTTAACTAGAGGGCCCTTGGACTATGTAGGTTAACTAGCGGGCACTTGGATTATCTAGGTCAACTAGCGGGCACTTGGATGATCTAGGTTAACTAGCGGGCACTTGGACTATTTAGGTTAACTAGCGGGCACTTGGACTATCTAGATAAACTAGCAGGCACTTGGACGATGCAGTTTCCCTAGGGGGCACTTGGACTACCAAGTTCCCTAACGGGCACTTGGACTATGTAGGTTCCCTAGCGGGCACTTGGACTATGTACGTCACTTAGCGGGCACTTGGACTATCTAGGTTCCCTAACGGGCACTTGGACTATGTAGGTTCCTCAGCGGCACTTGGATTATCTAGGTCAACTAGCGGGCACTTGGATGATCTAGGTTAACTAGCGGGCACTTGGACTATATAGGTTAACTAGCGGGACCTTGGACTATCTAGGTTACCTAGCGGGCACTTGGAGTATGAAGGTTAACTAGCGGACACTTGGACAATCTAGGTTACCTAGCGGGTACTTGAACTATGTACATACCCTAGCGGGCACTTGGACTATCTAAGTTACCTAGCGGGCACTTGGACTATGTACGTCCCCTAGCGGGCACTTGGACTATCTAGGTTAACTAGAGGGCACTTGGACTATGTATGTCCCCTAGCGGGCACTTGGACTATCTAGGTTAACTAGAGGCCACTTGGAATATCTAGGTTGACTAGCGGGCACTTGGACTATCTAGGTTAAGTAGCGGACCTTGGACTATGTTGGTTAACTAGCGGGCACTTGGACTATCTAGATTAACTATCGGGCACTTGGACTATGTAGGTTCCCTAGCGGGCCCTTGGACTATGTAAGTTCCCTAGCGGGCACTTGGACTATGTGGGTTTCCTGGCGGGCATTTGGACTATCTATGTTACCTACCGGGCGCTTGGACTCTGTAGGTTCCCTAGCGGGCACTTGGACTATGTAGGTTACCTAGCGGGCACTTGGATTTTGTAGGTTCCCTATCGGGCACTTGGACTATGTAGGTTAACTAGAGGGCATTTGGACTATGTAGGTTACCTAGCGGGCACTTAGACTATGTAGGTTCCCTATCGGGCACTTGGAGAATGTAGGTTAACTAGCGGGCCCTTGGACTATGTAGGTTAACTAGCGGGCCATTGGACTATGTAGGTTACCTAGGGGGCACTTGGACGATCTAGGTTAACTAGCGGGTACTTGGACTATGTAGGTTAACTAGCGGGCCCTTGGACTATGTAGATTAACTAGCGGCACTTGGACTATCTACATTAACTAGCTGGCCCTTGGACTATGTAGATTCCCTAGCGGGCACTTGGACAATGTATGTTCCAGAGCGGGTACTTGGACTATCTAGGTTCCCTAGCAGGCACTTGGACTATGTAGGTTCCAGAGCGGGCACTTGGACTATCTAGGTTCCCTAGCGGGCACTAGTACTATGTAGGTTAACTAGCGGACACTTGGACGATCTAGGTTAACTAGCGGGTACTTGGACTATGTAGGTTAACTAGCGGCACTTGGACTATCTAAGTTAACTAGCGGGGCTCTTGGACTATGTATGTTCCCTACGGACACTTGAATTATGTAAGTTAACTACCGGGCACTTGGACTATGTAGGTTAACTAGCGGGCCCTTGGACTATCTAGGTTACCTAGCGGGCACTTGGACTCTGTAGGTTAACTACCGGGCACTTACACTATCTAGGTTACCGAACGGGCATTTGGACTATGTAGGTTACCTTGCGGGCACTTGGACGATCTAGGTTAACGAACGTGCACTTGGACTATGTAGGTAACCTAGAGGGCATTTGGACAGTCTAGGTTACCTAGCGGGCACTTGGACTATCTAGGTTAAGGAATGGGCACTTGGACTATGTAGGTTACCTAGCAGGCACTTGGACTATCTAGGTTAGCTAAAAGGAACTTGGAATATCTAGGTTATCTAGCGGGCACTTGGATTATGTAGGTTAACTAGCGGACTCTTGGACGATCTAGGTTAACTAGCGGGCACTTGGAATATCTAGGTTAACCAGCGGGCCCTTGGACTATATAGGTTATCTAGCGGGCACTTGGACTATCTAGGTAAACTAGCCGGTTCTAGACTATGTAGGTTAACTAGCGGGCACTTGGACAATGCAGGTTCCCTAGTGGGCACTTTGACTATGTAGGTTCCCTAGCGGGCACTTGGAGTATATAGGTTCCCTACGGGCACTTGGACTATCTAAGTTCCCTAACAGTAACTTGGAATATGTAGGTTCCCTATAGGGCACTTGGACTATGTAGGTTAACTAGCGGGCACTTGGACAATCAAGGTTAACTAGCGGGAACTTGGACTATCTAGGTTAACTAGCGGGCACTTGGACTATATAGGTTCCCTACGGGCACTTGGACTATCTAGGTTCCCTAACAGGCACTTGGAATATGTAGGTTCCCTATCGGGCATTTGGACTATGTAGGTTCCTCAGCGGGCACTTGGACTATGTAGGTTAACTAGCGGGCACTTGGACAATCTAGGTTAACTAGCAGGCCCTGGGCTATGTAGGTTAACTAGCGGGCACTTGGACTATGTAGGTTAACTAGCAGGCACTTGAACTATCAGGTTAACCAGCGGTCACTTGGACTATGTAGGTAACCTAGCGGGAACTTGGACTGTCTAGGTTACCTAGTGGGCACTTGGACTATCTAGGATAACACAGGGTCACTTGGACTATGTACGTCCCCTAGCGGGCACTTGGACTATCTAGGTTAACTAGAGGGCACTTGGACTATGTATGTCCCCTAGCGGGCACTTGGACTATCTAGGTTAACTAGAGGCCACTTGGAATATCTAGGTTAACTAGCGGGCACTTGGATTATCTAGGTTAAGTAGCGGACCTTGGACTATGTAGGTTAACTAGCGGGCACTTGGACTATCTAGATTAACTAGCGGGCACTTGGATGATGCAGGTTCCCTAGCGGGCACTTGGACTATCTAAGTTCCCTAACGGGCACTTGGGCTATGTAGGTTCCCTAGCGGGCACTTAGACTATGTACGTCCCTTAGCGGGCACTTGGACTATGTAGGTTCCCTATTGCGCACTTGGACTATGCAGGATACCCTGTGGGCCCTTGGACTATATAGGTTAACGAACGGGCACTTGGACTATGTAGGTTACCTAGCAGGCACTTGGACTGTCTAGGTTACCTAGCGGGCACTTGGACTATCTATGCTATTAACGGGCACTTGGACAATGTAGGTAACCTAGCGGGCACTTGGACAGTCTAGGTTACCTAGCGGGCACTTGGACTTCTAGGTTCACGAACGGGCACTTGGACTATGTAGGTTAGGTAGCGGGCCCTTGGACTATCTATGCTATTAACGGGCACTTGGACTATATAGGTAACCTAGCGGGCACTTGGACAGTCTAGGTTACCTAGCGGGCAGCGGAATATGTAGGTTACCTAGCAGGCACTTGGACTATCTAGGTTAGCTAACAGGAACTGGGAATATCTAGGTTACCTAGCGGGCACTTGGATTATGTAGGTTACCTTGCGGGCACTTGGACTATCTAGGTTACCTAACGGGCACTTGGACTATCTCGGTTACATACCGGGTATTTGGAGTATGTAGGTTAGGTAGCGGGCCTTTGGACTATGTAGGTTACCTTGCGGGCACTTGGACTATCTAGGTAAACTAGCGGATTCTGGACTATGTAGATTAACTAGCGGGCATTTGGACAATGCAGGTTCCCTTGCGGGCACTTTGACTTTGTAGGTTCCCTAGCGGGCACTTGGACTATATATGTTCCCTACGGGCACTTGGACTATCTAAGTTCCCTAACAGGCACTTGGAATATGTAGGTTCCCTATCTGGCACTTGGAATATGTAAGTTCCCTAGCCGGCACTTGGACTATGTGGGTTTCCTGGCGGGCATTTGGACTATCTAGGTTACCTACCGGGCACTTGGACTCTATCGGTTCCCTAGCGGGCACTTGGATTATGTAGGTTCCCTATCGGCCCCTTGGACTATGTAGGTTAACTAGAGGTCATTTGGACTATGTAGGTAACCTTGCGGGCACTTGGACTATGTAGGTTCCCAATCGGGCACTTGGAGAATGTAGGTTAACTAGGGGGCACTAGGACTATGTAGGTTACCTAGCGGGCCCTTGGAATATCTAGGTTACCTAGCGGGCATTTGGACTATGTAGGCTCCCTAGCGGGCACTTGGACTATCTAGGTTACCTAGCGGGCACTTGGACTATCTAGGTTAACTAACGGTCACTTGGACTATGTGGGTTCCCTAGCGGGCATTTGGACTATCTAGGTAACCTAACGGGCACTTGAACTATGTAGGTCCCCTAGCGGGCACTTGGATTATGTAGGTTCCCTATCGGGCACTTGGACTATGTAGGTTAACTAGCGGGCATTTGGACTATGTAGGTTACCTAGCGGGCACTTGGACTATCTAGGTTACCTACGGGGAACCTGGACTGTGGAGGATAACTAGTGGGCACTTGGACTATCTAGGTTACCAATAGGCACTTGGACTATGTAGGTTAACTAGCGGGCACTTGGACTATCTAGGTTACCTAGCGGGCACATGGACTATCTACGTTACTTAGCGGGCACTTGGACTATGTACGTTACCTAGGGGGCACTTGGACTATGTACGTTTCCTAGCGGATACTTGGACCATCTACGTTAACTAGCGGGCACTTGGACTATGTAGGTTCCCTATGGGGCACTTGGACTAGATAGGTTCCCTAGGGGGCACTTGGTCTATCTAGGTCAACTAGCGGGCACCTGGATTATGTAGGTTAACTAGCTGGTTTTTGGACTATGTAGGATAACTAGCAGGCACTTGGACTATCTAGGTTAACTAGCGGACCTTGGACTATGTAAGTTAACTAGTGGGCACTTGGACTATCTAGGTTAACTAGCGGGCACTTGCACAATGCAGGTTCCCTAGCGGGCACTTTGACTATGTAGGTTCCCTAGCGGGCACTTGGACTATATAGGTTCCCAATGGGCTCTTGGACTATCTAGGTTACCTAACGGGCACTTGGAATATGTAGGTTCCCTATCGGGCACTTGGAATATGTAGGTTCCCTAGAAGGCACTTGGACTATGTAGGTTCCCTATCAGGCACTTGGACTATGTAGGTTAACTAGCGGGCACTTGGATGATCAATGTTAACTAGCGGGCTTTTGGGCTATCTTGGTTAATTAGCGGGCACTTTTACAATGCAGGTTCCCTAGCGGGCGCTTTGACTATATAGGTTCCCTAGCGGGCACTTGGACTATATAGGTTCCCTATGGGCACTTGGACTATCTAGGTTCCCTAACGGGCACTTGGACTATGTAGGTTCGTCAGCGGGCACTTGGACTATCTAGGTTCCCTAACGGGTACTTGGGCTAGGTAGGTTCTTCAGCGGCACTTGGACTATGTAGGTTCCCTATCAGGCATTGGACTATGTAGGTTAACTAGCGGGATCTAGGACTATCTAGGTTACCTAGGGGTCACTTGGATTATGTAGGTTAACTTGCGGACACTTGGACAATCTGGGTTACCTAGCGGGAACTTGAACTATGTACACACCCTAGCGGGCATTTGGAATATCTAGGTTACCTAGCAGGCACTTGGACTATGTACGCCCCCTAGCGGGCACATGGACAATCTAGGTTAACTAGAGGGCCCTTGGACTATGTAGGTTAACTAGCGGCACTTGGATTATCTAGGTCAACTAGCGGGCACTTGGATGATCTAGGTTAACTAGCGGGCACTAGGACTATTTAGATTATCTAGCGGGCACTTGGACTATCTAGATAAACTAGCAGGCACTTGGACGATGCAGGTTCCCTAAGGGGCACTTGGACTACCAAGTTCCCTAACGGGCACTTGGACTATGTAAGTTCCCTAGCGGGCACTTGGACTATGTACGTCCCTTAGCGGGCACTTGGACTATCTAGGTTCCCTAACGGGCACTTGGACTATGTAGGTACCTCAGCGGCACTTGGACTATGTAGGTTCCCTATCAGGCACTTGGACTATGTAGGTTAACTAGCGGGCACTGGATGATCAATATTAACTAGCGGGCATTTGGATTATCTTGGTTAATTAGCGGGCACTTTTACAATGCAGGTTCCCTAGCGGGCACTTGGACTATATAGGTTCCCTATGGGCACTTGGACTATATAGGTTCCCTATGGGCACTTGGACTATCTAGGTACCCTAACGGGCACTTGGAATATGTAGGTTCCCTATCGGGCACTTGGATTATGTAGGTTCGTCAGCGGGCACTTAGACTATCTAGGTTCCCTAACGGGCACTTGGACTATGTAGGTTCCTCAGCGGCACTTGAACTATGTAGGTTCCCTATCAGGCATTGGACTATGTAGGTTAACTAGCGGGATCTTGGACTATCTAGGTTACCTAGGGGGCACTTGGACTATGTAGGTTAAATAGCGGACACTTGGACAATCTGGGTTACCTAGCGGGCACTTGAACTATGTACATACTCTAGCGGGCATTTGGAATATCTAGGTTACCTAGCGGGCACTTGGACTATGTATGTCCCCTTGCGGGCACTTGGACTATCTAGGTTAACTAGAGGGCCCTTGGACTATGTAGGTTCCTCAGTAGGCACTTGGACTATGTAGGTTCCCTATCAGGCACTTGGACTATGTAGGTTAACTAGCGGGCACTTGGATGATCAATGTTAACTACCGGGCACTTGGACTATCTTGGTTAATTAGCGGGCACTTATACAATGCAGGTTCCCGAGCGGGCACTTTGACTATGTAGGTTCCCTAGCGGTCAGTTGGACTATATAGGTTCCCTATGGGCACTTGGACTATCTAGGTACCCTAACGGGCACTTGGACTATGTAGGTTCCTCAGCGGCACTTGGACTATGTAGGTTCGTCAGCGGGCACTTGGAATATCTAGGTTCCCTAACGGGTACTTGGGCAAGGTAGGTTCTTCAGTGGCACTTGGACTATGTAGGTTCCCTATCAGGCATTGGACTATGTAGGTTAAATAGCGGGATCTTGGACTATCTAGGTTACCTAGGGGGCACTTGGACTATGTAGGATAACTAGCAGGCACTTGGACTATCTAGGTTAACTAGCGAACCTTGGACTATGTAAGTTAACTAGTGGGCACTTGGACTATCTAGGTTAACTAGCGGGCACTTGCACATTGCAGGTTCCCTAGCGGGCACTTTGACTATGTAGGTTCCCTAGCGGGCACTTGGACTATATAGGTTCCCAACGGGCTCTTGGACTATCTAGGTTACCTAACGGGCACTTGGAATATGTAGGTTCCCTATCGGGCACTTGGACTATGTAGGTTCCCTAGAAGGCACTTGGACTATGTAGGTTCCCTATCAGGCACTTGGACTATGTAGGTTAACTAGCGGGCACTTGGATGATCAATGTTAACTAGCAGGCTTTTGGGCTATCTTGGTTAATTAGCGGGCACTTTTACAATGCAGGTTCCCTAGCGGGCACTTTGACTATGTAGGTTCCCTAGCGGGCAGTTGGCTATATAGATTCCCTATGGGCACTTGGACTATATAGGTTCCCTATGGTCACTTGGACTATCTAGGTTCCATAACGGGCACTTAGACTATGTAGGTTCCTCAGCGGCACTTGGACTATGTAGGTTCGTCAGCGGGCACTTGGACTATCTAGGTTCCCTAACGGGTACTTGGGCTAGGTAGGTTGTTCACCGGCACTTGGACTATGTAGGTTCCCTATCAGGCATTGGACTATGTAGGTTAACTAGCGGGATCTTGGACTATCTAGGTTACCTAGGGGGCACTTGGACTATGTAGGTTAACTTGCGGACACTTGGACAATCTGGGTTACCTAGCGGGCACTTGAGCTATGTACATACCCTAGCGGGCATTTGGAATATCTAGGTTACCTAGCAGGCACTTGGACTATGTACGCCCCCTAGCGGGCACTTGGACAATCTAGGTTAACTAGAGGGCCCTTGGACTATGTAGGTTAACTAGCGGGCACTTGGATTATCTAGGTCAACTAGCGGACACTTGGATGATCTAGGTTAACTAGCGGGCACTTGGACTATTTAGGTTAACTAGCGGGCACTTGGACTATCTAGATAAACTAGCAGGCACTTGGACGATGCAGGTTCCCTAGGGGGCACTTGGACTACCAAGTTCCCTAACGGGCACTTGGACTATGTAGGTTCCCTAGCGGGCACTTGGACTATGTACGTCCCTTAGCGGGCACTTGGACTATCTAGTTTCCCTAACGGGCACTTGGACTATGTAGGTTCCTCAGCGGTACTTGGACTATATAGGTTCCCTATCGGGCATTGGACTATATAGGTTAACTAGCGGGACCTTGGACTATCTAGGTTACCTAGCGGGCACTTGGAGTATGTAGGTTAACTAGCGGACACTTGGACAATCTAGGTTACCTAGCGGGTACTTGAACTATGTACATACCCTAGCGGGCACTTGGACTATCTAAGTTACCTAGCGGGCACTTGGACTATGTACGTCCCCTAGCGGGCACTTGGACTATCTAGGTTAACTAGAGAGCACTTGGACTATGTATGTCCCCTAGCGGGCACTTGGACTATCTAGGTTAACTAGAGGCCACTTGGAATATCTAGGTTAACTAGCGGGCACTTGGACTATCTAGGTTAAGTAGCGGACCTTGGACTATGTAGGTTAACTAGCGGGCACTTGGACTATCTAGATTAACTATCGGGCACTTGGACTATGTAGGTTCCCTAGCGGGCCCTTGGACTATGTAAGTTCCCTAGCGGGCACTTGGACTATGTGGGTTTCCTGGCGGGCATTTGGACTATCTAGGTTACCTACCGTGCACTTGGACTCTGTAGGTTCCCTAGCGGGCACTTGGACTATGTAGGTTACCTAGCGGGCACTTGGATTTTGTAGGTTCCCTATCGGGCACTTGGACTATGTAGGTTAACTAGAGGGCATTTGGACTATGTAGGTTACCTAGCGGGCACTTAGACTATGTAGGTTCCCTATCGGGCACTTGGAGAATGTAGGTTAACTAGCGGGCCCTTGGACTATGTAGGTTAACTAGCGGGCCCTTGGACTATGTAGGTTACCTAGCGGGCACTTGGACGATCTAGGTTAACTAGCGGGTACTTGGACTATGTAGGTTAACTAGCGGGCCCTTGGACTATGTAGATTAACTAGCGGCACTTGGACTATCTACGTTAACTAGCTGGCCCTTGGACTATGTAGATTCCCTAGTGGGCACTTGGACAATGTATGTTCCAGAGCGGGTACTTGGACTATCTAGGTTCCCTAGCAGGCACTTGGACTATGTAGGTTCCAGAGCGGGCACTTGGACTATCTTGGTTCCCTAGCGGGCACTTGTACTATGTAGGTTAACTTGCGGACACTTGGACGATCTAGGTTAACTAGCGGGTACTTGGACTATGTAGGTTAACTAGCGGCACTTGGACTCTCTAAGTTAACTAGCGCGGCCCTTGGACTATGTATGTTCCCTACGGACACTTGAACTATGTAAGTTAACTACCGGGCACTTGGACTATGTAGGTTAACTACCGGGCACTTGCACTATCTAGGTTACCGAACGGGCATTTGGACTATGTAGGTTACCTTGCGGGCACTTGGATGATCTAGGTTAACGAACGTGCACTTGGACTATGTAGGTACCCTAGAGGGCATTTGGACAGTCTAGGTTACCTAGCGGGCACTTGGACTATCTAGGTGAAGGAATGGGCACTTGGACTATGTAGGTTACCTAGCAGGCACTTGGACTATCTAGGTTAGCTAACAGGAACTTGGAATATCTAGGTTACCTAGCGGGCACTTGGATTATGTAGGTTTCCTTGCGGGCACTTGGACTATCTAGGTTACCTAAAGGGAACTTGGATTATGTAGGTTAACTAGCGGACTCTTGGACGATCTAGGTTAACTAGCGGGCACTTGGAATATCTAGGTTAACTAGCGGGCCCTTGGACTATATAGGTTATCTAGCGTGCACTTGGACTATCTAGGTAAACTAGCAGGTTCTAGACTATGTAAGTTAACTAGCGGGCACTTGGACAATGCAGGTTCCCTAGTGGGCACTTTGACTATGTAGGTTCCCTAGCGGGCACTTGGACTATATATGTTCCCTATGGGCACTTGGACTATCTAAGTTCCCTAATAGGCACTTGGAATATGTAGGTTCCCTATCGGGCACTTGGACTATGTAGGTTAACTACCGGGCACTTGGACGATCAAGGTTAACTAGCGGGAACTTGGACTATCTAGGTTAACTAGCGGGCACTTGGACGATCTAGGTTAACTAGCGGGCACTTGTACAATGCAGGTTCCCTAGCGGGCACTTTGACTATGTAGGTTCCCTAGCGGGCACTTCCACTATATAGGTTCCCTACGGGCACTTGGACTATCTAGGTTCCCTAACGGGCACTTGGAATATGTAGGTTCCCTATCGGGCACTTGGACTATGTAGGTTCCTCAGCGGGCACTTGGACTATGTAGGTTAACTAGCGGGCACTTGGACAATCTAGGTTAACTAGCAGGCCCTGGCTATGTAGGTTAACTAGCGGGCACTTGGACTATGTAGGTTAACTAGCAGGCACTTGAACTATCAGGTTAACCAGCGGTCACTTGGACTATGTAGCTAACCTAGCGGGAACTTGGACTGTCTAGGTTACCTAGTGGGCACTTGGACTATCTAGGATAACACACGGGCACTTGGACTATGTACGTCCCCTAGCGGGCACTTGGACTATCTAGGTTAACTAGAGGGCACTTGGACTATGTATGTCCCCTAGCGGGCATTTGGACTATCTAGGTTAACTAGAGGCCACTTGGAATATCTAGGTTACCTAGCGGGCACTTGGACTATCTAGGTTAAGTAGCGGACCTTGGAGTATGTAGGTTAACTAGGGGGCACGTGGACTATCTAGATTAACTATCGGGCACTAGGACTATGTAGGTTACCTAGCGGGCCCTTGGACTATCTAGGTTACCTAGCGGGCACTTGGACTATCTAGGTTATCTAGTGGGCACTTGGACTATCTAGGTTAACTAACGGTCACTTGGACTATGTAGGTTCCCTAGCGGGCCCTTGGACTATGTAAGTTCCCTAGCGGGCACTTGGACTATCTAAGTTACCTAGCGGGCACTTGGACTATGTACGTCCCCTAGCGGGCACTTGGACTATCTAGGTTAACTAGAGGGCACTTGGACTATGTATGTCCCCTAGCGGGCACTTGGACTATCTAGGTTAACTAGAGGCCACTTGGAATATCTAGGTTAACTAGCGGGCACTTGGACTATCTAGATTAACTATCGGGCACTTGGACTATGTAGGTTGCTAGCGTGCCCTTGGACTATGTAAGTTCCCTAGCGGGCACTTGGACTATGTGGGTTTCCTGGCGGGCATTTGGACTATCTAGGTTACCTACCGGGCACTTGGACTCTGTAGGTTCCCTAGCGGGCACTTGGACTATGTAGGTTACCTAGCGGGCACTTGGATTTTGTAGGTTCCCTATCAGGCACTTGGACTATGTAGGTTAACTAGAGGGCATTTGGACTATGTAGGTTACCTAGCGGGCACTTAGACTATGTAGGTTCCCTGTCGGGCACTTGGAGAATGTAGGTTAACTAGCGGGCCCTTGGACTATGTAGGTTAACTAGCGGGCCCTTGGACTATGTAGGTTACCTAGCGGGCACTTGGACGATCTAGGTTAACTAGCGGGCACTAGGACTATGTAGGTTACCTAGCGGGCCCTTGGACTATCTAGGTTACCCAGCGGGCACTTGGAATATCTAGGTTACCTAGCGGGCACTTGGACTATCTAGGTTACCTAGCGGGCACTTGGACTATCTAGGTTAACTAACGGTCACTTGGACTATGTAGGTTCCCTAGCGGGCCCTTGGACTATGTAAGTTCCCTAGCGGGCACTTGGACTATGTGGGTTCTCTAGCGGGCATTTGGACTATCTAGGTAACCTAACGGGCACTTGTACTATGTAGGTTCCCTAGCGGGCACTTGGATTATGTAGGTTCCCTATCGGGCATTTGGACTATGTAGGTTAACTAGCGGGCATTTGGACTATGTAGCTTACCTAGCGGGCACTTGGACTATCTAGGTTACCTACGGGGAACCTGGACTATGGAGGTTAACTAGTGGGCACTTGGACTATCTAGGTTACCTAGCAGGCACTTGGACTATCTACGTTACCTAGCGGGCACTTGGACTATGTACGTTACCTAGGGGGCACTTGGACTATGTACGTTTCCTAGCGGATACTTGGACCATCTACGTTAACTAGCGGGCACTTGGACTATGTAGGTTCCCTAGGGGGCACTGGGTCTATCTAGGTTAACTAGCGGGCACCTGGATTATGTAGGTTAACTAGCTGGTTCTTGGACTATGTAGGATAACTAGCAGGCACTTGGACTATCTAGGTTAACTAGCGGACCTTGGACTATGTAAGTTAACTAGTGGGCACTTGGACTATGTAAGTTAACTACCGGGCACTTGGACTATGTAGGTTAACTACCGGGCACTTGCACTATCTAGGTTACCGAACGGGCATTTGGACTATGTAGGTTACCTTGCGGGCACTTGGATGATCTAGGTTAACGAACGTGCACTTGGACTATGTAGGTACCCTAGAGGGCATTTGGACAGTCTAGGTTACCTAGCGGGCACTTGGACTATCTAGGTTAAGGAATGGGCACTTGGACTATGTAGGTTACCTAGCAGGCACTTGGACTATCTAGGTTAGCTAACAGGAACTTGGAATATCTAGGTTACCTAGCGGGCACTTGGATTATGTAGGTTTCCTTGCGGGCACTTGGACTATCTAGGTTACCTAAAGGGAACTTGGATTATGTAGGTTAACTAGCGGACTCTTGGATGATCTAGGTTAACTAGCGGGCACTTGGAATATCTACGTTAACTAGCGGGCCCTTGGACTATATAGGTTATCTAGCGTGCACTTGGACTATCTAGGTAAACTAGCAGGTTCTAGACTATGTAGGTTAACTAGCGGGCACTTGGACAATGCAGGTTCCCTAGTGGGCACTTGGAATATCTAGGTTAACTAGCGGGCACTTGGACAATGCAGGTTCCCTAGTGGGCACTTGGAATATCTAGGTTAACCAGCGGGCCCTTGGACTATATAGGTTATCTAGTGGGCACTTGGACTATCTAGGTAAACTAGCCGGTTCTAGACTATGTAGGTTAACTAGCGGGCACTTGGACAATGCAGGTTCCCTAGTGGGCACTTTGACTATGTAGGTTCCCTAGCGGGCACTTGGAGTATATAGGTTCCCTACGGGCACTTGGACTATCTAAGTTCCCTAACAGTAACTTGGAATATGTAGGTTCCCTATCGGGCACTTGGACTATGTAGGTTAACTAGCGGGCACTTGGACAATGCAGGTTCCCTAGTGGGCACTTTGACTATGTAGGTTCCCTAGCGGGCACTTGGACTATATATGTTCCCTATGGGCACTTGGACTATCTAAGTTCCCTAATAGGCACTTGGAATATGTAGGTTCCCTATCGGGCACTTGGACTATGTAGGTTAACTAGCGGGCACTTGGACGATCAAGGTTAACTAGCGGGAACTTGGACTATCTAGGTTAACTAGCGGGCACTTGGACGATCTAGGTTAACTAGCGGGCACTTGTACAATGCAGGTTCCCTAGCGGGCACTTTGACTATGTAGGTTCCCTAGCGGGCACTTCCACTATATAGGTTCCCTACGGGCACTTGGACTATCTAGGTTCCCTAACGGGCACTTGGAATATGTAGGTTCCCTATCGGGCACTTGGACTATGTAGGTTCCTCAGCGGGCACTTGGACTATGTAGGTTAACTAGCGGGCACTTGGACAATCTAGGTTAACTAGCAGGCCCTGGCTATGTAGGTTAACTAGCGGGCACTTGGACTATGTAGGTTAACTAGCAGGCACTTGAACTATCAGGTTAACCAGCGGTCACTTGAACTATGTAGCTAACCTAGCGGGAACTTGGACTGTCTAGGTTACCTAGTGGGCACTTGGACTATCTAGGATAACACACGGGCACTTGGACTATGTACGTCCCCTAGCGGGCACTTGGACTATCTAGGTTAACTAGAGGGCACTTGGACTATGTATGTCCCCTAGCGGGCATTTGGACTATCTAGGTTAACTAGAGGCCACTTGGAATATCTAGGTTACCTAGCGGGCACTTGGACTATCTAGGTTAAGTAGCGGACCTTGGAGTATGTAGGTTAACTAGGGGGCACTTGGACTATCTAGATTAACTATCGGGCACTAGGACTATGTAGGTTACCTAGCGGGCCCTTGGACTATCTAGGTTACCTAGCGGGCACTTGGACTATCTAGGTTATCTAGCGGGCACTTGGACTATCTAGGTTAACTAACGGTCCCTTGGACTATGTAGGTTCCCTAGCGGGCCCTTGGACTATGTAAGTTCCCTAGCGGGCACTTGGACTATCTAAGTTACCTAGCGGGCACTTGGACTATGTACGTCCCCTAGCGGGCACTTGGACTATCTAGGTTAACTAGAGGGCACTTGGACTATGTATGTCCCCTAGCGGGACTTGGACTATCTAGGTTAACTAGAGGCCACTTGGAATATCTAGGTTAACTAGCGGGCACTTGGACAATCTAGATTAACTATCAGGCACTTGGACTATGTAGGTTCCTAGCGGGCCCTTGGACTATGTAAGTTCCCTAGCGGGCACTTGGACTATGTGGGTTTCCTGGCGGGTATTTGGACTATCTAGGTTACCTACCGTGCACTTGGACTCTATAGGTTCCCTAGCGGGCACTTGGACTATGTAGGTTACCTAGCGGGCACTTGGATTTTGTAGGTTCCCTATCGGGCACTTGGACTATGTAGGTTAAGTAGAGGGCATTTGGACTATGTAGGTTACCTAGCGGGCACTTAGACTATGTAGGTTCCCTGTCGGGCACTTGGAGAATGTAGGTTAACTAGCGGGCCCTTGGACTATGTAGGTTAACTAGCGGGCCCTTGGACTATGTAGGTTACCTAGCGGGCACTTGGACGATCTAGGTTAACTAGCGGGTACTTGGACTATGTAGGTTAACTAGCGGGCCCTTGGACTATGTAGATTAACTAGCGGCACTTGGACTATCTACGTTAACTAGCTGGCCCTTGGACTATGTAGATTCCCTAGCGGGCACTTGGACAATGTATGTTCCAGAGCGGGTACTTGGACTATCTAGGTTCCCTAGCAGGCACTTGGACTTGTAGGTTCCAGAGCGGGCACTTGGACTATCTAGGTTCCCTAGCGGGCACTTGTACTATGTAGGTTAACTAGCGTACACGTGGACGATCTAGGTTAACTAGCGGGTACTTGGACTATGTAGGTTAACTAGCGGCACTTGGACTATCTAAGTTAACTAGCGCGGCCCTTGGACTATGTATGTTCCCTACGGACACTTGAACTATGTAAGTTAACTACCGGGCACTTGGACTATGTAGGTTAACTACCGGGCACTTGCACTATCTAGGTTACCGAACGGGCATTTGGACTATGTAGGTTACCTTGCGGGCACTTGGACGATCTAGGTTAACGAACGTGCACTTGGACTATGTAATTACCCTAGAGGGCATTTGGACAGTCTAGGTTACCTAGCGGGCACTTGGACTATCTAGGTTAAGGAATGGGCACTTGGACTATGTAGGTTACCTAGCAGGCACTTGGACTATCTAGGTTAGCTAACAGGAACTTGGAATATCTAGGTTACCTAGCGGGCACTTGGATTATGTAGGTTACCTTGCGGACACTTGGACTATCTAGGTTACCTAACGGGAACTTGGACTATGTAGGTTAACTAGCGGACTCTTGGACGATCTAGGTTAACTAGCGGGCACTTGGAATATCTAGGTTAACTAGCGGGCCCTTGGACTATATAGGTTATCTAGCGGGCACTAGGACTATATAGGTAAACTAGCAGGTTCTAGACTATGTAGGTTAACTAGCGGGCACTTGGACTATGCAAGTTCCCTAGTGGGCACTTTGACTATGTAGGTTCCCTAGCGGGCACTTGGACTGTATATGTTCCCTATGGGCACTTGGACTATCTAAGTTCCCTAACAGGCACTTGGAATATGTAGGTTCCCTATCGGGCACTTGGACTATGTAGGTTAACTAGCGGGCACTTGGACGATCAAGGTTAACTAGCGGGAACTTGGACTATCTAGGTTAACTAGCGGGCACTTGGACGATCTAGGTTAACTAGCGTGCACTTGTACAATGCAGGTTCCCTAGCGGGCACTTTGACTATGTAGGTTCCCTAGCGGGCAATTCGACTATATAGGTTCCCTACGGGCACTTGGACTATCTAGGTTCCCTAACGGGCACTTTGACTATGTAGGTTCCCTAGCGGGTACTTGGACTATATAGGTTCCCTACGGGCACTTGGACTATCTAGGTTCCCTAACGGGCACTTGGAATATGTAGGTTCCCTATCGGGCACTTGGACTATGTAGGTTCCTCAGCGGGCATTTGGACTATGTAGGTTAACTAGCCGGCACTTGGACTATGAGGTTAACCAGCGGTCACTTGGACTATGTAGGTAACCTAGCGGGAACTTGGACTGTCTAGGTTACCTAGTGGGCACTTGGACTATCTAGGATAACACACGGGCACTTGGACTATGTACGTCCCCTAGCGGGCACTTGGACTATCTAGGTTAACTAGAGGGTACTTGGACTATGTATGTCCCCTAGCGGGCATTTGGACTATCTAGGTTAACTAGAGGCCACTTGGAATATCTAGGTTAACTAGCGGGCACTTGGACTATCTAGGTTAAGTAGCGGACCTTGGAGTATGTAGGTTAACTAGGGGGCACTTGGACTATCTAGATTAACTATCGGGCACTAGGACTATGTAGGTTACCTAGCGGGCCCTTGGACTATCTAGGTTACCCAGCGGGCACTTGGACTATCTAGGTTACCTAACGGGCACTTGGACTATCTAGGTTAACTAACGGTCACTTGGACTATGTAGGTTCCCTAGCGGGCCCTTGGACTATGTAAGTTCCCTAGCGGGCACTTGGACTATCTAAGTTACCTAGCGGGCACTTGGACTATGTACGTCCCCTAGAGGGCACTTGGACTATCTCGGTTAACTAGAGGGCACTTGGACTATGTATGTCCCCTAGCGGGCACTTGGACTATCTAGGTTAACTAGAGGCCACTTGGAATATCTAGGTTAACTAGCGGGCACTTGGAATATCTAGATTAACTATCGGGCACTTGGACTATGTAGGTTGCTAGCGGGCCCTTGGACTATGTAAGTTCCCTAGCGGGCACTTGGACTATGTGGGTTTCCTGGCGGGCACTTGGACTATGTAGGTTACCTAGCGGTCACTTGGATTTTGTAGGTTCCCTATCGGGCACTTGGACTATGTAGGTTAACTAGAGGGCATTTGGACTATGTAGGTTACCTAGCGGGCACTTAGACTATGTAGGTTCCCTGTCGGGCACTTGGAGAATGTAGGTTAACTAGCGGGCCCTTGGACTATGTAGGTTAACTAGCGGGCCCTTGGACTATGTAGGTTACCTAGCGGGCACTTGGACGATCTAGGTTAACTAGCGGGCACTAGGACTATGTAGGTTACCTAGCGGGCCCTTGGACTATCTAGGTTACCCAGCGGGCACTTGGAATATCTAGGTTACCTAGCGGGCACTTGGACTATCTAGGTTACCTAGCGGGCACTTGGACTATCTAGGTTAACTAACGGTCACTTGGACTATGTAGGTTCCCTAGCGGGCCCTTGGACTATGTAAGTTCCCTAGCGGGCACTTGGACTATGTGGGTTCTCTAGCGGGCATTTGGACTATCTAGGTAACCTAACGGGCACTTGGACTATGTAGGGTCCCTAGCGGGCACTTGGATTATGTAGGTTCCCTATCGGGCATTTGGACTATGTAGGTTAACTAGCGGGCATTTGGACTATGTAGCTTACCTAGCGGGCACTTGGACTATCTAGGTTACCTACGGGGAACCTGGACTATGGAGGTTAACTAGTGGGCACTTGGACTATCTAGGTTACCTAGCAGGCACTTGGACTATCTACGTTACCTAGCGGGCACTTGGACTATGTACGTTACCTAGGGGGCACTTGGACTATGTACGTTTCCTAGCGGATACTTGGACCATCTACGTTAACTAGCGGGCACTTGGACTATGTAGGTTCCCTAGGGGGCACTGGGTCTATCTAGGTTAACTAGCGGGCACCTGGATTATGTAGGTTAACTAGCTGGTTCTTGGACTATGTAGGATAACTAGCAGGCACTTGGACTATCTAGGTTAACTAGCGGAACTTGGACTATGTAAGTTAACTAGTGGGCACTTGGACTATCTAGGTTAACTACCGGGCACTTGCACAATGCAGGTTCCCTAGCGGGCACTTTGACTATGTAGGTTCCCTAGTGAGCACTTGGACTATATAGGTTCCCAACGGGCACTTGGACTATCTAGGTTCCCTAACGGGCACTTGGAATATGTAGGTTCCCTATCGGGCACTTGGACTATGTAGGTTCCTCAGAAGGCACTTGGACTATGTAGGTTCCCTATCAGGCACTTGGACTATGTAGGTTAACTAGCGGGCACTTGGATGATCAATGTTAACTAGCGGGCATTTGGACTATCTTGGTTAATTAGCGGGCACTTTTACAATGCAGGTTCCCTAGCGGGCGCTTTGACTATGTAGGTTCCCTATCGGACACTTGGACTATATAGGTTCCCTATGGGCACTTGGACTATATAGGTTCCCTATGGGCACTTGGACTATCTAGTTACCCTAACGGGCACTTGGAATATATAGGTTCCCTATCGGGCACTTGGACTATGTAGGTTCGTAAGCGGGCACTTGGACTATCTAGGTTCCCTAACGGGCACTTGGACTATGTACGTTCCTCAGCGGCACTTGGACTATGTAGTTTCCCTATCAGGCACTGGACTATGTAGGTTAACTAGCGGTATCTTGGATTATCTAGGTTACCTAGGGGGCACTTGGACTATGTAGGTTAACTAGCGGACACTTGGACAATCTGGGTTACCTAGCGGGCACTTGAACTATGTACATACCCTAGCGGGCATTTGGAATATCTAGGTTACCTAGCGGGCACTTGGACTATGTACGTCCCCTAGCGGGCACTTGGACTATCTAGGTTAACTAGAGGGCCCTTGGACTATGTAGGTTCCTCAGTAGGCACTTGGACTATGTAGGTTCCCTATCAGGCACTTGGACTATGTAGGTTAACTAGCGGGCACTTGGATGATCAATGTTAACTACCGGGCACTTGGACTATCTTGGTTAATTAGCGGGCACTTATACAATGCAGGTTCCCTAGCGGGCACTTTGACTATGTAGGTTCCCTAGGGGGCAGTTGGACTATATAGGTTCCCTGTGGGCACTTGGACTATCTAGGTTCCCTAACGGGCACTTGGACTATGTAGGTTCCTCAGCGGCACTTGGACTATGTAGGTTCGTCAGCGGGCACTTGGACCATCTAGGTTCCCTAATGGGTACTTGGGCTAGGTAGGTTCTTCAGCGGCACTTGGACTATGTAGGTTCCCTATCAGGCATTGGACTATGTAGGTTAACTAGCGGGATCTTGGACTATCTAGGTTACCTAGGGGGCACTTGGACTATGTAGGTTAACTTGCGGACACTTGGACAATCTGGGTTACCTAGTGGGCACTTGAACTATGTACATACCCTAGCGGGCATTTGGAATATCTAGGTTACCTAGCAGGCACTTGGACTATGTACGCCCCCTAGCGGGCACTTGGACAATCTAGGTTAACTAGAGGGCCCTTGGACTATGTAGGTTAACTAGCGGGCACTTGGATTATCTAGGTCAACTAGCAGGCACTTGGATGATCTAGGTTAACTAGCGGGCACTTGGACTATTTAGGTTAACTAGCGGGCACTTGGACTATCTAGATAAACTAGCAGGCACTTGGACGATGCAGTTTCCCTAGGGGGCACTTGGACTACCAAGTTCCCTAACGGGCACTTGGACTATGTAGGTTCCCTTGCGGGCACTTGGACTATGTACGTCCCTTAGCGGGCACTTGGACTATCTAGGTTCCCTAACGGGCACTTGGAATATGTAGGTTCCCTATCGGGCACTTGGACTATGTAGGTTCCTCAGCGGGCATTTGGACTATGTAGGTTAACTAGCGGGCACTTGGACTATGTAGGTTAACTAGCAGGCACTTGAACTATGAGGTTAACCAGCGGTCACTTGGACTATGTAGGTAACCTAGCGGGAACTTGGACTGTCTAGGTTACCTAGTGGGCACTTGGACTATCTAGGATAACACACGGGCACTTGGACTATGTACGTCCCCTAGCGGGCACTTGGACTATCTAGGTTAACTAGAGGGTACTTGGACTATGTATGTCCCCTAGCGGGCATTTGGACTATCTAGGTTAACTAGAGGCCACTTGGAATATCTAGGTTAACTAGCGGGCACTTGGACTATCTAGGTTAAGTAGCGGACCTTGGAGTATGTAGGTTAACTAGGGGGCACTTGGACTATCTAGATTAACTATCGGGCACTAGGACTATGTAGGTTACCTAGCGGGCCCTTGGACTATCTAGGTTACCCAGCGGGCACTTGGACTATCTAGGTTACCTAACGGGCACTTGGACTATCTAGGTTAACTAACGGTCACTTGGACTATGTAGGTTCCCTAGCGGGCCCTTGGACTATGTAAGTTCCCTAGCGGGCACTTGGACTATCTAAGTTACCTAGCGGGCACTTGGACTATGTACGTCCCCTAGCGGGCACTTGGACTATCTCGGTTAACTAGAGGGCACTTGGACTATGTATGTCCCCTAGCGGGCACTTGGACTATCTAGGTTAACTAGAGGCCACTTGGAATATCTAGGTTAACTAGCGGGCACTTGGACTATCTAGATTAACTATCGGGCACTTGGACTATGTAGGTTGCTAGCGGGCCCTTGGACTATGTAAGTTCCCTAGCGGGCACTTGGACTATGTGGGTTTCCTGGCGGGCACTTGGACTATGTAGGTTACCTAGCGGTCACTTGGATTTTGTAGGTTCCCTATCGGGCACTTGGACTATGTAGGTTAACTAGAGGGCATTTGGACTATGTAGGTTACCTAGCGGGCACTTAGACTATGTAGGTTCCCTGTCGGGCACTTGGAGAATGTAGGTTAACTAGCGGGCCCTTGGACTATGTAGGTTAACTAGCGGGCCCTTGGACTATGTAGGTTACCTAGCGGGCACTTGGACGATCTAGGTTAACTAGCGGGCACTAGGACTATGTAGGTTACCTAGCGGGCCCTTGGACTATCTAGGTTACCCAGCGGGCACTTGGAATATCTAGGTTACCTAGCGGGCACTTGGACTATCTAGGTTACCTAGCGGGCACTTGGACTATCTAGGTTAACTAACGGTCACTTGGACTATGTAGGTTCCCTAGCGGGCCCTTGGACTATGTAAGTTTCCTAGCGGGCACTTGGACTATGTGGGTTCTCTAGCGGGCATTTGGACTATCTAGGTAACCTAACGGGCACTTGGACTATGTAGGGTCCCTAGCGGGCACTTGGATTATGTAGGTTCCCTATCGGGCATTTGGACTATGTAGGTTAACTAGCGGGCATTTGGACTATGTAGCTTACCTAGCGGGCACTTGGACTATCTAGGTTACCTACGGGGAACCTGGACTATGGAGGTTAACTAGTGGGCACTTGGACTATCTAGGTTACCTAGCAGGCACTTGGACTATCTACGTTACCTAGCGGGCACTTGGACTATGTACGTTACCTAGGGGGCACTTGGACTATGTACGTTTCCTAGCGGATACTTGGACCATCTACGTTAACTAGCGGGCACTTGGACTATGTAGGTTCCCTAGGGGGCACTGGGTCTATCTAGGTTAACTAGCGGGCACCTGGATTATGTAGGTTAACTAGCTGGTTCTTGGACTATGTAGGATAACTAGCAGGCACTTGGACTATCTAGGTTAACTAGCGGAACTTGGACTATGTAAGTTAACTAGTGGGCACTTGGACTATCTAGGTTAACTACCGGGCACTTGCACAATGCAGGTTCCCTAGCGGGCACTTTGACTATGTAGGTTCCCTAGTGAGCACTTGGACTATATAGGTTCCCAACGGGCACTTGGACTATCTAGGTTCCCTAACGGGCACTTGGAATATGTAGGTTCCCTATCGGGCACTTGGACTATGTAGGTTCCTCAGAAGGCACTTGGACTATGTAGGTTCCCTATCAGGCACTTGGACTATGTAGGTTAACTAGCGGGCACTTGGATGATCAATGTTAACTAGCGGGCATTTGGACTATCTTGGTTAATTAGCGGGCACTTTTACAATGCAGGTTCCCTAGCGGGCGCTTTGACTATGTAGGTTCCCTATCGGACACTTGGACTATATAGGTTCCCTATGGGCACTTGGACTATATAGGTTCCCTATGGGCACTTGGACTATCTAGTTACCCTAACGGGCACTTGGAATATATAGGTTCCCTATCGGGTACTTGGACTATGTAGGTTCGTAAGCGGGCACTTGGACTATCTAGGTTCCCTAACGGGCACTTGGACTATGTACGTTCCTCAGCGGCACTTGGACTATGTAGGTTCCCTATCAGGCATTGGACTATGTAGGTTAACTAGCGGTATCTTGGATTATCTAGGTTACCTAGGGGGCACTTGGACTATGTAGGTTAACTAGCGGACACTTGGACAATCTGGGTTACCTAGCGGGCACTTGAACTATGTACATACCCTAGCGGGCATTTGGAATATCTAGGTTACCTAGCGGGCACTTGGACTATGTACGTCCCCTAGCGGGCACTTGGACTATCTAGGTTAACTAGAGGGCCCTTGGACTATGTAGGTTCCTCAGTAGGCACTTGGACTATGTAGGTTCCCTATCAGGCACTTGGACTATGTAGGTTAACTAGCGGGCACTTGGATGATCAATGTTAACTACCGGGCACTTGGACTATCTTGGTTAATTAGCGGGCACTTATACAATGCAGGTTCCCTAGCGGGCACTTTGACTATGTAGGTTCCCTAGGGGGCAGTTGGACTATATAGGTTCCCTGTGGGCACTTGGACTATCTAGGTTCCCTAACGGGCACTTGGACTATGTAGGTTCCTCAGCGGCACTTGGACTATGTAGGTTCGTCAGCGGGCACTTGGACTATCTAGGTTCCCAAATGGGAACTTGGGCTAGGTAGGTTCTTCAGCGGCACTTGGACTATGTAGGTTCCCTATCAGGCATTGGACTATGTAGGTTAACTAGCGGGATCTTGGACTATCTAGGTTACCTAGGGGGCACTTGGACTATGTAGGTTAACTTGCGGACACTTGGACAATCTGGGTTACCTAGTGGGCACTTGAACTATGTACATACCCTAGCGGGCATTTGGAATATCTAGGTTACCTAGCAGGCACTTGGACTATGTACGCCCCCTAGCGGGCACTTGGACAATCTAGGTTAACTAGAGGGCCCTTGGACTATGTAGGTTAACTAGCGGGCACTTGGATTATCTAGGTCAACTAGCAGGCACTTGGATGATCTAGGTTAACTAGCGGGCACTTGGACTATTTAGGTTAACTAGCGGGCACTTGGACTATCTAGATAAACTAGCAGGCACTTGGACGATGCAGTTTCCCTAGGGGGCACTTGGACTACCAAGTTCCCTAACGGGCACTTGGACTATGTAGGTTCCCTAGCGGGCACTTGGACTATGTACGTCCCTTAGCGGGCACTTGGACTATCTAGGTTCCCTAACGGGCACTTGGACTATGTAGGTTCCTCAGCGGCACTTGGATTATCTAGGTCAACTAGCGGGCACTTGGATGATCTAGGTTAACTAGCGGGCACTTGGACTATATAGGTTAACTAGCGGGACCTTGGACTATCTAGGTTACCTAGCGGGCACTTGGAGTATGAAGGTTAACTAGCGGACACTTGGACAATCTAGGTTACCTAGCGGGTACTTGAACTATGTACATACCCTAGCGGGCACTTTTACTATCTAAGTTACCTAGCGGGCACTTGGACTATGTACGTCCCCTAGCGGGCACTTGGACTATCTAGGTTAACTAGAGGGCACTTGAACTATGTATGTCCCCTAGCGGGCACTTGGACTATCTAGGTTAACTAGAGGCCACTTGGAATATCTAGGTTAACTAGCGGGCACTTGGACTATCTAGGTTAAGTAGCGGACCTTGGACTATGTTGGTTAACTAGCGGGCACTTGGACTATCTAGATTAACTATCGGGCACTTGGACTATGTAGGTTCCCTAGCGGGCCCTTGGACTATGTAAGTTCCCTAGCGGGCACTTGGACTATGTGGGTTTCCTGGCGGGCATTTGGAATATCTATGTTACCTACCGGGCGCTTGGACTCTGTAGGTTCCCTAGCGGGCACTTGGACTATGTAGGTTACCTAGCGGGCACTTGGATTTTGTAGGTTCCCTATCGGGCACTTGGACTATGTAGGTTAACTAGAGGGCATTTGGACTATGTAGGTTACCTAGCGGGCACTTAGACTATGTAGGTTCCCTATCGGGCACTTGGAGAATGTAGGTTAACTAGCGGGCCCTTGGACTATGTAGGTTAACTAGCGGGCCATTGGACTATGTAGGTTACCTAGGGGGCACTTGGACGATCTAGGTTAACTAGCGGGTACTTGGACTATGTAGGTTAACTAGCGGGCCCTTGGACTATGTAGATTAACTAGCGGCACTTGGACTATCTACGTTAACTAGCTGGCCCTTGGACTATGTAGATTCCCTAGCGGGCACTTGGACAATGTATGTTCCAGTGCGGGTACTTGGACTATCTAGGTTCCCTAGCAGGCACTTGGACTATGTAGGTTCCAGAGCGGGCACTTGGACTATCTAGGTTCCCTAGCGGGCACTAGTACTATGTAGGTTAACTAGCGGACACGTGGACGATCTAGGTTAACTAGCGGGTACTTGGACTATGTAGGTTAACTAGCGGCACTTGGACTATCTAAGTTAACTAGCGGGGCTCTTGGACTATGTATGTTCCCTACGGACACTTGAATTATGTAAGTTAACTACCGGGCACTTGGACTATGTAGGTTAACTAGCGGGCCCTTGGACTATCTAGGTTACCTAGCGGGCACTTGGACTCTTTAGGTTAACTACCGGGCACTTACACTATCTAGGTTACCGAACGGGCATTTGGACTATGTAGGTTACCTTGCGGGCACTTGGACGATCTAGGTTAACAAACATGGACTTGGACTATGTAGGTAACCTAGAGGGCATTTGGACAGTCTAGGTTACCTAGCGGGCACTTGGACTATCTAGGTTAAGGAATGGGCACTTGGACTATGTAGGTTACCTAGCAGGCACTTGGACTATCTAGGTTAGCTAACAGGAACTTGGAATATCTAGGTTATCTAGCGGGCACTTGGATTATGTAGGTTAACTAGCGGACTCTTGGACGATCTAGGTTAACTAGCGGGCACTTGGAATATCTAGGTTAACTAGCGGACCCTTGGACTATATAGGTTATCTAGCGGGCACTTGGACTATCTAGGTAAACTAGCCGGTTCTAGACTATGAAGGTTAACTAGCGGGCACTTGGACAATGCAGGTTCCCTAGTGGGCACTTTGACTATGTAGGTTCCCTAGCGGGCACTTGGACTATATATGTTCCCTACGGGCACTTGGACTATCTAAGTTCCCTAACAGGCACTTGGAATATGTAGGTTCCCTATCGGGCACTTGGACTATGTAGGTTAACTAGCGGGCACTTGGACGATCAAGGTTAACTCGCGGGAACTTGGACTATCTAGGTTAACTAGCGGGCACTTGGACGATCTAGGTTAACTAGCGGGCACTTGTACAATGCAGGTTCCCTAGCGGGCACTTTGACTATGTAGGTTCCCTAGCGGGCACTTGGACTATATAGGTTCCCTACGGGCACTTGGACTATATAGGTTCCCTAACGGGCACTAGGAATATGTAGGTTCCCTATTGGGCCCTTGGACTATGTAGGTTCCTCAGCGGGCACTTGGACTATGTAGGTTAACTAGCGGGCACTTGGACAATCTAGGTTAACTAGCACGCCCTGGGCTATGTAGGTTAACTAGCAGGCACTTGAACTATCAGGTTAACCAGCGGTCACTTGGACTATGTAGGTAACCTAGAGGGAAATTGGACTGTCTAGGTTACCTAGTGGGCACTTGGACTATCTAGGATAACACACAGGCACTTGGACTATGTACGTACCCTAGCGGGCACTTGGACTTTCTAGGTTAACTAGAGGGCACTTGGACTATGTATGTCCCCTAGTGGGCACTTGGACTATCTAGGTTAACTAGAGGCCACTTGGAATATCTAGGTTAACTAGCGGGCACTTGGACTATCTAGGTTAAGTAGCGGACCTTGGACTATGTAGGTTAACTAGCGGGCACTTGGACTATCTAGATTAACTAGCGGGCACTTGGATGATGCAGGTTCCCTAGCGGGCACTTGGACTATCTAAGTTCCCTAACAGCACTTGGACTATGTAGGTTCCCTAGCGGGCACTTAGACTATGTACGTCCCTTAGCGGGCACTTGGACTATGTAGGTTCCTTTTTGCGCACTTGGACTATGCAGGATACCTAGTGCGCCCTTGGACTATATAGGTTAACGAACGGGTACTTGGACTATGTAGGTTACCTAGCAGGCACTTGGACTGTCTAGGTTTCCTAGCGGGCACTTGGACTATCTATGCTATTAACGGGCACTTGGACTATGTAGGTAACCTAGCGGGCACTTGGACAGTCTAGGTTACCTAGCGGGCACTTGGACTTCTAGGTTAACGAACGGGCACTTGGACTATGTAGGTTAGGTAGCGGGCACTTGGAGTATCTATGCTATTAACGGGCACTTGGAATATATAGGTAACCTAGCGGGCACTTGGACAGTCTAGGTTACCTAGCGGGCACTTGGACTATGTAGGTTACCTAGCAGGCACTTGGACTATCTAGGTTAGCTAACAGGAACTTGGAATATCTAGGTTACCTAGCGGGCACTTGGATTATGTAGGTTACCTTGCGGGCACTTGGACTATCTAGGTTACCTAACGGGCACTTGGACTATCTCGGTTACATAGCGGGTACTTGGAGTATGTAGGTTACCTAGCGGGCCTTTGGACTATGTAGGTTACCTTGCGGGCACTTGGACTATCTAGGTAAACTAGCGGATTCTGGACTATGTAGATTAACTAGCGGGCATTTGGACAAGGCAGGTTCCCTTGCGGGCACTTTGACTTTGTAGGTTCCCTAGCGGGCACTTGGACTATATATGTTCCCTACGGGCACTTGGACTATCTAAGTTCCCTAACAGGCACTTGGAATATGTAGGTTCCCTATCGGGCACTTGGACTATGTAAGTTCCCTAGCGGGCACTTGGACTATGTGGGTTTCCTGGCGGGCATTTGGACTATCTAGGTTACCTACCGGGCACTTGGACTCTATCGGTTCCCTAGCGGGCACTTGGATTATGTAGGTTCTCTATCGGCCACTTGGACTATGTAGGTTAACTAGAGGTCATTTGGACTATGTAGATAACCTTGCGGGCACTTGGACTATGTAGGTTCCCTATCGGGCACTTGGAGAATGTAGGTTAACTAGGGGGCACTAGGACTATGTAGGTTACCTAGCGGGCCCTTGGAATATCTAGGTTACCTAGCCGGCATTTGGACTATGTAGGCTCCCTAGCGGTCTTTTGGACTATATAGATTACCTAGCGGGCACTTAGAATTTGTAGGTTACCTAGAGGGCACTTGGACTATCTAGGTTAACTAACGGTCACTTGGACTATGTAGGTTCCCTAGCGGGCCCTTGGACAATGTAAGTTCCCTAGCGGGCACTTGGACTATGTGGGTTCCTTAGCGGGCAATTGGACTATCTAGGTAACCTAACGGGCACTTGGACTATGTAGGTTCCCTAGCGGGCACTTGGATTATGTAGGTTCCCTATCGGGCACTTGGACTATGTAGGTTAACTAGCGGGCATTTGGACTATGTAGGTTACCTAGCGGGCACTTGGACTATCTAGGTTACCTACGGGGAACCTGGACTATGGAGGTTAACTAGTGGGCACTTGGACTATCTAGGTTACCTAGCAGGCACTTGGACTATGTAGGTTAACTAGCGGGCACTTGGACTATCTAGGTTACCTAGCGGGCACTTGGACTATATACGTTCCCTAGCAGGCACTTGGACTATCTACGTTACCTAGCGGGCACTTGGACTATGTAAGTTTCCTAGCGGATACTTGGACCATCTACGTTAACTAGCGGGCACTTGGACTATGTAGGTTCCCTATGGGGCACTTGGACTAGATAGGTTCCCTAGGGGGCACTTGGTCTATCTAGGTTAACTAGCGGGCACCTGGATTATGTAGGTTAACTAGCTGGTTCTTAGACTATGTAGGATAACTAGCAGGCACTTGGACTATCTAGGTTAACTAGCGGACCTTGGACTATGTAAGTTAACTAGTGGGCACTTGGACTATCTACGTTAACTAGCGGGCACTTGCACAATGCAGGTTCCCTAGCGGGCACTTGGACTATATAGGTTCCCTATGGGCACTTGGACTATATAGGTTCCCTATGGGCACTTGGACTATCTAGGTTCCCTAACGGGCACTTGGACTATGTAGGTTCCTCAGCGGCACTTGGACTATGTAGGTTCGTCAGCGGGCACTTGGACTATCTAGGTTCCCTAACGGGTACTTGGGCTAGGTAGGTTCTTCAGCGGCACTTGGACTATGTAGGTTCCCCATCAGGCATTGGACTATGAAGGTTAACTAGCGGGATCTTGGACTATCTAGGTTACCTAGGGGGCACTTGGACTATGTAGGTTAACTAGCGGACACTTGGACAATCTGGGTTACCTAGCGGGCACTTGAACTATGTACATACCCTAGCGGGCATTTGGAATATCTAGGTTACGTAGCAGGCACTTGGACTATGTACGCCCCCTAGCGGGCACTTGGACAATCTAGGTTAACTAGAGGGCCCTTGGACTATGTAGGTTAACTAGCGGGCACTTGGATTATCTAGGTCTACTAGCGGGCCCTTGGATGATCTAGGTTAACTAGCGGGCACTTGGACTATTTAGGTTAACTAGCGGGCACTTGGACTATCTAGATAAACTAGCAGGCACTTGGACGATGCAGGTTCCCTAGGGGGCACTTGGACTACCAAGTTCCCTAACGGGCACTTGGACTATGTAGGTTCCCTAGCGGGGACTTGGACTATGTACGTCCCTTAGCGGGCACTTGGACTATCTAGGTTCCCTAACGGGCACTTGGACTATGTAGGTTCCTCAGCGGCACTTGGACTATGTAGGTTCCCTATATGGCATTGGACTATATAGGTTAACTAGCGGGACCTTGGACCATCTAGGTTACCTTGCGGGCACTTGGAGTATGTAGGTTAACTAGCGGACACTTGGACAATCTAAGTTACCTAGCGGGTACTTGAACTATGTACATACCCTAGCGGGCACTTGGACTATCTAAGTTACCTAGCGGGCACTTGGACTATGTACGTCCCCTAGCGGGCATTTGGACTATCTAGGTTAACTAGAGGGCCCTTGAACGATGCAGGTTCCCAAGCGGGCACTTGGACGACAAAGTTCCCTAACGGGCACTTGGACTATGTAGGTTCCCTAGCGGGCACTCGGACTATGTTCTTCCCTTAGCGGGCACTTGGACTATGTAGGTTCCCTATCGGGCACTTGGACTATGTAGGTTAACTAGCGGGCCCTTGGACTATGTAGGTTACCTAGCGGGCACTTGGACTCTGTACATACCCTAGCGGGCACTTGGACTATCTAGGTTACCTAGGGGGTACTTGGACTATGTACGTTCCCTAGTGGGCACTTGGACTATCTAGGTTAACTAACGAGCTGTTGTACTATCTAGGTTACCTAGCGGGCACTTGGACTATGTAGGTTAACTAGTGGACACTTGGACGATCTAGGTTAACTAGCGTGCACTTGGACTATGTAGGTTAACTAGCGGACACTTGCACTATGTAGGTTACCTAGAGGGCACTTGGAGTATGTAGGTTACCTAGCGGGCACTTGGACTATCTAGGTTACCTAACGGGCACTTGGACTATGCAGGATACCTAGTGGGCACTGGACTGTCTAGGTTACTCAGCGGGCACTTGGACGATCTAGGTTAACTAGCGGGCACTTGGACGATGCATGTTCCCAAGCGGGCACTTGGACGACTAAGTTCCCTAAGGGCACTTGGACTATGTAGGTTCCTTAGCGGGCACTTGGACTATGTTCGTCCCTTAGCGGGCACTTGGACTATGTATGTTCCCTATCGGGCACTTGGACTATGTAGGTTACCTAGCGGGCCCTTGGACTATGTAGGTTGCACTTGGACTCTATACATACCCTAGCGGGCACTTGGACTATCTAGGTTACCTAGCGGGTACTTGGACTATGTACGTTCCCTAGTGGGCACTTGGACTATCTAGGTTAACTAACGGGCTGTTGTACTATCTAGGTTACCTAGCGGGCACTTTAACTATGTAGGTTAACTAGTGGACACTTGGACGATCTAGGTTAACTAGCATGCACTTAGACTATGTAGGTTAACTAGCGGACACTTGCACTATGTAGGTTACCTAACGGGCACTTGGACGATGCAGGTTCCCAAGCGGGCACTTGGACGACTAAGTTCCCTAAAGGGCACTTGGACTATGTAGGTTCCCTAGAGGGCACTTGGACTATGTTCGTAGCTTAGTGGGCACTTGGACTATGTATGTTCCCTATGGGGCACTTGGACTATGTAGGTTAACTAGCGAGCCCTTGGACTATGTAGGTTACCTAGCGGGCCCTTGGAATATCTAGGTTACCTAGCCGGCATTTGGACTATGTAGGCTCCCTAGCGGTCTTTTGGACTATATAGATTACCTAGCGGGCACTTAGAATTTGTAGGTTACCTAGAGGGCACTTGGACTATCTAGGTTAACTAACGGTCACTTGGACTATGTAGGTTCCCTAGCGGGCCCTTGGACAATGTAAGTTCCCTAGCGGGCACTTGGACTATGTGGGTTCCTTAGCGGGCAATTGGACTATCTAGGTAACCTAACGGGCACTTGGACTATGTAGGTTCCCTAGCGGGCACTTGGATTATGTAGGTTCCCTATCGGGCACTTGGACTATGTAGGTTAACTAGCGGGCATTTGGACTATGTAGTTTACCTAGCGGGCACTTGGACTATCTAGGTTACCTACGGGGAACCTGGACTATGGAGGTTAACTAGTGGACACTTGGACTATCTAGGTTACCTAGCAGGCACTTGGACTATGTAGGTTAACTAGCGGGCACTTGGACTATCTAGGTTACCTAGCGGGCACTTGGACTATATACGTTCCCTAGCAGGCACTTGGACTATCTACGTTACCTAGCGGGCACTTGGACTATGTAAGTTTCCTAGCGGATACTTGGACCATCTACGTTAACTAGCGGGCACTTGGACTATGTAGGTTCCCTATGGGGCACTTGGACTAGATAGGTTCCCTAGGGGGCACTTGGTCTATCTAGGTTAACTAGCGGGCACCTGGATTATGTAGGTTAACTAGCTGGTTTTTGGACTATGTAGGATAACTAGCAGGCACTTGGACTATCTAGGTTAACTAGCGGACCTTGGACTATGTAAGTTAACTAGTGGGCACTTGGACTATCTACGTTAACTAGCGGGCACTTGCACAATGCAGGTTCCCTAGCGGGCACTTGGACTATATAGGTTCCCTATGGGCACTTGGACTATATAGGTTCCCTATGGGCACTTGGACTATCTAGGTTCCCTAACGGGCACTTGGACTATGTAGGTTCCTCAGCGGCACTTGGACTATGTAGGTTTGTCAGCGGGCACTTGGACTATCTAGGTTCCCTAACGGGTACTTGGGCTAGGTAGGTTCTTCAGCGGCACTTGGACTATGTAGGTTCCCCATCAGGCATTGGACTATGAAGGTTAACTAGCGGGATCTTGGACTATCTAGGTTACCTAGGGGGCACTTGGACTATGTAGGTTAACTAGCGGACACTTGGACAATCTGGGTTACCTAGCGGGCACTTGAACTATGTACATACCCTAGCGGGCATTTGGAATATCTAGGTTACGTAGCAGGCACTTGGACTATGTACGCCCCCTAGCGGGCACTTGGACAATCTAGGTTAACTAGAGGGCCCTTGGACTATGTAGGTTAACTAGCGGGCACTTGGATTATCTAGGTCTACTAGCGGGCCCTTGGATGATCTGGGTTAACTAGCGGGCACTTGGACTATTTAGGTTAACTAGCGGGCACTTGGACTATCTAGATAAACTAGCAGGCACTTGGACGATGCAGGTTCCCTAGGGGGCACTTGGACTACCAAGTTCCCTAACGGGCACTTGGACTATGTAGGTTCCCTAGCGGGGACTTGGACTATGTACGTCCCTTAGCGGGCACTTGGACTATCTAGGTTCCCTAACGGGCACTTGGACTATGTAGGTTCCTCAGCGGCACTTGGACTATGTAGGTTCCCTATATGGCATTGGACTATATAGGTTAACTAGCGGGACCTTGGACCATCTAGGTTACCTTGCGGGCACTTGGAGTATGTAGGTTAACTAGCGGACACTTGGACAATCTAGGTTACCTAGCGGGTACTTGAACTATGTACATACCCTAGCGGGCACTTGGACTATCTAAGTTACCTAGCGGGCACTTGGACTATGTACGTCCCCTAGCGGGCATTTGGACTATCTAGGTTAACTAGAGGGCCCTTGAACGATGCAGGTTCCCAAGCGGGCACTTGGACGACAAAGTTCCCTAACGGGCACTTGGACTATGTAGGTTCCCTAGCGGGCACTCGGACTATGTTCTTCCCTTAGCGGGCACTTGGACTATGTAGGTTCCCTATCGGGCACTTGGACTATGTAGGTTAACTAGCGGGCCCTTGCACTATGTAGGTTACCTAGCGGGCACTTGGACTCTGTACATACCCTAGCGGGCACTTGGACTATCTAGGTTACCTAGGGGGTACTTGGACTATGTACGTTCCCTAGTGGGCACTTGGACTATCTAGGTTAACTAACGAGCTGTTGTACTATCTAGGTTACCTAGCGGGCACTTGGACTATGTAGGTTAACTAGTGGACACTTGGACGATCTAGGTTAACTAGCGTGCACTTGGACTATGTAGGTTAACTAGCGGACACTTGCACTATGTAGGTTACCTAGAGGGCACTTGGAGTATGTAGGTTACCTAGCGGGCACTTGGACTATCTAGGTTACCTAACGGGCACTTGGACTATGCAGGATACCTAGTGGGCACTGGACTGTCTAGGTTACCCAGCGGGCACTTGGACGATCTAGGTTAACTAGCGGGCACTTGGACGATGCATGTTCCCAAGCGGGCACTTGGACGACTAAGTTCCCTAAGGGCACTTGGACTATGTAGGTTCCTTAGCGGGCACTTGGACTATGTTCGTCCCTTAGCGGGCACTTGGACTATGTATGTTCCCTATCGGGCACTTGGACTATGTAGGTTACCTAGCGGGCCCTTGGACTATGTAGGTTGCACTTGGACTCTATACATACCCTAGCGGGCACTTGGACTATCTAGGTTACCTAGCGGGTACTTGGACTATGTACGTTCCCTAGTGGGCACTTGGACTATCTAGGTTAACTAACGGGCTGTTGTACTATCTAGGTTACCTAGCGGGCACTTTGACTATGTAGGTTAACTAGTGGACACTTGGACGATCTAGGTTAACTAGCATGCACTTAGACTATGTAGGTTAACTAGCGGACACTTGCACTATGTAGGTTACCTAACGGGCACTTGGACGATGCAGGTTCCCAAGCGGGCACTTGGACGACTAAGTTCCCTAAAGGGCACTTGGACTATGTAGGTTCCCTAGAGGGCACTTGGACTATGTTCGTAGCTTAGTGGGCACTTGGACTATGTATGTTCCCTATGGGGCACTTGGACTATGTAGGTTAACTAGCGAGCCCTTGGACTATGTAGGTTACCTAGCGGGCACTTGGACTCTGTACATACCCTAGCGCGCACTTGCACTATCTAGGTTACCTAGCGGGCACTTGGACTATGTAGGTTAACTCGTGGACACTTGGACGATCTAGGTTTACTAGCGTGCACTTGGACTATGTAGGTTAACTAGCGGACACTTGCACTATGTCGGTAACCTAGCGGGCACTTGGACTATGTAGGTTAACTAGTGGACACTTGGACTATCTAGGTTACCTAGTGGGCACTTGGACTATGTAGGTTAACTAGTGGACACTTGGACGATCTAGGTTAACTAGGGTGCACTTGGCTATGTAGGTTAACTAGCGGACACTTGCACTATGTAGGTAACCTAGCGGGCACTTGGACTATGTATGTTACCTAGCGGCCACTTGGACTATCTAGGTTACCTAACGGGCACTTGAACTATGCAGGATACCTAGTGGGCACTTGGACTGTCTAGGTTACCTAGCGGGCACTTGGACTATGTAGTTTAACTAGCGGGCCCTCGGACTATGTAGGTTACCTAGTGGGCACTTGGACTATCTAAGTTATTAACGGGCACTTGGACTATGTAGGTAACCTAGCGGGCACTTGGACAGTCTAGGTTACCTAGCGGGCACTTGGACTTCTAGGTTAACGAACGGGCACTTGGACTATGTAGGTTGCCTAGCGGGCACTTGAACTATCTAGGTTAGGTAACGGGCACTTGGACTATCTAGGTTACCTAGCGGGAACTTGGACTATGTAGGTTACCAAACGGGCACTTGGACTATCTAGGTTAACGAACGGACACTTGGACTATGTAGGTCACCTAGCGGGCACTTGGACTGTCTAGGTTACATAGCGGGCACTTGGCCTATCTAGGTTAACGAACGGGCACTTGGACTATGTAGGTTAGCTATCAGGCACTTGGACTCTCTAGGTTAACTAGCAGGCACTTGGACTATGTAGGTTACTTATCGGACACTTGGACGATCTAGGCTAACTAGCGGGCACTTGGACTATCTAGGTTAACTAGCGGGCCCTTGGACTATCTAGGTTTACTAGCGGGCACTTGGACTATCTAGGTTAACTAGCGGGCACTTGGACTATGTAGTTTCCCTAGCGGGCATTTGGATTATTTAAGTTACCTAGCGGGCACTGGGACTATGTAGGTTACCTAGCGGGCACTTGGGCTATCTAGGTTACCTAGCGGGCACTTGGACTATGTAGGTTAACTAGAAGGCACTTGGACTATCAAAAATACCTAGCGGGCTCTTGGAATATGTAGGTTACCAGCGGACACTTGGACTATCTAGGTTATCGAACAGGCACTTGGACTATGTAGGTTAACTAGCCACACTTCGACTATCTAGGTGAGCTAACGGGCAATTGGACTATCTAGGTTACCTAGCTCGCACTTGGACTATGTAGGTTACCTAGCGGGCACATGTACGATCTAGGTTACCTAGCAGGCACTTTGACTATCTAGGTTCACTAACGGGCACTTGCACAATGTAGGTTGCTTAGCGAGCACTTGGACTATCTAGGTTCCCTAGCGGGCACTTGGACTATGAAGGTTCTTTAGCGGGTACTTGGACTGTCTAGGTTAACTAGCGGGCAATTGCACTGTTTAGGTTACCTAGTGGGCACATGGACTATGTAGTTTACCTAGCAGGCACTTGGATTATGTAGGTTAACTAGCGTGCACTTGGACTATCTAGGTTACCTAGCGGGCACTTGGACTATGTAGGTTCCCTAGCGGGCACTTGGACTATGTAGGTAACCTAGTGGTCACTTGGACTGTCTAGGTTACCTAGCGGGCACTTGGACTATGTAGGTTAACAAGCGGGCACTTGGTCTATGTAGGTTAACTAGCAGGCCCTTGGAATATGTAAGTTAACTAGAGGGCACTTGGATGATCCTGGTTAACTAGAAGGCACTTGGACTATCTAGGTTACCTAGCGGGAACTTGGACTATGTAGGTTCTCTAGCGGGCATTTGGACTTTATAGGTTACCTAGGGGGCACTTGGACTATGTAGGTTACCTATCGGGAACTTGGACTATGTAGGTTAACTAGCGGGCACTTGGATTATCTAGGTTAACTAACAGGCACTTGGACTATGTATGTTCCAGAGCGGGCAATTGGACTATGTAGGTTCCCTAGCGGGCACTTGGACTATCTAGGTTCCCTAAAGGGCACTTGGACTATGTAGGTTAACTAGCGGACAATTGGACAATCTAGGTTAACTAGCGGGTACTTGGACTATCTAGGTTAACTAGCGGGCACTTGGACTATGTAGGTTAACTAGCGGACACTTGCACTATGTAGGTTATCTAGCGGGCACTTGGACTATCTAGGTTAACTAGCGGGCACTTGGACTATGTAGGTTAACTAGCGGACACTTGCACTATGTAGGTTACCTATCGGGCACTTGGACTAAGTACCTTACCTAGCGGGCACTTGGACTATCTATGTTAACTAGCGGGCACTTGGACTATGTAGGTTACCTAGCGGACACTTGCACTATGTAGGTTACCTAGAAGGCACTTGGACTATGTAGGTTAATTAGAGGACACTTGGACGATCTAGGTTAACAAGTGGGCCCTTGGACTATGTAGATTAACTAGCCGGCACTTGGATGATCTATGTTAACCAGCGGGCACTTGGACTATCAAAATTAACAAGCGAGCCCTTGGACTATGTAGGTTAACTAGCGGGCCCTTGGACTATCTAGGTTACCTAGATAGCATTTGGACTATATAGGTTCCCTAGCGAGCATTTGGACTATCTAGTTTGGTAACGGGCACTTGGACTATCTAGGTTACCTTGCGGGAACTTGGACAATGTAGATTACCTAGCGGGCACTTGGACTATCTAGGTTACCAAACGGGCACTTTGACTATCTAGGTTACCTAGCGGGCACTTGGACTATGTAGGTTAACTAGCGGGCACTTGGACTATCTAGGTTACCTAACGGGCACTTGGATTATGCAGGTAACCTAGCGGGCACTTGGACTGTCTAGGTTTCCTAGCGGGCACTTGGACTTCTAGGTTAACGAACGGGCACTTGGACTATGTAGGTTGCCTAGCGGGCACTTGGACGATCTAGGTTAGGTAACGGGCACTTGGACTATCTAGGTTACCTAGCGGCAACTTGGACTATGTAGGTTACATAGCGGGCACTGGACTATCTAGGTTACCTAACGGGCACTTTGACTATCTAGGTTACCTAGCGGGCGCTTGGACTATCTAGGTTAGGTAACAGGAACTTGGACTATCTAGGTTACCTAGCGGGCACTAGGACTATGTAGGTAACCTCGCGGGCACTTGGACTCTCTAGGTTAACTAGCGGGTTCTTGGACTATGTAGGTTAACTAGCGGGCCCTTGGAATATGTAGGTTAACTAGCGGACACTTGGAGGTTCTAGGTTAACTAGTGGGCACTTGGACTATCTAGGTTAACTAGCGGGCACTTGGATTATCTAGGTTACCTAGCAGGCACTTGCACGATGCAGGTTCCCTAGCGGGCACTTGGACTATCTAGGCTCCTTAACGGGCACTTGGTCTATCACTAACCCTAACCCTAACCCTAACCCTAAACCTAACCCTAACGCTAACCCTAACCGTAACCCTAACCCTAACCCTAAACCTAACCCTAACCCTAACCCAAACGCTAACGCTATCCCTAACCCTAACCCTAACCCTAACCCTAACCCTAACCCTAACCCTAACCCTAACCCTAACGCTAACCCTAACCCTAACCTTAACCCTAACCCTAACCTAACCCTAACCTTAACGCTAACGCTAACCCTAACCCTAACCCTAACGCTAACCCTAACCCTAACCCTAAACCTAACCCTAACCCTAACGCTAACGCTAACCCTAACCCTAACCCTAACGCTAACCCTAACTCTAAACCTAACCCTAACCCTAACGCTAACCCTAACCCTAACCCTAGACCTAACCCTACCCGTAAGGCTAACGCTAACCCTAACCCTAACGCTAACCCTAACCCTAACCCTAAAACTAACCCTAACCCTAACCCTAAACCTAACCATATCCCGAACGCTAACCCTAACCCTAACCCTAACCCTAACCCTAACGCTAACGCTAACCCTAACCCTAACACTAACGCTAACCCTAACCCGAACCCTAAACCTAACCCTAACCTAAACCCTAATCCTAAGACTAACCCTAACCATAACCCTAACCCTTACCCTAACGCTAACGCTAACCCTAACTCTTAACCTAACCCTAACCCTAACCCTAACGCTAACCCTAACCCTAACGCTAACCCTAACCCTAAACCTAACGCTAACCCTTACATTAACCCTAACCCTAACCCTAACCCTAACCCTAACCCTAACCCTAACGCTAACCCTAAACCTAACCCTAAACCTAACCCTAACCCTAACCCTAAACCTAAACCTAATCCTAACGCTAACCCTAACCCTAAACCTAACCCTAACCCTAACCCTAACACTAACGCTAACCCTAACATTAATACTAACCCTAACCCTAACCCTAGCCCTAACCCTAACCATAACGCTAACCCTAACACTAACCCTAACCCTAACCCTAACCCTAAACCTAACCCTAACGCTAACCCTAACCGTAACCCTAATCCTAACCCTAAACCTAACCCTAACCCTAACCCTAACCCTAACCCTAAACCTAACCCTAACCCTTACCCTAACCCTAACCCTAACCCTAAACCTAACCCTAACCCTAACCCTAACCCTAACCGTAACCCTTACCCTAAACCTAACCCTAACCCTAACCCTAACCGTAACCCTAACCTTTACCCTAAACCTAACCTTAACCCGAACCCTAACCCTAATGCTAAACCTAACCCTAACCCTAACCCTAACTCTAACCCTAACCCTAAACCTAACCCTAACCCTAACCCTAACCCTAACCCTAACGCAAACGCTAACCCTAACCCTAACCCTAACCCTAACGCTAACCCTAACCCTAACCCTAAACCTAACCCTAACCCTAACGCTAACGCTAAACCTAACCCTAACCCTAACGCTAACCGTAACTCTAAACCTAACCCTAAACCTAACCCTAACCCTAACCCTAACCCAAACCCTAATCCTAACCCTAACCCTAACGCTAACCCTAACCCTAACCCTAACGCTAACCCTAACCCTAACCCTAAACCTAACCCTAACCCTAACGCTAACGCTAACTCTCACCCTAACCCTAACGCTAACCCTAACTCTAAACATAACCCTAACCCTAAGGCTAACGCTAACCCTAACCCTAACGCTAACCCTAACCCTAACCCTAACCCTAAAACTAACCCTATCCCTAACCCTAACCCTAACCTAACCCTAACGCTAACCCTATCCCTAACCCTAACCCTAACCCTAACCATAACCCTAACGCTAACCCTAACCCTAACCCTAACCCTAACGCTAACGCTAACCCTAACCCTAACCCTAACGCTAACCCTAACCCTAACCCTAACCTTAACCCTAAACCTAAGACTAACCCTAAGCCTAACCCTAACCCTAACCCTAACGCTAACGCTAACCCTAACCCTTACCCTAATTAACCCTAACCCTAAACCTAACCCTAACCCTAACCCTAACGCTAACCCTAACCCTAAACCTAAGGCTAACACTAACCCTAACCCTAACCGAAACGCTTACCCTAACCCTAAACCTAACCCTAAACCTAACCCTAACCCTAACCCTAACCCTAACGCTAACCCTAAACCTAACCCTAACCCTAACCCTAACCCTAACCCTAACGCTAATGCTAACCCTAACCCTAACCCTAAGGCTAACCCTAACCCTAACCCTAAACCTAACCCTAACCCTAACGCTAACGCTAACACTAACCCTAACGCAAACCGTAACTCTAAACCTAACCCTAACCCTAACCCTAACCCTAACCCTAACTCTAACCCAAACCCTAATCCTAACCCTAACCCTAACGCTAACCCTAACCCTAACGCTAACCATAACCCTAACCCTAAACCTAACCCTAACACTAACGCTAACGCTAACCCTCACCCTAACCCTAACCCGAACCCTAACCCTAACGCTAACCCTAATCTTAACCCTAACGCTAACCCTAACATTAACCCTAACCGTAACCCTAACCCTAACCCTAAACCTAACCCTAACCCTAACCCTAAACCTAACCCTAACCCTAACCCTAACCCTAACCCTAACCCTAACCCTAAACCTAACCCTAACCCTAACCCTAACCCTAACCCTAAATCTAACCCTAACCCTAACCCGAACCCTAACCCTAACCCTAACCCTA